>NC_083732.1:35963263-36263263 GCF_028564815.1 Eubalaena glacialis | reverse complement strand
CAGGAACGCAAGTTGACTTTCTCCTGTAGGTATGGGGTCTTCAGGTATGAGTTCGTAGAAAGAATGCGAAGCAGATTCGTTTTCTCAGTGCAGCTCAGTCTAGGGCAATGAGGCATATTTGCATGGCATGTAGGACGTGAGAAGAACACATTTCCTGGAGCTGTTGGAGTGCTGAGGAAATCTAGCTTTCCCAAGGCAGTGTGAGGTGTGTTGCCCTACACTCAGCATACACAGAGTGACTGGGAATGGCTTCCAGAACTGAAAGTTTCTTAGCAGGCCAGTGGAGCCTGCCGGTACTCAGTGTTCTTACAGGGAATAGGGTGCCCACGCGAGGGTCGTATGTGTTCTGAAAAGCCTACTAAGTTTAAAATAAAGCAGAACGGCAACTAATGCCTCAAGAAAACTCCTCCACCCTCCGGCGTCAGCAAGGATATTAAAGGCCTTAGCTTGAGAATACTACTCACATCGAGTTTCCCTTGAGCTCTAGAGCATGTCAGGAAGAGCTCCCTCCCATCCTTTGGAAGCACCCTGCTTATTTAGAGAAAACTCGTTCTCTTCCCAGAGTCCTGCCTGCAGTGACTAGAGGCCCGTCGAAAAGAGTGTTATTTAGGGAACTTCAAGGCAGCATGAATGGATCTTTCCAAATGAGAAAGCAAGGCTTGGGCCATCAGGCCCCCGTTTCCAGTGAACACACAGCGTACCTCCTTGTGATTTCTAACAAGTAAAAAGAGACTCTAGCTTCACACGGTCCCTTCCCTGAATCAACTTTTCTTGGTAAGGTGTTCTGCATGTAGCGATAGGCCTCTCCCAAGGAACGTTCTAGGTACGCTCTCGGGTCTTAGCCGCTTCTAAAGCCCTGCAGGGTAAGAGGAAGAACTGTGCTTTGGTTACAGCAGGAACGCAGGCCGACTTTCTCTGTAGGTATGGGGTTTTTAGCTATGAGTTTGTAGAAGGAATGCAAAGCAGATTTGCTTTCTCAGTGCAGCTCTGCCTAGGGCAATGAGGCAGATTTGCATGACATGTAGTACGTGAGAGAACAGATATTCCGGAGCTCTTGGAGTGCAGAGGAAATCTCGCTCTCCCAAGGAAGAGTTCAGTGTGTTGCCTTACTCTCGGCATACACAGAATGACTGGGAATGGCTTCCGGAACTGGATGTTTCTTAGCAGGCCAGTGGAGCCTGCCGGTACTCAGTGTTCTTGCAGGGAATAGGGTGGCCACGCGAGGGGCCTAGTTGTCCTGAAACGCGTACTAACGTTAAAAGAAACAGAACGGCGACTAAGGTTTCATGGAAACTGCTCCACACTTCCACTTCAGGAGGGCTATTCAAGGACTTCACTTGAGGAAAGTACTCACGTCGAGTTTCCATTTAGCCCTAGAGCATGTCATAAGGAGCTCCCACCAAGCTTATGAAAGCACCCTGCTTATTTAGAGAAAACTCCTTCTCTTCCCAGAGTCCTGCCTGCAGTGACTAGAGGCCCGTCGAAAAGAGTGTTATTTAGGGAACTTCAAGGCAGCATGAATGGATCTTTCCAAATGAGAAAGCAAGGCTTGTGCCATCAGGCCCCCGGTTCCAGTGAACACACAGCCTACCTCCCTGTGATTTCTCACAAGTAAAAAGAGACGCTAGCTGCACACGGGTCCCTTCCCGGAATCCACTTTTCTTGGTAAGGTGTTCTGCATGTAGCGATATGCCTCTCCCAATGAACGCTCTAGGTACGCAATCGGGACTTAGCCGCTTCTAAAACCCTGCAGGGTAAGAGGAAGAACTGTGCTTTGGTTACAGCAGGAACGCAAGCCGTCTTTCTCCTGTAGGTATGGGGTCTTTAGCTCTGAGTTTGTAGAAGGAATGCAAGGCAGATTTGGTTGCTCAGTGTAGCTCTGCCTAGGGTAGTGAGGCAGATTTGCATGACATGTAGTACGTGAGAGAACAGATTTTCTGGAGCTGTTGGAGTGCAGAGGAAATCTAGCTCTCCCAAGGAAGAGTGCAGTGTGTTGCCCTACACTCAGCATACACAGAGTGACTGAGAAAGTTTTCCGGGCCTGGATGTTTCTTAGCAGGCCAATAGAGCCTGCCGGTACTCAGTGTTCTTGCAGGGAATAGGGTGCCCATGCGGGGGTCCTAGGTGTCCTGAAAAGCGTACTAACGTTAAAATAAAGAGAACGGCGACTAAGGTCTCAGGGAAGGTGCTCCACGCTTCCACTTCAGGAGGGCTATTCAAGGCCTTACCTTGAGGAAAGTTCTCACGTTAAGTTGCCCTTTAGCTCTAGAGCATGTCAGGAGGAGCTCCCACCCAGCTTATGAAAGCACCCTGTGTATTTAGCGTAAACTCCATCTCCTCCCAGAGCCCTGCCTACAGTGACTAGAGACCCCTCAACAACAGTGTTATTTAGGTAGCTTCAAGGCAGTATGAATGGAGATTTCAAAACGGGAAAGCAAGGCTTTTGCCATCAGACTTCCGTTTCCAGTGAACGGTAGCCTACCTCCTTGTGATTTCTAACAAATACATACACACTCTAGCGACACACTGGTCCCTCCACTTGATAAGTTTTTCTTCGCACAGAGTTCTGCATGTAGCGATCTGCCTTTCCCAAGGAAATCTCTAGGTTCGCTCTCGGGCCTTAGCCTCTCTTATAATCCTGCAGTGAAAGAGGAAGAAGTGTGCTTTAGTTGCAGCATTAACCCAAGCCGACTTTCTCCTGTCGGTATGGCGTCTTCAGGTGTCAGTTTGTAGAAAGAATGCGAAGCAGATTTGGTTTCAAATTGCAGCTCAGTCTAGGGCAATGAGGCATATATGCATGACATATAGGACGTGAGAGAACACATTTCCTTGAGCTGTTGGAGTGCTGAGGAAATGTAGCTCTGCCAAGGCAGAGTGCAGTGTGTTGCCCTACACTCAGCATACACAGAGTGACTGGGAAAGGTTTCTGGGCCGGAAGTTTCTTAGCAGGCCAGTGGAGCCTGCCGGTACTCAGTGTTCTTGCAGGGAATAGGGTGCCAACGCGAGGGTCCGATGTGTTTTGAAAAGCGTACTAACTTTAAAAGAAAGCAGAACTGCCACTAATACCTCAAGGAAACTCCTCCACGCTTCCGATTCAGCAAGGTTATTCAAGGCCTTCGCTTGAGGATAGTACTCACGTCGAGTTTCCCTTTAGCTCTAGAACATGTCAGGAGGAGCTCCCTCCCAGGCTATGGAAGCACCCTGCTCATTTAGAGGAAAGACCTTCTCTTCCCAAAGCCCTGCGTACAGTGACTAGAGGCCCATCAACATGAGTGTTATTTAGGTAACTTCAAGGCAGCACGAATGGAGCTTTCCAAATGGCAAGGCAAGGCGTGTGCCATCAGGCCGCCGTTTCCAGTGAACACACAGGCTACCTCCTGTGATTTCTAACAAGTAAATACGCACTCTAGTTACCCACTGCAACCTTCCCTCAATAAATTTTTCTTTGCACGGAGTTCTGCACGTAGCGATCTGCCTCTCCCAAGGAACGCTGTAGGTACGCTATCGGGCCTTAGCCTCTTCTAACACGCTGCAGCGTAAGAGGAAGAACTGTGCTTTGGTTACAGCAGGAACGCAAGTTGACTTTCTCCTGTAGGTATGGGGTCTTCAGGTATGAGTTCGTAGAAAGAATGCGAAGCAGATTTGTTTTCTCAGTGCAGCTCAGTCTAGGGCAATGAGGCATATTTGCATGGCATGTAGGACGTGAGAAGAACACATTTCCTGGAGCTGTTGGAGTGCTGAGGAAATCTAGCTTTCCCAAGGCAGTGTGAGGTGTGTTGCCCTACACTCAGCATACACAGAGTGACTGGGAATGGCTTCCAGAACTGAAAGTTTCTTAGCAGGCCAGTGGAGCCTGCCGGTACTCAGTGTTCTTACAGGGAATAGGGTGCCCACGCGAGGGTCGTATGTGTTCTGAAAAGCCTACTAAGTTTAAAATAAAGCAGAACGGCAACTAATGCCTCAAGAAAACTCCTCCACCCTCCGGCGTCAGCAAGGATATTAAAGGCCTTAGCTTGAGAATACTACTCACATCGAGTTTCCCTTGAGCTCTAGAGCATGTCAGGAAGAGCTCCCTCCCATCCTATGGAAGCACCCTGCTTATTTAGAGAAAACTCGTTCTCTTCCCAGAGTCCTGCCTGCAGTGACTAGAGGCCCGTCGAAAAGAGTGTTATTTAGGGAACTTCAAGGCAGCATGAATGGATCTTTCCAAATGAGAAAGCAAGGCTTGGGCCATCAGGCCCCCGTTTCCAGTGAACACACAGCGTACCTCCTTGTGATTTCTAACAAGTAAAAAGAGACTCTAGCTTCACACGGTCCCTTCCCTGAATCCACTTTTCTTGGTAAGGTGTTCTGCATGTAGCGATAGACCTCTCCCAAAGAACGTTCTAGGTACGCTCTCGGGTCTTAGCCGCTTCTAAAGCCCTGCAGGGTAAGAGGAAGAACTGTGCTTTGGTTACAGCAGGAACGCAGGCCGACTTTCTCTGTAGGTATGGGGTTTTTAGCTATGAGTTTGTAGAAGGAATGCAAAGCAGATTTGCTTTCTCAGTGCAGCTCTGCCTAGGGCAATGAGGCAGATTTGCATGACATGTAGTACGTGAGAGAACAGATATTCCGGAGCTCTTGGAGTGCAGAGGAAATCTCGCTCTCCCAAGGAAGAGTTCAGTGTGTTGCCTTACTCTCGGCATACAGAGATGACTGGGAATGGATTCCGGAACTGGATGTTTCTTAGCAGGCCAGTGGAGCCTGCCGGTACTCAGTGTTCTTGCAGGGAATAGGGTGCCCACGCGAGGGGCCTAGTTGTCCTCAAACGCGTACTAACGTTAAAAGAAACAGAACGGCGACTAAGGTTTCATGGAAACTGCTCCACACTTCCACTTCAGGAGGGCTATTCAAGGACTTCACTTGAGGAAAGTACTCACGTCGAGTTTCCATTTAGCCCTAGAGCATGTCATAAGGAGCTCCCACCAAGCTTATGAAAGCACCCTGCTTATTTAGAGAAAACTCCTTCTCTTCCCAGAGTCCTGCCTGCAGTGACTAGAGGCCCGTCGAAAAGAGTGTTATTTAGGGAACTTCAAGGCAGCATGAATGGATCTTTCCAAATGAGAAAGCAAGGCTTGTGCCATCAGGCCCCCGGTTCCAGTGAACACACAGCCTACCTCCCTGTGATTTCTCACAAGTAAAAAGAGACGCTAGCTGCACACGGGTCCCTTCCCGGAATCCACTTTTCTTGGTAAGGTGTTCTGCATGTAGCGATATGCCTCTCCCAATGAACGCTCTAGGTACGCAATCGGGACTTAGCCGCTTCTAAAACCCTGCAGGGTAAGAGGAAGAACTGTGCTTTGGTTACAGCAGGAACGCAAGCCGACTTTCTCCTGTAGGTATGGGGTCTTTAGCTCTGAGTTTGTAGAAGGAATGCAAGGCAGATTTGGTTGCTCAGTGTAGCTCTGCCTAGGGTAGTGAGGCAGATTTGCATGACATGTAGTACGTGAGAGAACAGATTTTCTGGAGCTGTTGGAGTGCAGAGGAAATCTAGCTCTCCCAAGGAAGAGTGCAGTGTGTTGCCCTACACTCAGCATACACAGAGTGACTGAGAAAGTTTTCCGGGCCTGGATGTTTCTTAGCAGGCCAATAGAGCCTGCCGGTACTCAGTGTTCTTGCAGGGAATAGGGTGCCCATGCGGGGGTCCTAGGTGTCCTGAAAAGCGTACTAACGTTAAAATAAAGAGAACGGCGACTAAGGTCTCAGGGAAGGTGCTCCACGCTTCCACTTCAGGAGGGCTATTCAAGGCCTTACCTTGAGGAAAGTTCTCACGTTAAGATGCCCTTTAGCTCTAGAGCATGTCAGGAGGAGCTCCCACCCAGCTTATGAAAGCACCCTGTGTATTTAGCGTAAACTCCATCTCCTCCCAGAGCCCTGCCTACAGTGACTAGAGACCCCTCAACAACAGTGTTATTTAGGTAGCTTCAAGGCAGTATGAATGGAGATTTCAAAACGGGAAAGCAAGGCTTTTGCCATCAGACTTCCGTTTCCAGTGAACGGTAGCCTACCTCCTTGTGATTTCTAACAAATACATACACACTCTAGCGACACACTGGTCCCTCCCCTTGATAAGTTTTTCTTCGCACAGAGTTCTGCATGTAGCGATCTGCCTTTCCCAAGGAAATCTCTAGGTTCGCTCTCGGGCCTTAGCCTCTCTTATAATCCTGCAGTGAAAGAGGAAGAAGTGTGCTTTAGTTGCAGCATTAACCCAAGCCGACTTTCTCCTGTCGGTATGGCGTCTTCAGGTGTCAGTTTGTAGAAAGAATGCGAAGCAGATTTGGTTTCAAATTGCAGCTCAGTCTAGGGCAATGAGGCATATATGCATGACATATAGGACGTGAGAGAACACATTTCCTTGAGCTGTTGGAGTGCTGAGGAAATGTAGCTCTGCCAAGGCAGAGTGCAGTGTGTTGCCCTACACTCAGCATACACAGAGTGACTGGGAAAGGTTTCTGGGCCGGAAGTTTCTTAGCAGGCCAGTGGAGCCTGCCGGTACTCAGTGTTCTTGCAGGGAATAGGGTGCCAACGCGAGGGTCCGCTGTGTTTTGAAAAGCGTACTAACTTTAAAAGAAAGCAGAACTGCCACTAATACCTCAAGGAAACTCCTCCACGCTTCCGATTCAGCAAGGTTATTCAAGGCCTTCGCTTGAGGATAGTACTCACGTCGAGTTTCCCTTTAGCTCTAGAACATGTCAGGAGGAGCTCCCTCCCAGGCTATGGAAGCACCCTGCTCATTTAGAGGAAAGACCTTCTCTTCCCAAAGCCCTGCGTACAGTGACTAGAGGCCCATCAACATGAGTGTTATTTAGGTAACTTCAAGGCAGCACGAATGGAGCTTTCCAAATGGCAAGGCAAGGCGTGTGCCATCAGGCCGCCATTTCCAGTGAACACACAGGCTACCTCGTGTGATTTCTAACAAGTAAATACGCACTCTAGTTACCCACTGCAACCTTCGCTCAATAAATTTTTCTTTGCACGGAGTTCTGCACGTAGCGATCTGCCTCTCCCAAGGAACGCTGTAGGTACGCTATCGGGCCTTAGCCTCTTCTAACACGCTGCAGCGTAAGAGGAAGAACTGTGCTTTGGTTACAGCAGGAACGCAAGTTGACTTTCTCCTGTAGGTATGGGGTCTTCAGGTATGAGTTCGTAGAAAGAATGCGAAGCAGATTTGTTTTCTCAGTGCAGCTCAGTCTAGGGCAATGAGGCATATTTGCATGGCATGTAGGACGTGAGAAGAACACATTTCCTGGAGCTGTTGGAGTGCTGAGGAAATCTAGCTTTCCCAAGGCAGTGTGAGGTGTGTTGCCCTACACTCAGCATACACAGAGTGACTGGGAATGGCTTCCAGAACTGAAAGTTTCTTAGCAGGCCAGTGGAGCCTGCCGGTACTCAGTGTTCTTACAGGGAATGGGGTGCCCACGCGAGGGTCGTATGTGTTCTGAAAAGCCTACTGAGTTTAAAATAAAGCAGAACGGCAACTAATGCCTCAAGAAAACTCCTCCACCCTCCGGCGTCAGCAAGGATATTAAAGGCCTTAGCTTGAGAATACTACTCACATCGAGTTTCCCTTGAGCTCTAGAGCATGTCAGGAAGAGCTCCCTCCCATCCTATGGAAGCACCCTGCTTATTTAGAGAAAACTCGTTCTCTTCCCAGAGTCCTGCCTGCAGTGACTAGAGGCCCGTCGAAAAGAGTGTTATTTAGGGAACTTCAAGGCAGCATGAATGGATCTTTCCAAATGAGAAAGCAAGGCTTGGGCCATCAGGCCCCCGTTTCCAGTGAACACACAGCGTACCTCCTTGTGATTTCTAACAAGTAAAAAGAGACTCTAGCTTCACACGGTCCCTTCCCTGAATCAACTTTTCTTGGTAAGGTGTTCTGCATGTAGCGATAGGCCTCTCCCAAGGAACGTTCTAGGTACGCTCTCGGGTCTTAGCCGCTTCTAAAGCCCTGCAGGGTAAGAGGAAGAACTGTGCTTTGGTTACAGCAGGAACGCAGGCCGACTTTCTCTGTAGGTATGGGGTTTTTAGCTATGAGTTTGTAGAAGGAATGCAAAGCAGATTTGCTTTCTCAGTGCAGCTCTGCCTAGGGCAATGAGGCAGATTTGCATGACATGTAGTACGTGAGAGAACAGATATTCCGGAGCTCTTGGAGTGCAGAGGAAATCTCGCTCTCCCAAGGAAGAGTTCAGTGTGTTGCCTTACTCTCGGCATACACAGAATGACTGGGAATGGCTTCCAGAACTGGATGTTTCTTAGCAGGCCAGTGGAGCCTGCCGGTACTCAGTGTTCTTGCAGGGAATAGGGTGCCCACGCGAGGGGCCTAGTTGTCCTGAAACGCGTACTAACGTTAAAAGAAACAGAACGGCGACTAAGGTTTCATGGAAACTGCTCCACACTTCCACTTCAGGAGGGCTATTCAAGGACTTCACTTGAGGAAAGTACTCACGTCGGGTTTCCATTTAGCCCTAGAGCATGTCATAAGGAGCTCCCACCAAGCTTATGAAAGCACCCTGCTTATTTAGAGAAAACTCCTTCTCTTCCCAGAGTCTGCCTGCAGTGACTAGAGGCCCGTCGAAAAGAGTGTTATTTAGGGAACTTCAAGGCAGCATGAATGGATCTTTCCAAATGAGAAAGCAAGGCTTGTGCCACCAGGCCCCCGGTTCTAGTGAACACACAGTCTATCTCCCTGTGATTTCTCACAAGTAAAAAGAGACGCTAGCTGCACACGGGTCCCTTCCCGGAATCCACTTTTCTTGGTAAGGTGTTCTGCATGTAGCGATATGCCTCTCCCAATGAACGCTCTAGGTACGCAATCGGGACTTAGCCGCTTCTAAAACCCTGCAGGGTAAGAGGAAGAACTGTGCTTTGGTTACAGCAGGAACGCAAGCCGACTTTCTCTGTAGGTATGGGGTCTTTAGCTCTGAGTTTGTAGAAGGAATGCAAGGCAGATTTGGTTGCTCAGTGTAGCTCTGCCTAGGGTAGTGAGGCAGATTTGCATGACATGTAGTACGTGAGAGAACAGATTTTCTGGAGCTGTTGGAGTGCAGAGGAAATCTAGCTCTCCCAAGGAAGAGTGCAGTGTGTTGCCCTACACTCAGCATACACAGAGTGACTGAGAAAGTTTTCCGGGCCTGGATGTTTCTTAGCAGGCCAATAGAGCCTGCCGGTACTCAGTGTTCTTGCAGGGAATAGGGTGCCCATGCGGGGGTCCTAGGTGTCCTGAAAAGCGTACTAACATTAAAATAAAGAGAACGGCGACTAAGGTCTCAGGGAAGGTGCTCCACGCTTCCACTTCAGGAGGGCTATTCAAGGCCTTACCTTGAGGAAAGTTCTCACGTTAAGATGCCCTTTAGCTCTAGAGCATGTCAGGAGGAGCTCCCACCCAGCTTATGAAAGCACCCTGTGTATTTAGGGTAAACTCCATCTCCTCCCAGAGCCCTGCCTACAGTGACTAGAGACCCCTCAACAACAGTGTTATTTAGGTAGCTTCAAGGCAGTATGAATGGAGATTTCAAAACGGGAAAGCAAGGCTTTTGCCATCAGACTTCCATTTCCAGTGAACGGTAGCCTACCTCCTTGTGATTTCTAACAAATACATACACACTCTAGCTACACACTGGTCCCTCCCCTTGATAAGTTTTTCTTCGCACAGAGTTCTGCATGTAGCGATCTGCCTTTCCCAAGGAAATCTCTAGGTTCGCTCTCGGGCCTTAGCCTCTCTTATAATCCTGCAGTGAAAGAGGAAGAAGTGTGCTTTAGTTGCAGCATTAACCCAAGCCGACTTTCTCCTGTCGGTATGGCGTCTTCAGGTGTCAGTTTGTAGAAAGAATGCGAAGCAGATTTGGTTTCAAATTGCAGCTCAGTCTAGGGCAATGAGGCATATATGCATGACATATAGGACGTGAGAGAACACATTTCCTTGAGCTGTTGGAGTGCTGAGGAAATGTAGCTCTGCCAAGGCAGAGTGCAGTGTGTTGCCCTACACTCAGCATACACAGAGTGACTGGGAAAGGTTTCTGGGCCGGAAGTTTCTTAGCAGGCCAGTGGAGCCTGCCGGTACTCAGTGTTCTTGCAGGGAATAGGGTGCCAACGCGAGGGTCCGCTGTGTTTTGAAAAGCGTACTAACTTTAAAAGAAAGCAGAACTGCCACTAATACCTCAAGGAAACTCCTCCACGCTTCCGATTCAGCAAGGTTATTCAAGGCCTTCGCTTGAGGACAGTACTCACGTCGAGTTTCCCTTTAGCTCTAGAACATGTCAGGAGGAGCTCCCTCCCAGGCTATGGAAGCACCCTGCTCATTTAGAGGAAAGACCTTCTCTTCCCAAAGCCCTGCGTACAGTGACTAGAGGCCCATCAACATGAGTGTTATTTAGGTAACTTCAAGGCAGCACGAATGGAGCTTTCCAAATGGCAAGGCAAGGCGTGTGCCATCAGGCCGCCGTTTCCAGTGAACACACAGGCTACCTCCTGTGATTTCTAACAAGTAAATACACACTCTAGCTACCCACTGCAACCTTCCCTCAATAAATTTTTCTTTGCACGGAGTTCTGCACGTAGCGATCTGCCTCTCCCAAGGAACGCTGTAGGTACGCTATCGGGCCTTAGCCTCTTCTAACACGCTGCAGCGTAAGAGGAAGAACTGTGCTTTGGTTACAGCAGGAACGCAAGTTGACTTTCTCCTGTAGGTATGGGGTCCTCAGGTATGAGTTCGTAGAAAGAATGCGAAGCAGATTTGTTTTCTCAGTGCAGCTCAGTCTAGGGCAATGAGGCATATTTGCACGGCATGTAGGACGTGAGAAGAACACATTTCCTGGAGCTGTTGGAGTGCTGAGGAAATCTAGCTTTCCCAAGGCAGTGTGAGGTGTGTTGCCCTACACTCAGCATACACAGAGTGACTGGGAATGGCTTCCAGAACTGAAAGTTTCTTAGCAGGCCAGTGGAGCCTGCCGGTACTCAGTGTTCTTACAGGGAATAGGGTGCCCACGCGAGGGTCGTATGTGTTCTGAAAAGCCTACTAAGTTTAAAATAAAGCAGAACGGCAACTAATGCCTCAAGAAAACTCCTCCACCCTCCGGCGTCAGCAAGGATATTAAAGGCCTTAGCTTGAGAATACTACTCACATCGAGTTTCCCTTGAGCTCTAGAGCATGTCAGGAAGAGCTCCCTCCCATCCTATGGAAGCACCCTGCTTATTTAGAGAAAACTCGTTCTCTTCCCAGAGTCCTGCCTGCAGTGACTAGAGGCCCGTCGAAAAGAGTGTTATTTAGGGAACTTCAAGGCAGCATGAATGGATCTTTCCAAATGAGAAAGCAAGGCTTGGGCCATCAGGCCCCCGTTTCCAGTGAACACACAGCGTACCTCCTTGTGATTTCTAACAAGTAAAAAGAGACTCTAGCTTCACACGGTCCCTTCCCTGAATCCACTTTTATTGGTAAGGTGTTCTGCATGTAGCGATAGGCCTCTCCCAAAGAACGTTCTAGGTACGCTCTCGGGTCTTAGCCGCTTCTAAAGCCCTGCAGGGTAAGAGGAAGAACTGTGCTTTGGTTACAGCAGGAACGCAGGCCGACTTTCTCTGTAGGTATGGGGTTTTTAGCTATGAGTTTGTAGAAGGAATGCAAAGCAGATTTGCTTTCTCAGTGCAGCTCTGCCTAGGGCAATGAGGCAGATTTGCATGACATGTAGTACGTGAGAGAACAGATATTCCGGAGCTCTTGGAGTGCAGAGGAAATCTCGCTCTCCCAAGGAAGAGTTCAGTGTGTTGCCTTACTCTCGGCATACACAGAATGACTGGGAATGGCTTCCGGAACTGGATGTTTCTTAGCAGGCCAGTGGAGCCTGCCGGTACTCAGTGTTCTTGCAGGGAATAGGGTGCCCACGCGAGGGGCCTAGTTGTCCTCAAACGCGTACTAACGTTAAAAGAAACAGAACGGCGACTAAGGTTTCATGGAAACTGCTCCACACTTCCACTTCAGGAGGGCTATTCAAGGACTTCACTTGAGGAAAGTACTCACGTCGAGTTTCCATTTAGCCCTAGAGCATGTCATAAGGAGCTCCCACCAAGCTTATGAAAGCACCCTGCTTATTTAGAGAAAACGCCTTCTCTTCCCAGAGTCCTGCCTGCAGTGACTAGAGGCCCGTCGAAAAGAGTGTTATTTAGGGAACTTCAAGGCAGCATGAATGGATCTTTCCAAATGAGAAAGCAAGGCTTGTGCCATCAGGCCCCCGGTTCCAGTGAACACACAGCCTACCTCCCTGTGATTTCTCACAAGTAAAAATAGACGCTAGCTGCACACGGGTCCCTTCCAGGAATCCACTTTTCTTGGTAAGGTGTTCTGCATGTAGCGATATGCCTCTCCCAATGAACGCTCTAGGTACGCAATCGGGACTTAGCCGCTTCTAAAACCCTGCAGGGTAAGAGGAAGAACTGTGCTTTGGTTACAGCAGGAACGCAAGCCGACTTTCTCCTGTAGGTATGGGGTCTTTAGCTCTGAGTTTGTAGAAGGAATGCAAGGCAGATTTGGTTGCTCAGTGTAGCTCTGCCTAGGGTAGTGAGGCAGATTTGCATGACATGTAGTACGTGAGAGAACAGATTTTCTGGAGCTGTTGGAGTGCAGAGGAAATCTAGCTCTCCCAAGGAAGAGTGCAGTGTGTTGCCCTACACTCAGCATACACAGAGTGACTGAGAAAGTTTTCCGGGCCTGGATGTTTCTTAGCAGGCCAATAGAGCCTGCCGGTACTCAGTGTTCTTGCAGGGAATAGGGTGCCCATGCGGGGGTCCTAGGTGTCCTGAAAAGCGTACTAACGTTAAAATAAAGAGAACGGCGACTAAGGTCTCAGGGAAGGTGCTCCACGCTTCCACTTCAGGAGGGCTATTCAAGGCCTTACCTTGAGGAAAGTTCTCACGTTAAGTTGCCCTTTAGCTCTAGAGCATGTCAGGAGGAGCTCCCACCCAGCTTATGAAAGCACCCTGTGTATTTAGGGTAAACTCCATCTCCTCCCAGAGCCCTGCCTACAGTGACTAGAGACCCCTCAACAACAGTGTTATTTAGGTAGCTTCAAGGCAGTATGAATGGAGATTTCAAAACGGGAAAGCAAGGCTTTTGCCATCAGACTTCCGTTTCCAGTGAACGGTAGCCTACCTCCTTGTGATTTCTAACAAATACATACACACTCTAGCGACACACTGGTCCCTCCCCTTGATAAGTTTTTCTTCGCACAGAGTTCTGCATGTAGTGATCTGCCTTTCACAAGGAAAGCTCTAGGTACGCTCTCAGGCCATAGCCTCTCTTATAATCCTGCAGTGAAAGAGGAAGAAGTGTGCTTTAGTTGCAGCATTAACCCAAGCCGACTTTCTCCTGTCGGTATGGCGTCTTCAGGTGTCAGTTTGTAGAAAGAATGCGAAGCAGATTTGGTTTCAAATTGCAGCTCAGTCTAGGGCAATGAGGCATATATGCATGACATATAGGACGTGAGAGAACACATTTCCTTGAGCTGTTGGAGTGCTGAGGAAATGTAGCTCTGCCAAGGCAGAGTGCAGTGTGTTGCCCTACACTCAGCATACACAGAGTGACTGGGAAAGGTTTCTGGGCCGGAAGTTTCTTAGCAGGCCAGTGGAGCCTGCCGGTACTCAGTGTTCTGGCAGGGAATAGGGTGCCAACGCGAGGGTCCGCTGTGTTTTGAAAAGCGTACTAACTTTAAAAGAAAGCAGAACTGCCACTAATACCTCAAGGAAACTCCTCCACGCTTCCGATTCAGCAAGGTTATTCAAGGCCTTCGCTTGAGGATAGTACTCACGTCGAGTTTCCCTTTAGCTCTAGAACATGTCAGGAGGAGCTCCCTCCCAGGCTATGGAAGCACCCTGCTCATTTAGAGGAAAGACCTTCTCTTCCCAAAGCCCTGCGTACAGTGACTAGAGGCCCATCAACATGAGTGTTATTTAGGTAACTTCAAGGCAGCACGAATGGAGCTTTCCAAATGGCAAGGCAAGGCGTGTGCCATCAGGCCGCCATTTCCAGTGAACACACAGGCTACCTCGTGTGATTTCTAACAAGTAAATACGCACTCTAGTTACCCACTGCAACCTTCGCTCAATAAATTTTTCTTTGCACGGAGTTCTGCACGTAGCGATCTGCCTCTCCCAAGGAACGCTGTAGGTACGCTATCGGGCCTTAGCCTCTTCTAACACGCTGCAGCGTAAGAGGAAGAACTGTGCTTTGGTTACAGCAGGAACGCAAGTTGACTTTCTCCTGTAGGTATGGGGTCTTCAGGTATGAGTTCGTAGAAAGAATGCGAAGCAGATTTGTTTTCTCAGTGCAGCTCAGTCTAGGGCAATGAGGCATATTTGCATGGCATGTAGGACGTGAGAAGAACACATTTCCTGGAGCTGTTGGAGTGCTGAGGAAATCTAGCTTTCCCAAGGCAGTGTGAGGTGTGTTGCCCTACACTCAGCATACACAGAGTGACTGGGAATGGCTTCCAGAACTGAAAGTTTCTTAGCAGGCCAGTGGAGCCTGCCGGTACTCAGTGTTCTTACAGGGAATGGGGTGCCCACGCGAGGGTCGTATGTGTTCTGAAAAGCCTACTGAGTTTAAAATAAAGCAGAACGGCAACTAATGCCTCAAGAAAACTCCTCCACCCTCCGGCGTCAGCAAGGATATTAAAGGCCTTAGCTTGAGAATACTACTCACATCGAGTTTCCCTTGAGCTCTAGAGCATGTCAGGAAGAGCTCCCTCCCATCCTATGGAAGCACCCTGCTTATTTAGAGAAAACTCGTTCTCTTCCCAGAGTCCTGCCTGCAGTGACTAGAGGCCCGTCGAAAAGAGTGTTATTTAGGGAACTTCAAGGCAGCATGACTGGATCTTTCCAAATGAGAAAGCAAGGCTTGGGCCATCAGGCCCCCGTTTCCAGTGAACACACAGCGTACCTCCTTGTGATTTCTAACAAGTAAAAAGAGACTCTAGCTTCACACGGTCCCTTCCCTGAATCAACTTTTCTTGGTAAGGTGTTCTGCATGTAGCGATAGGCCTCTCCCAAGGAACGTTCTAGGTACGCTCTCGGGTCTTAGCCGCTTCTAAAGCCCTGCAGGGTAAGAGGAAGAACTCTGCTTTGGTTACAGCAGGAACGCAGGCCGACTTTCTCTGTAGGTATGGGGTTTTTAGCTATGAGTTTGTAGAAGGAATGCAAAGCAGATTTGCTTTCTCAGTGCAGCTCTGCCTAGGGCAATGAGGCAGATTTGCATGACATGTAGTACGTGAGAGAACAGATATTCCGGAGCTCTTGGAGTGCAGAGGAAATCTCGCTCTCCCAAGGAAGAGTTCAGTGTGTTGCCTTACTCTCGGCATACACAGAATGACTGGGAATGGCTTCCAGAACTGGATGTTTCTTAGCAGGCCAGTGGAGCCTGCCGGTACTCAGTGTTCTTGCAGGGAATAGGGTGCCCACGCGAGGGGCCTAGTTGTCCTGAAACGCGTACTAACGTTAAAAGAAACAGAACGGCGACTAAGGTTTCATGGAAACTGCTCCACACTTCCACTTCAGGAGGGCTATTCAAGGACTTCACTTGAGGAAAGTACTCACGTCGGGTTTCCATTTAGCCCTAGAGCATGTCATAAGGAGCTCCCACCAAGCTTATGAAAGCACCCTGCTTATTTAGAGAAAACTCCTTCTCTTCCCAGAGTCCTGCCTCCAGTGACTAGAGGCCCGTCGAAAAGAGTGTTATTTAGGGAACTTCAAGGCAGCATGAATGGATCTTTCCAAATGAGAAAGCAAGGCTTGTGCCACCAGGCCCCCGGTTCTAGTGAACACACAGTCTACCTCCCTGTGATTTCTCACAAGTAAAAAGAGACGCTAGCTGCACACGGGTCCCTTCCCGGAATCCACTTTTCTTGGTAAGGTGTTCTGCATGTAGCGATATGCCTCTCCCAATGAACGCTCTAGGTACGCAATCGGGACTTAGCCGCTTCTAAAACCCTGCAGGGTAAGAGGAAGAACTGTGCTTTGGTTACAGCAGGAACGCAAGCCGACTTTCTCTGTAGGTATGGGGTCTTTAGCTCTGAGTTTGTAGAAGGAATGCAAGGCAGATTTGGTTGCTCAGTGTAGCTCTGCCTAGGGTAGTGAGGCAGATTTGCATGACATGTAGTACGTGAGAGAACAGATTTTCTGGAGCTGTTGGAGTGCAGAGGAAATCTAGCTCTCCCAAGGAAGAGTGCAGTGTGTTGCCCTACACTCAGCATACACAGAGTGACTGAGAAAGTTTTCCGGGCCTGGATGTTTCTTAGCAGGCCAATAGAGCCTGCCGGTACTCAGTGTTCTTGCAGGGAATAGGGTGCCCATGCGGGGGTCCTAGGTGTCCTGAAAAGCGTACTAACGTTAAAATAAAGAGAACGGCGACTAAGGTCTCAGGGAAGGTGCTCCACGCTTCCACTTCAGGAGGGCTATTCAAGGCCTTACCTTGAGGAAAGTTCTCACGTTAAGATGCCCTTTAGCTCTAGAGCATGTCAGGAGGAGCTCCCACCCAGCTTATGAAAGCACCCTGTGTATTTAGGGTAAACTCCATCTCCTCCCAGAGCCCTGCCTACAGTGACTAGAGACCCCTCAACAACAGTGTTATTTAGGTAGCTTCAAGGCAGTATGAATGGAGATTTCAAAACGGGAAAGCAAGGCTTTTGCCATCAGACTTCCATTTCCAGTGAACGGTAGCCTACCTCCTTGTGATTTCTAACAAATACATACACACTCTAGCTACACACTGGTCCCTCCCCTTGATAAGTTTTTCTTCGCACAGAGTTCTGCATGTAGCGATCTGCCTTTCCCAAGGAAATCTCTAGGTTCGCTCTCGGGCCTTAGCCTCTCTTATAATCCTGCAGTGAAAGAGGAAGAAGTGTGCTTTAGTTGCAGCATTAACCCAAGCCGACTTTCTCCTGTCGGTATGGCGTCTTCAGGTGTCAGTTTGTAGAAAGAATGCGAAGCAGATTTGGTTTCAAATTGCAGCTCAGTCTAGGGCAATGAGGCATATATGCATGACATATAGGACGTGAGAGAACACATTTCCTTGAGCTGTTGGAGTGCTGAGGAAATGTAGCTCTGCCAAGGCAGAGTGCAGTGTGTTGCCCTACACTCAGCATACACAGAGTGACTGGGAAAGGTTTCTGGGCCGGAAGTTTCTTAGCAGGCCAGTGGAGCCTGCCGGTACTCAGTGTTCTTGCAGGGAATAGGGTGCCAACGCGAGGGTCCGCTGTGTTTTGAAAAGCGTACTAACTTTAAAAGAAAGCAGAACTGCCACTAATACCTCAAGGAAACTCCTCCACGCTTCCGATTCAGCAAGGTTATTCAAGGCCTTCGCTTGAGGATAGTACTCACGTCGAGTTTCCCTTTAGCTCTAGAACATGTCAGGAGGAGCTCCCTCCCAGGCTATGGAAGCACCCTGCTCATTTAGAGGAAAGACCTTCTCTTCCCAAAGCCCTGCGTACAGTGACTAGAGGCCCATCAACATGAGTGTTATTTAGGTAACTTCAAGGCAGCACGAATGGAGCTTTCCAAATGGCAAGGCAAGGCGTGTGCCATCAGGCCGCCGTTTCCAGTGAACACACAGGCTACCTCCTGTGATTTCTAACAAGTAAATACGCACTCTAGTTACCCACTGTAACCTTCGCTCAATAAATTTTTCTTTGCACGGAGTTCTGCACGTAGCGATCTGCCTCTCCCAAGGAACGCTGTAGGTACGCTATCGGGCCTTAGCCTCTTCTAACACGCTGCAGCGTAAGAGGAAGAACTGTGCTTTGGTTACAGCAGGAACGCAAGTTGACTTTCTCCTGTAGGTATGGGGTCTTCAGGTATGAGTTCGTAGAAAGAATGCGAAGCAGATTTGTTTTCTCAGTGCAGCTCAGTCTAGGGCAATGAGGCATATTTGCATGGCATGTAGGACGTGAGAAGAACACATTTCCTGGAGCTGTTGGAGTGCTGAGGAAATCTAGCTTTCCCAAGGCAGTGTGAGGTGTGTTGCCCTACACTCAGCATACACAGAGTGACTGGGAATGGCTTCCAGAACTGAAAGTTTCTTAGCAGGCCAGTGGAGCCTGCCGGTACTCAGTGTTCTTACAGGGAATGGGGTGCCCACGCGAGGGTCGTATGTGTTCTGAAAAGCCTACTGAGTTTAAAATAAAGCAGAACGGCAACTAATGCCTCAAGAAAACTCCTCCACCCTCCGGCGTCAGCAAGGATATTAAAGGCCTTAGCTTGAGAATACTACTCACATCGAGTTTCCCTTGAGCTCTAGAGCATGTCAGGAAGAGCTCCCTCCCATCCTATGGAAGCACCCTGCTTATTTAGAGAAAACTCGTTCTCTTCCCAGAGTCCTGCCTGCAGTGACTAGAGGCCCGTCGAAAAGAGTGTTATTTAGGGAACTTCAAGGCAGCATGAATGGATCTTTCCAAATGAGAAAGCAAGGCTTGGGCCATCAGGCCCCCGTTTCCAGTGAACACACAGCGTACCTCCTTGTGATTTCTAACAAGTAAAAAGAGACTCTAGCTTCACACGGTCCCTTCCCTGAATCAACTTTTCTTGGTAAGGTGTTCTGCATGTAGCGATAGGCCTCTCCCAAGGAACGTTCTAGGTACGCTCTCGGGTCTTAGCCGCTTCTAAAGCCCTGCAGGGTAAGAGGAAGAACTGTGCTTTGGTTACAGCAGGAACGCAGGCCGACTTTCTCTGTAGGTATGGGGTTTTTAGCTATGAGTTTGTAGAAGGAATGCAAAGCAGATTTGCTTTCTCAGTGCAGCTCTGCCTAGGGCAATGAGGCAGATTTGCATGACATGTAGTACGTGAGAGAACAGATATTCCGGAGCTCTTGGAGTGCAGAGGAAATCTCGCTCTCCCAAGGAAGAGTTCAGTGTGTTGCCTTACTCTCGGCATACACAGAATGACTGGGAATGGCTTCCGGAACTGGATGTTTCTTAGCAGGCCAGTGGAGCCTGCCGGTACTCAGTGTTCTTGCAGGGAATAGGGTGCCCACGCGAGGGGCCTAGTAGTCCTGAAACGCGTACTAACGTTAAAAGAAACAGAACGGCGACTAAGGTTTCATGGAAACTGCTCCACACTTCCACTTCAGGAGGGCTATTCAAGGACTTCACTTGAGGAAAGTACTCACGTCGAGTTTCCATTTAGCCCTAGAGCATGTCATAAGGAGCTCCCACCAAGCTTATGAAAGCACCCTGCTTATTTAGAGAAAACTCCTTCTCTTCCCAGAGTCCTGCCTGCAGTAACTAGAGGCCCGTCGAAAAGAGTGTTATTTAGGGAACTTCAAGGCAGCATGAATGGATCTTTCCAAATGAGAAAGCAAGGCTTGTGCCATCAGGCCCCCGGTTCCAGTGAACACACAGCCTACCTCCCTGTGATTTCTGACAAGTAAAAAGAGACGCTAGCTGCACACGGGTCCCTTCCCGGAATCCACTTTTCTTGGTAAGGTGTTCTGCATGTAGCGATATGCCTCTCCCAATGAACGCTCTAGGTACGCAATCGGGACTTAGCCGCTTCTAAAACCCTGCAGGGTAAGAGGAAGAACTGTGCTTTGGTTACAGCAGGAACGCAAGCCGACTTTCTCCTGTAGGTATGGGGTCTTTAGCTCTGAGTTTGTAGAAGGAATGCAAGGCAGATTTGGTTGCTCAGTGTAGCTCTGCCTAGGGTAGTGAGGCAGATTTGCATGACATGTAGTACGTGAGAGAACAGATTTTCTGGAGCTGTTGGAGTGCAGAGGAAATCTAGCTCTCCCAAGGAAGAGTGCAGTGTGTTGCCCTACACTCAGCATACACAGAGTGACTGAGAAAGTTTTCCGGGCCTGGATGTTTCTTAGCAGGCCAATAGAGCCTGCCGGTACTCAGTGTTCTTGCAGGGAATAGGGTGCCCATGCGGGGGTCCTAGGTGTCCTGAAAAGCGTACTAACGTTAAAATAAAGAGAACGGCGACTAAGGTGTCAGGGAAGGTGCTCCACGCTTCCACTTCAGGAGGGCTATTCAAGGCCTTACCTTGAGGAAAGTTCTCACGTTAAGTTGCCCTTTAGCTCTAGAGCATGTCAGGAGGAGCTCCCACCCAGCTTATGAAAGCACCCTGTGTATTTAGGGTAAACTCCATCTCCTCCCAGAGCCCTGCCTACAGTGACTAGAGACCCCTCAACAACAGTGTTATTTAGGTAGCTTCAAGGCAGTATGAATGGAGATTTCAAAACGGGAAAGCAAGGCTTTTGCCATCAGACTTCCGTTTCCAGTGAACGGTAGCCTACCTCCTTGTGATTTCTAACAAATACATACACACTCTAGCGACACACTGGTCCCTCCCCTTGATAAGTTTTTCTTCGCACAGAGTTCTGCATGTAGTGATCTGCCTTTCCCAAGGAAAGCTCTAGGTACGCTCTCAGGCCATAGCCTCTCTTATAATCCTGCAGTGAAAGAGGAAGAAGTGTGCTTTAGTTGCAGCATTAACCCAAGCCGACTTTCTCCTGTCGGTATGGCGTCTTCAGGTGTCAGTTTGTAGAAAGAATGCGAAGCAGATTTGGTTTCAAATTGCAGCTCAGTCTAGGGCAATGAGGCATATATGCATGACATATAGGACGTGAGAGAACACATTTCCTTGAGCTGTTGGAGCGCTGAGGAAATGTAGCTCTGCCAAGGCAGAGTGCAGTGTGTTGCCCTACACTCAGCATACACAGAGTGACTGGGAAAGGTTTCTGGGCCGGAAGTTTCTTAGCAGGCCAGTGGAGCCTGCCGGTACTCAGTGTTCTGGCAGGGAATAGGGTGCCAACGCGAGGGTCCGCTGTGTTTTGAAAAGCGTACTAACTTTAAAAGAAAGCAGAACTGCCACTAATACCTCAAGGAAACTCCTCCACGCTTCCGATTCAGCAAGGTTATTCAAGGCCTTCGCTTGAGGATAGTACTCACGTCGAGTTTCCCTTTAGCTCTAGAACATGTCAGGAGGAGCTCCCTCCCAGGCTATGGAAGCACCCTGCTCATTTAGAGGAAAGACCTTCTCTTCCCAAAGCCCTGCGTACAGTGACTAGAGGCCCATCAACATGAGTGTTATTTAGGTAACTTCAAGGCAGCACGAATGGAGCTTTCCAAATGGCAAGGCAAGGCGTGTGCCATCAGGCCGCCGTTTCCAGTGAACACACAGGCTACCTCCTGTGATTTCTAACAAGTAAATACACACTCTAGCTACCCACTGCAACCTTCCCTCAATAAATTTTTCTTTGCACGGAGTTCTGCACGTAGCGATCTGCCTCTCCCAAGGAACGCTGTAGGTACGCTATCGGGCCTTAGCCTCTTCTAACACGCTGCAGCGTAAGAGGAAGAACTGTGCTTTGGTTACAGCAGGAACGCAAGTTGACTTTCTCCTGTAGGTATGGGGTCTTCAGGTATGAGTTCGTAGAAAGAATGCGAAGCAGATTTGTTTTCTCAGTGCAGCTCAGTCTAGGGCAATGAGGCATATTTGCATGGCATGTAGGACGTGAGAAGAACACATTTCCTGGAGCTGTTGGAGTGCTGAGGAAATCTAGCTTTCCCAAGGCAGTGTGAGGTGTGTTGCCCTACACTCAGCATACACAGAGTGACTGGGAATGGCTTCCAGAACTGAAAGTTTCTTAGCAGGCCAGTGGAGCCTGCCGGTACTCAGTGTTCTTACAGGGAATGGGCTGCCCACGCGAGGGTCGTATGTGTTCTGAAAAGCCTACTAAGTTTAAAATAAAGCAGAACGGCAACTAATGCCTCAAGAAAACTCCTCCACCCTCCGGCGTCAGCAAGGATATTAAAGGCCTTAGCTTGAGAATACTACTCACATCGAGTTTCCCTTGAGCTCTAGAGCATGTCAGGAAGAGCTCCCTCCCATCCTATGGAAGCACCCTGCTTATTTAGAGAAAACTCGTTCTCTTCCCAGAGTCCTGCCTGCAGTGACTAGAGGCCCGTCGAAAAGAGTGTTATTTAGGGAACTTCAAGGCAGCATGAATGGATCTTTCCAAATGAGAAAGCAAGGCTTGGGCCATCAGGCCCCCGTTTCCAGTGAACACACAGCGTACCTCCTTGTGATTTCTAACAAGTATAAAGAGACTCTAGCTTCACACGGTCCCTTCCCTGAATCAACTTTTCTTGGTAAGGTGTTCTGCATATAGCGATAGGCCTCTCCCAAGGAACGTTCTAGGTACGCTCTCGGGTCTTAGCCGCTTCTAAAGCCCTGCAGGGTAAGAGGAAGAACTGTGCTTTGGTTACAGCAGGAACGCAGGCCGACTTTCTCTGTAGGTATGGGGTTTTTAGCTATGAGTTTGTAGAAGGAATGCAAAGCAGATTTGCTTTCTCAGTGCAGCTCTGCCTAGGGCAATGAGGCAGATTTGCATGACATGTAGTACGTGAGAGAACAGATATTCCGGAGCTCTTGGAGTGCAGAGGAAATCTCGCTCTCCCAAGGAAGAGTTCAGTGTGTTGCCTTACTCTCGGCATACACAGAATGACTGGGAATGGCTTCCGGAACTGGATGTTTCTTAGCAGGCCAGTGGAGCCTGCCGGTACTCAGTGTTCTTGCAGGGAATAGGGTGCCCACGCGAGGGGCTTAGTTGTCCTGAAACGCGTACTAACGTTAAAATAAACAGAACGGCGACTAAGGTCTCATGGAAACTGCTCCACACTTCCACTTCAGGAGGGCTATTCAAGGACCTCACTTGAGGAAAGTACTCACGTCGAGTTTCCATTTAGCCCTAGAGCATGTCATAAGGAGCTCCCACCAAGCTTATGAAAGCACCCTGCTTATTTAGAGAAAACTCCTTCTCTTCCCAGAGTCCTGCCTGCAGTGACTAGAGGCCCGTCGAAAAGAGTGTTATTTAGGGAACTTCAAGGCAGCATGAATGGATCTTTCCAAATGAGAAAGCAAGGCTTGTGCCATCAGGCCCCCGGTTCCAGTGAACACACAGCCTACCTCCCTGTGATTTCTGACAAGTAAAAAGAGACGCTAGCTGCACACGGGTCCCTTCCCGGAATCCACTTTTCTTGGTAAGGTGTTCTGCATGTAGCGATATGCCTCTCCCAATGAACGCTCTAGGTACGCAATCGGGACTTAGCCGCTTCTAAAACCCTGCAGGGTAAGAGGAAGAACTGTGCTTTGGTTACAGCAGGAACGCAAGCCGACTTTCTCCTGTAGGTATGGGGTCTTTAGCTCTGAGTTTGTAGAAGGAATGCAAGGCAGATTTGGTTGCTCAGTGTAGCTCTGCCTAGGGTAGTGAGGCAGATTTGCATGACATGTAGTACATGAGAGAACAGATTTTCTGGAGCTGTTGGAGTGCAGAGGAAATCTAGCTCTCCCAAGGAAGAGTGCAGTGTGTTGCCCTACACTCAGCATACACAGAGTGACTGAGAAAGTTTTCCGGGCCTGGATGTTTCTTAGCAGGCCAATAGAGCCTGCCGGTACTCAGTGTTCTTGCAGGGAATAGGGTGCCCATGCGGGGGTCCTAGGTGTCCTGAAAAGCGTACTAAGGTTAAAATAAAGAGAACGGCGACTAAGGTCTCAGGGAAGGTGCTCCACGCTTCCACTTCAGGAGGGCTATTCAAGGCCTTACCTTGAGGAAAGTTCTCACGTTAAGTTGCCCTTTAGCTCTAGAGCATGTCAGGAGGAGCTCCCACCCAGCTTATGAAAGCACCCTGTGTATTTAGCGTAAACTCCATCTCCTCCCAGAGCCCTGCCTACAGTGACTAGAGACCCCTCAACAACAGTGTTATTTAGGTAGCTTCAAGGCAGTATGAATGGAGATTTCAAAACGGGAAAGCAAGGCTTTTGCCATCAGACTTCCGTTTCCAGTGAACGGTAGCCTACCTCCTTGTGATTTCTAACAAATACATACACACTCTAGCTACACACTGGTCCCTCCCCTTGATAAGTTTTTCTTCGCACAGAGTTCTGCATGGAGCGATCTGCCTTTCCCAAGGAAAGCTCTAGGTACGCTCTCGGGCCTTAGCCTCTTTTATAATCCTGCAGTGAAAGAGGAAGAAGTGTGCTTTAGTTGCAGCATTAACCCAAGCCGACTTTCTCCTGTCGGTATGGCGTCTTCAGGTTTCAGTTTGTAGAAAGAATGCGAAGCAGATTTGGTTTCAAATTGCAGCTCAGTCTAGGGCAATGAGGCATATATGCATGACATATAGGACGTGAGAGAACACATTTCCTTGAGCTGTTGGAGTGCTGAGGAAATGTAGCTCTGCCAAGGCAGAGTGCAGTGTGTTGCCCTACACTCAGCATACACAGAGTGACTGGGAAAGGTTTCTGGGCCGGAAGTTTCTTAGCAGGCCAGTGGAGCCTGCCGGTACTCAGTGTTCTTGCAGGGAATAGGGTGCCAACGCGAGGGTCCGATGTGTTTTGAAAAGCGTACTAACTTTAAAAGAAAGCAGAACTGCCACTAATACCTCAAGGAAACTCCTCCACGCTTCCGATTCAGCAAGGTTATTCAAGGCCTTCGCTTGAGGATAGTACTCACGTCGAGTTTCCCTTTAGCTCTAGAACATGTCAGGAGGAGCTCCCTCCCAGGCTATGGAAGCACCCTGCTCATTTAGAGGAAAGACCTTCTCTTCCCAAAGCCCTGCGTACAGTGACTAGAGGCCCATCAACAAGAGTGTTATTTAGGTAACTTCAAGGCAGCACGAATGGAGCTTTCCAAATGGCAAGGCAAGGCGTGTGCCATCAGGCCGCCGTTTCCAGTGAACACACAGGCTACCTCCTGTGATTTCTAACAAGTAAATACACACTCTAGCTACCCACTGCAACCTTCCCTCAATAAATTTTTCTTTGCACGGAGTTCTGCACGTAGCGATCTGCCTCTCCCAAGGAACGCTGTAGGTACGCTATCGGGCCTTAGCCTCTTCTAACACGCTGCAGTGTAAGAGGAAGAACTGTGCTTTGGTTACAGCAGGAACGCAAGTTGACTTTCTCCTGTAGGTATGGGGTCTTCAGGTATGAGTTCGTAGAAAGAATGCGAAGCAGATTTGTTTTCTCAGTGCAGCTCAGTCTAGGGCAATGAGGCATATTTGCATGGCATGTAGGACGTGAGAAGAACACATTTCCTGGAGCTGTTGGAGTGCTGAGGAAATCTAGCTTTCCCAAGGCAGTGTGAGGTGTGTTGCCCTACACTCAGCATACACAGAGTGACTGGGAATGGCTTCCAGAACTGAAAGTTTCTTAGCAGGCCAGTGGAGCCTGCCGGTACTCAGTGTTCTTACAGGGAATGGGGTGCCCACGCGAGGGTCGTATGTGTTCTGAAAAGCCTACTAAGTTTAAAATAAAGCAGAACGGCAACTAATGCCTCAAGAAAACTCCTCCACCCTCCGGCGTCAGCAAGGATATTAAAGGCCTTAGCTTGAGAATACTACTCACATCGAGTTTCCCCTGAGCTCTAGAGCATGTCAGGAAGAGCTCCCTCCCATCCTATGGAAGCACCCTGCTTATTTAGAGAAAACTCGTTCTCTTCCCAGAGTCCTGCCTGCAGTGACTAGAGGCCCGTCGAAAAGAGTGTTATTTAGGGAACTTCAAGGCAGCATGAATGGATCTTTCAAAATGAGAAAGCAAGGCTTGGGCCATCAGGCCCCCGTTTCCAGTGAACACACAGCGTACCTCCTTGTGATTTCTAACAAGTATAAAGAGACTCTAGCTTCACACGGTCCCTTCCCTGAATCAACTTTTCTTGGTAAGGTGTTCTGCATGTAGCGATAGGCCTCTCCCAAGGAACGTTCTAGGTACGCTCTCGGGTCTTAGCCGCTTCTAAATCCCTGCAGGGTAAGAGGAAGAACTGTGCTTTGGTTACAGCAGGAACGCAGGCCGACTTTCTCTGTAGGTATGGGGTTTTTAGCTATGAGTTTGTAGAAGGAATGCAAAGCAGATTTGGTTTCTCAGTGCAGCTCTGCCTAGGGCAATGAGGCAGATTTGCATGACATGTAGTACGTGAGAGAACAGATATTCCGGAGCTCTTGGAGTGCAGAGGAAATCTCGCTCTCCCAAGGAAGAGTTCAGTGTGTTGCCTTACTCTCGGCATACACAGAATGACTGGGAATGGCTTCCGGAACTGGATGTTTCTTAGCAGGCCAGTGGAGCCTGCCGGTACTCAGTGTTCTTGCAGGGAATAGGGTGCCCACGCGAGGGGCCTAGTTGTCCTGAAACGCGTACTAACGTTAAAATAAACAGAACGGTGACTAAGGTCTCATGGAAACTGCTCCACACTTCCACTTCAGGAGGGCTATTCAAGGACCTCACTTGAGGAAAGTACTCACGTCGAGTTTCCATTTAGCCCTAGAGCATGTCATAAGGAGCTCCCACCAAGCTTATGAAAGCACCCTGCTTATTTAGAGAAAACTCCTTCTCTTCCCAGAGTCCTGCCTGCAGTGACTAGAGGCCCGTCGAAAAGAGTGTTATTTAGGGAACTTCAAGGCAGCATGAATGGATCTTTCCAAATGAGAAAGCAAGGCTTGTGCCATCAGGCCCCCGGTTCCAGTGAACACACAGCCTACCTCCCTGTGATTTCTGACAAGTAAAAAGAGACGCTAGCTGCACACGGGTCCCTTCCCGGAATCCACTTTTCTTGGTAAGGTGTTCTGCATGTAGCGATATGCCTCTCCCAATGAACGCTCTAGGTACGCAATCGGGACTTAGCCGCTTCTAAAACCCTGCAGGGTAAGAGGAAGAACTGTGCTTTGGTTACAGCAGGAACGCAAGCCGACTTTCTCCTGTAGGTATGGGGTCTTTAGCTCTGAGTTTGTAGAAGGAATGCAAGGCAGGTTTGGTTGCTCAGTGTAGCTCTGCCTAGGGTAGTGAGGCAGATTTGCATGACATGTAGTACGTGAGAGAACAGATTTTCTGGAGCTGTTGGAGTGCAGAGGAAATCTAGCTCTCCCAAGGAAGAGTGCAGTGTGTTGCCCTACACTCAGCATACACAGAGTGACTGAGAAAGTTTTCCGGGCCTGGATGTTTCTTAGCAGGCCAATAGAGCCTGCCGGTACTCAGTGTTCTTGCAGGGAATAGGGTGCCCATGCGGGGGTCCTAGGTGTCCTGAAAAGCGTACTAAGGTTAAAATAAAGAGAACGGCGACTAAGGTGTCAGGGAAGGTGCTCCACGCTTCCACTTCAGGAGGGCTATTCAAGGCCTTACCTTGAGGAAAGTTCTCACGTTAAGTTGCCCTTTAGCTCTAGAGCATGTCAGGAGGAGCTCCCACCCAGCTTATGAAAGCACCCTGTGTATTTAGGGTAAACTCCATCTCCTCCCAGAGCCCTGCCTACAGTGACTAGAGACCCCTCAACAACAGTGTTATTTAGGTAGCTTCAAGGCAGTATGAATGGAGATTTCAAAACGGGAAAGCAAGGCTTTTGCCATCAGACTTCCGTTTCCAGTGAACGGTAGCCTACCTCCTTGTGATTTCTAACAAATACATACACACTCTAGCTACACACTGGTCCCTCCCCTTGATAAGTTTTTCTTCGCACAGAGTTCTGCATGGAGCGATCTGCCTTTCCCAAGGAAAGCTCTAGGTACGCTCTCGGGCCTTAGCCTCTCTTATAATCCTGCAGTGAAAGAGGAAGAAGTGTGCTTTAGTTGCAGCATTAACCCAAGCCGACTTTCTCCTGTCGGTATGGCGTCTTCAGGTGTCAGTTTGTAGAAAGAACGCGAAGCAGATTTGGTTTCAAATTGCAGCTCAGTCTAGGGCAATGAGGCATATATGCATGACATATAGGACGTGAGAGAACACATTTCCTTGAGCTGTTGGAGTGCTGAGGAAATGTAGCTCTGCCAAGGCAGAGTGCAGTGTGTTGCCCTACACTCAGCATACACAGAGTGACTGGGAAAGGTTTCTGGGCCGGAAGTTTCTTAGCAGGCCAGTGGAGCCTGCCGGTACTCAGTGTTCTTGCAGGGAATAGGGTGCCAACGCGAGGGTCCGATGTGTTTTGAAAAGCGTACTAACTTTAAAAGAAAGCAGAACTGCCACTAATACCTCAAGGAAACTCCTCCACGCTTCCGATTCAGCAAGGTTATTCAAGGCCTTCGCTTGAGGATAGTACTCACGTCGAGTTTCCCTTTAGCTCTAGAACATGTCAGGAGGAGCTCCCTCCCAGGCTATGGAAGCACCCTGCTCATTTAGAGGAAAGACCTTCTCTTCCCAAAGCCCTGCGTACAGTGACTAGAGGCCCATCAACAAGAGTGTTATTTAGGTAACTTCAAGGCAGCACGAATGGAGCTTTCCAAATGGCAAGGCAAGGCGTGTGCCATCAGGCCGCCGTTTCCAGTGAACACACAGGCTACCTCCTGTGATTTCTAACAAGTAAATACACACTCTAGCTACCCACTGCAACCTTCCCTCAATAAATTTTTCTTTGCACGGAGTTCTGCACGTAGCGATCTGCCTCTCCCAAGGAACGCTGTAGGTACGCTATCGGGCCTTAGCCTCTTCTAACATGCTGCAGCGTAAGAGGAAGAACTGTGCTTTGGTTACAGCAGGAACGCAAGTTGACTTTCTCCTGTAGGTATGGGGTCTTCAGGTATGAGTTCGTAGAAAGAATGCGAAGCAGATTTGTTTTCTCAGTGCAGCTCAGTCTAGGGCAATGAGGCATATTTGCATGGCATGTAGGACGTGAGAAGAACACATTTCCTGGAGCTGTTGGAGTGCTGAGGAAATCTAGCTTTCCCAAGGCAGTGTGAGGTGTGTTGCCCTACACTCAGCATACACAGAGTGACTGGGAATGGCTTCCAGAACTGAAAGTTTCTTAGCAGGCCAGTGGAGCCTGCCGGTACTCAGTGTTCTTACAGGGAATGGGGTGCCCACGCGAGGGTCGTATGTGTTCTGAAAAGCCTACTGAGTTTAAAATAAAGCAGAACGGCAACTAATGCCTCAAGAAAACTCCTCCACCCTCCGGCGTCAGCAAGGATATTAAAGCCTTAGCTTGAGAATACTACTCACATCGAGTTTCCCTTGAGCTCTAGAGCATGTCAGGAAGAGCTCCCTCCCATCCTATGGAAGCACCCTGCTTATTTAGAGAAAACTCGTTCTCTTCCCAGAGTCCTGCCTGCAGTGACTAGAGGCCCGTCGAAAAGAGTGTTATTTAGGGAACTTCAAGGCAGCATGAATGGATCTTTCCAAATGAGAGAGCAAGGCTTGGGCCATCAGGCCCCCGTTTCCAGTGAACACACAGCGTACCTCCTTGTGATTTCTAACAAGTAAAAAGAGACTCTAGCTTCACACGGTCCCTTCCCTGAATCAACTTTTCTTGGTAAGGTGTTCTGCATGTAGCGATAGGCCTCTCCCAAGGAACGTTCTAGGTACGCTCTCGGGTCTTAGCCGCTTCTAAATCCCTGCAGGGTAAGAGGAAGAACTGTGCTTTGGTTACAGCAGGAACGCAGGCCGACTTTCTCTGTAGGTATGGGGTTTTTAGCTATGAGTTTGTAGAAGGAATGCAAAGCAGATTTGGTTTCTCAGTGCAGCTCTGCCTAGGGCAATGAGGCAGATTTGCATGACATGTAGTACGTGAGAGAACAGATATTCCGGAGCTCTTGGAGTGCAGAGGAAATCTCGCTCTCCCAAGGAAGAGTTCAGTGTGTTGCCTTACTCTCGGCATACACAGAATGACTGGGAATGGCTTCCGGAACTGGATGTTTCTTAGCAGGCCAGTGGAGCCTGCCGGTACTCAGTGTTCTTGCAGGGAATAGGGTGCCCACGCGAGGGGCCTAGTTGTCCTGAAACGCGTACTAACGTTAAAATAAACAGAACGGTGACTAAGGTCTCATGGAAACTGCTCCACACTTCCACTTCAGGAGGGCTATTCAAGGACCTCACTTGAGGAAAGTACTCACGTCGAGTTTCCATTTAGCCCTAGAGCATGTCATAAGGAGCTCCCACCAAGCTTATGAAAGCACCCTGCTTATTTAGAGAAAACTCCTTCTCTTCCCAGAGTCCTGCCTGCAGTGACTAGAGGCCCGTCGAAAAGAGTGTTATTTAGGGAACTTCAAGGCAGCATGAATGGATCTTTCCAAATGAGAAAGCAAGGCTTGTGCCATCAGGCCCCCGGTTCCAGTGAACACACAGCCTACCTCCCTGTGATTTCTGACAAGTAAAAAGAGACGCTAGCTGCACACGGGTCCCTTCCCGGAATCCACTTTTCTTGGTAAGGTGTTCTGCATGTAGCGATATGCCTCTCCCAATGAACGCTCTAGGTACGCAATCGGGACTTAGCCGCTTCTAAAACCCTGCAGGGTAAGAGGAAGAACTGTGCTTTGGTTACAGCAGGAACGCAAGCCGACTTTCTCCTGTAGGTATGGGGTCTTTAGCTCTGAGTTTGTAGAAGGAATGCAAGGCAGGTTTGGTTGCTCAGTGTAGCTCTGCCTAGGGTAGTGAGGCAGATTTGCATGACATGTAGTACGTGAGAGAACAGATTTTCTGGAGCTGTTGGAGTGCAGAGGAAATCTAGCTCTCCCAAGGAAGAGTGCAGTGTGTTGCCCTACACTCAGCATACACAGAGTGACTGAGAAAGTTTTCCGGGCCTGGATGTTTCTTAGCAGGCCAATAGAGCCTGCCGGTACTCAGTGTTCTTGCAGGGAATAGGGTGCCCATGCGGGGGTCCTAGGTGTCCTGAAAAGCGTACTAAGGTTAAAATAAAGAGAACGGCGACTAAGGTGTCAGGGAAGGTGCTCCACGCTTCCACTTCAGGAGGGCTATTCAAGGCCTTACCTTGAGGAAAGTTCTCACGTTAAGTTGCCCTTTAGCTCTAGAGCATGTCAGGAGGAGCTCCCACCCAGCTTATGAAAGCACCCTGTGTATTTAGGGTAAACTCCATCTCCTCCCAGAGCCCTGCCTACAGTGACTAGAGACCCCTCAACAACAGTGTTATTTAGGTAGCTTCAAGGCAGTATGAATGGAGATTTCAAAACGGGAAAGCAAGGCTTTTGCCATCAGACTTCCGTTTCCAGTGAACGGTAGCCTACCTCCTTGTGATTTCTAACAAATACATACACACTCTAGCTACACACTGGTCCCTCCCCTTGATAAGTTTTTCTTCGCACAGAGTTCTGCATGGAGCGATCTGCCTTTCCCAAGGAAAGCTCTAGGTACGCTCTCGGGCCTTAGCCTCTCTTATAATCCTGCAGTGAAAGAGGAAGAAGTGTGCTTTAGTTGCAGCATTAACCCAAGCCGACTTTCTCCTGTCGGTATGGCGTCTTCAGGTGTCAGTTTGTAGAAAGAACGCGAAGCAGATTTGGTTTCAAATTGCAGCTCAGTCTAGGGCAATGAGGCATATATGCATGACATATAGGACGTGAGAGAACACATTTCCTTGAGCTGTTGGAGTGCTGAGGAAATGTAGCTCTGCCAAGGCAGAGTGCAGTGTGTTGCCCTACACTCAGCATACACAGAGTGACTGGGAAAGGTTTCTGGGCCGGAAGTTTCTTAGCAGGCCAGTGGAGCCTGCCGGTACTCAGTGTTCTTGCAGGGAATAGGGTGCCAACGCGAGGGTCCGATGTGTTTTGAAAAGCGTACTAACTTTAAAAGAAAGCAGAACTGCCACTAATACCTCAAGGAAACTCCTCCACGCTTCCGATTCAGCAAGGTTATTCAAGGCCTTCGCTTGAGGATAGTACTCACGTCGAGTTTCCCTTTAGCTCTAGAACATGTCAGGAGGAGCTCCCTCCCAGGCTATGGAAGCACCCTGCTCATTTAGAGGAAAGACCTTCTCTTCCCAAAGCCCTGCGTACAGTGACTAGAGGCCCATCAACAAGAGTGTTATTTAGGTAACTTCAAGGCAGCACGAATGGAGCTTTCCAAATGGCAAGGCAAGGCGTGTGCCATCAGGCCGCCGTTTCCAGTGAACACACAGGCTACCTCCTGTGATTTCTAACAAGTAAATACACACTCTAGCTACCCACTGCAACCTTCCCTCAATAAATTTTTCTTTGCACGGAGTTCTGCACGTAGCGATCTGCCTCTCCCAAGGAACGCTGTAGGTACGCTATCGGGCCTTAGCCTCTTCTAACATGCTGCAGCGTAAGAGGAAGAACTGTGCTTTGGTTACAGCAGGAACGCAAGTTGACTTTCTCCTGTAGGTATGGGGTCTTCAGGTATGAGTTCGTAGAAAGAATGCGAAGCAGATTTGTTTTCTCAGTGCAGCTCAGTCTAGGGCAATGAGGCATATTTGCATGGCATGTAGGACGTGAGAAGAACACATTTCCTGGAGCTGTTGGAGTGCTGAGGAAATCTAGCTTTCCCAAGGCAGTGTGAGGTGTGTTGCCCTACACTCAGCATACACAGAGTGACTGGGAATGGCTTCCAGAACTGAAAGTTTCTTAGCAGGCCAGTGGAGCCTGCCGGTACTCAGTGTTCTTACAGGGAATGGGGTGCCCACGCGAGGGTCGTATGTGTTCTGAAAAGCCTACTGAGTTTAAAATAAAGCAGAACGGCAACTAATGCCTCAAGAAAACTCCTCCACCCTCCGGCGTCAGCAAGGATATTAAAGCCTTAGCTTGAGAATACTACTCACATCGAGTTTCCCTTGAGCTCTAGAGCATGTCAGGAAGAGCTCCCTCCCATCCTATGGAAGCACCCTGCTTATTTAGAGAAAACTCGTTCTCTTCCCAGAGTCCTGCCTGCAGTGACTAGAGGCCCGTCGAAAAGAGTGTTATTTAGGGAACTTCAAGGCAGCATGAATGGATCTTTCCAAATGAGAGAGCAAGGCTTGGGCCATCAGGCCCCCGTTTCCAGTGAACACACAGCGTACCTCCTTGTGATTTCTAACAAGTAAAAAGAGACTCTAGCTTCACACGGTCCCTTCCCTGAATCAACTTTTCTTGGTAAGGTGTTCTGCATGTAGCGATAGGCCTCTCCCAAGGAACGTTCTAGGTACGCTCTCGGGTCTTAGCCGCTTCTAAAGCCCTGCAGGGTAAGAGGAAGAACTGTGCTTTGGTTACAGCAGGAACGCAGGCCGACTTTCTCTGTAGGTATGGGGTTTTTAGCTATGAGTTTGTAGAAGGAATGCAAAGCAGATTTGCTTTCTCAGTGCAGCTCTGCCTAGGGCAATGAGGCAGATTTGCATGACATGTAGTACGTGAGAGAACAGATATTCCGGAGCTCTTGGAGTGCAGAGGAAATCTCGCTCTCCCAAGGAAGAGTTCAGTGTGTTGCCTTACTCTCGGCATACACAGAATGACTGGGAATGGCTTCCGGAACTGGATGTTTCTTAGCAGGCCAGTGGAGCCTGCCGGTACTCAGTGTTCTTGCAGGGAATAGGGTGCCCACGCGAGGGGCCTAGTTGTCCTGAAACGCGTACTAACGTTAAAAGAAACAGAACGGCGACTAAGGTCTCATGGAAACTGCTCCACACTTCCACTTCAGGAGGGCTATTCAAGGACCTCACTTGAGGAAAGTACTCACGTCGAGTTTCCATTTAGCCCTAGAGCATGTCATAAGGAGCTCCCACCAAGCTTATGAAAGCACCCTGCTTATTTAGAGAAAACGCCTTCTCTTCCCAGAGTCCTGCCTGCAGTGACTAGAGGCCCGTCGAAAAGAGTGTTATTTAGGGAACTTCAAGGCAGCATGAATGGATCTTTCCAAATGAGAAAGCAAGGCTTGTGCCATCAGGCCCCCGGTTCCAGTGAACACACAGCCTACCTCCCTGTGATTTCTGACAAGTAAAAAGAGACGCTAGCTGCACACGGGTCCCTTCCCGGAATCCACTTTTCTTGGTAAGGTGTTCTGCATGTAGCGATATGCCTCTCCCAATGAACGCTCTAGGTACGCAATCGGGACTTAGCCGCTTCTAAAACCCTGCAGGGTAAGAGGAAGAACTGTGCTTTGGTTACAGCAGGAACGCAAGCCGACTTTCTCCTGTAGGTATGGGGTCTTTAGCTCTGAGTTTGTAGAAGGAATGCAAGGCAGGTTTGGTTGCTCAGTGTAGCTCTGCCTAGGGTAGTGAGGCAGATTTGCATGACATGTAGTACGTGAGAGAACAGATTTTCTGGAGCTGTTGGAGTGCAGAGGAAATCTAGCTCTCCCAAGGAAGAGTGCAGTGTGTTGCCCTACACTCAGCATACACAGAGTGACTGAGAAAGTTTTCCGGGCCTGGATGTTTCTTAGCAGGCCAATAGAGCCTGCCGGTACTCAGTGTTCTTGCAGGGAATAGGGTGCCCATGCGGGGGTCCTAGGTGTCCTGAAAAGCGTACTAAGGTTAAAATAAAGAGAACGGCGACTAAGGTCTCAGGGAAGGTGCTCCACGCTTCCACTTCAGGAGGGCTATTCAAGGCCTTACCTTGAGGAAAGTTCTCACGTTAAGTTGCCCTTTAGCTCTAGAGCATGTCAGGAGGAGCTCCCACCCAGCTTATGAAAGCACCCTGTGTATTTAGGGTAAACTCCATCTCCTCCCAGAGCCCTGCCTACAGTGACTAGAGACCCCTCAACAACAGTGTTATTTAGGTAGCTTCAAGGCAGTATGAATGGAGATTTCAAAACGGGAAAGCAAGGCTTTTGCCATCAGACTTCCGTTTCCAGTGAACGGTAGCCTACCTCCTTGTGATTTCTAACAAATACATACACACTCTAGCTACACACTGGTCCCTCCCCTTGATAAGTTTTTCTTCGCACAGAGTTCTGCATGGAGCGATCTGCCTTTCCCAAGGAAAGCTCTAGGTACGCTCTCGGGCCTTAGCCTGTCTTATAATCCTGCAGTGAAAGAGGAAGAAGTGTGCTTTAGTTGCAGCATTAACCCAAGCCGACTTTCTCCTGTCGGTATGGCGTCTTCAGGTGTCAGTTTGTAGAAAGAACGCGAAGCAGATTTGGTTTCAAATTGCAGCTCAGTCTAGGGCAATGAGGCATATATGCATGACATATAGGACGTGAGAGAACACATTTCCTTGAGCTGTTGGAGTGCTGAGGAAATGTAGCTCTGCCAAGGCAGAGTGCAGTGTGTTGCCCTACACTCAGCATACACAGAGTGACTGGGAAAGGTTTCTGGGCCGGAAGTTTCTTAGCAGGCCAGTGGAGCCTGCCGGTACTCAGTGTTCTTGCAGGGAATAGGGTGCCAACGCGAGGGTCCGATGTGTTTTGAAAAGCGTACTAACTTTAAAAGAAAGCAGAACTGCCACTAATACCTCAAGGAAACTCCTCCACGCTTCCGATTCAGCAAGGTTATTCAAGGCCTTCGCTTGAGGATAGTACTCACGTCGAGTTTCCCTTTAGCTCTAGAACATGTCAGGAGGAGCTCCCTCCCAGGCTATGGAAGCACCCTGCTCATTTAGAGGAAAGACCTTCTCTTCCCAAAGCCCTGCGTACAGTGACTAGAGGCCCATCAACAAGAGTGTTATTTAGGTAACTTCAAGGCAGCACGAATGGAGCTTTCCAAATGGCAAGGCAAGGCGTGTGCCATCAGGCCGCCGTTTCCAGTGAACACACAGGCTACCTCCTGTGATTTCTAACAAGTAAATATGCACTCTAGCTACCCACTGCAACCTTCCCTCAATAAATTTTTCTTTGCACGGAGTTCTGCACGTAGCGATCTGCCTCTCCCAAGGAACGCTGTAGGTACGCTATCGGGCCTTAGCCTCTTCTAACACGCTGCAGCGTAAGAGGAAGAACTGTGCTTTGGTTACAGCAGGAACGCAAGTTGACTTTCTCCTGTAGGTATGGGGTCTTCAGGTATGAGTTCGTAGAAAGAATGCGAAGCAGATTTGTTTTCTCAGTGCAGCTCAGTCTAGGGCAATGAGGCATATTTGCATGGCATGTAGGACGTGAGAAGAACACATTTCCTGGAGCTGTTGGAGTGCTGAGGAAATCTAGCTTTCCCAAGGCAGTGTGAGGTGTGTTGCCCTACACTCAGCATACACAGAGTGACTGGGAATGGCTTCCAGAACTGAAAGTTTCTTAGCAGGCCAGTGGAGCCTGCCGGTACTCAGTGTTCTTACAGGGAATGGGCTGCCCACGCGAGGGTCGTATGTGTTCTGAAAAGCCTACTGAGTTTAAAATAAAGCAGAACGGCAACTAATGCCTCAAGAAAACTCCTCCACCCTCCGGCGTCAGCAAGGATATTAAAGCCTTAGCTTGAGAATACTACTCACATCGAGTTTCCCTTGAGCTCTAGAGCATGTCAGGAAGAGCTCCCTCCCATCCTATGGAAGCACCCTGCTTATTTAGAGAAAACTCGTTCTCTTCCCAGAGTCCTGCCTGCAGTGACTAGAGGCCCGTCGAAAAGAGTGTTATTTAGGGAACTTCAAGGCAGCATGAATGGATCTTTCCAAATGAGAGAGCAAGGCTTGGGCCATCAGGCCCCCGTTTCCAGTGAACACACAGCGTACCTCCTTGTGATTTCTAACAAGTAAAAAGAGACTCTAGCTTCACACGGTCCCTTCCCTGAATCAACTTTTCTTGGTAAGGTGTTCTGCATGTAGCGATAGGCCTCTCCCAAGGAACGTTCTAGGTACGCTCTCGGGTCTTAGCCGCTTCTAAAGCCCTGCAGGGTAAGAGGAAGAACTGTGCTTTGGTTACAGCAGGAACGCAGGCCGACTTTCTCTGTAGGTATGGGGTTTTTAGCTATGAGTTTGTAGAAGGAATGCAAAGCAGATTTGCTTTCTCAGTGCAGCTCTGCCTAGGGCAATGAGGCAGATTTGCATGACATGTAGTACGTGAGAGAACAGATATTCCGGAGCTCTTGGAGTGCAGAGGAAATCTCGCTCTCCCAAGGAAGAGTTCAGTGTGTTGCCTTACTCTCGGCATACACAGAATGACTGGGAATGGCTTCCGGAACTGGATGTTTCTTAGCAGGCCAGTGGAGCCTGCCGGTACTCAGTGTTCTTGCAGGGAATAGGGTGCCCACGCGAGGGGCCTAGTTGTCCTGAAACGCGTACTAACGTTAAAAGAAACAGAACGGCGACTAAGGTCTCATGGAAACTGCTCCACACTTCCACTTCAGGAGGGCTATTCAAGGACCTCACTTGAGGAAAGTACTCACGTCGAGTTTCCATTTAGCCCTAGAGCATGTCATAAGGAGCTCCCACCAAGCTTATGAAAGCACCCTGCTTATTTAGAGAAAACGCCTTCTCTTCCCAGAGTCCTGCCTGCAGTGACTAGAGGCCCGTCGAAAAGAGTGTTATTTAGGGAACTTCAAGGCAGCATGAATGGATCTTTCCAAATGAGAAAGCAAGGCTTGTGCCATCAGGCCCCCGGTTCCAGTGAACACACAGCCTACCTCCCTGTGATTTCTGACAAGTAAAAAGAGACGCTAGCTGCACACGGGTCCCTTCCCGGAATCCACTTTTCTTGGTAAGGTGTTCTGCATGTAGCGATATGCCTCTCCCAATGAACGCTCTAGGTACGCAATCGGGACTTAGCCGCTTCTAAAACCCTGCAGGGTAAGAGGAAGAACTGTGCTTTGGTTACAGCAGGAACGCAAGCCGACTTTCTCCTGTAGGTATGGGGTCTTTAGCTCTGAGTTTGTAGAAGGAATGCAAGGCAGATTTGGTTGCTCAGTGTAGCTCTGCCTAGGGTAGTGAGGCAGATTTGCATGACATGTAGTACGTGAGAGAACAGATTTTCTGGAGCTGTTGGAGTGCAGAGGAAATCTAGCTCTCCCAAGGAAGAGTGCAGTGTGTTGCCCTACACTCAGCATACACAGAGTGACTGAGAAAGTTTTCCGGGCCTGGATGTTTCTTAGCAGGCCAATAGAGCCTGCCGGTACTCAGTGTTCTTGCAGGGAATAGGGTGCCCATGCGGGGGTCCTAGGTGTCCTGAAAAGCGTACTAAGGTTAAAATAAAGAGAACGGCGACTAAGGTCTCAGGGAAGGTGCTCCACGCTTCCACTTCAGGAGGGCTATTCAAGGCCTTACCTTGAGGAAAGTTCTCACGTTAAGTTGCCCTTTAGCTCTAGAGCATGTCAGGAGGAGCTCCCACCCAGCTTATGAAAGCACCCTGTGTATTTAGGGTAAACTCCATCTCCTCCCAGAGCCCTGCCTACAGTGACTAGAGACCCCTCAACAACAGTGTTATTTAGGTAGCTTCAAGGCAGTATGAATGGAGATTTCAAAACGGGAAAGCAAGGCTTTTGCCATCAGACTTCCGTTTCCAGTGAACGGTAGCCTACCTCCTTGTGATTTCTAACAAATACATACACACTCTAGCTACACACTGGTCCCTCCCCTTGATAAGTTTTTCTTCGCACAGAGTTCTGCATGGAGCGATCTGCCTTTCCCAAGGAAAGCTCTAGGTACGCTCTCGGGCCTTAGCCTCTCTTATAATCCTGCAGTGAAAGAGGAAGAAGTGTGCTTTAGTTGCAGCATTAACCCAAGCCGACTTTCTCCTGTCGGTATGGCGTCTTCAGGTGTCAGTTTGTAGAAAGAACGCGAAGCAGATTTGGTTTCAAATTGCAGCTCAGTCTAGGGCAATGAGGCATATATGCATGACATATAGGACGTGAGAGAACACATTTCCTTGAGCTGTTGGAGTGCTGAGGAAATGTAGCTCTGCCAAGGCAGAGTGCAGTGTGTTGCCCTACACTCAGCATACACAGAGTGACTGGGAAAGGTTTCTGGGCCGGAAGTTTCTTAGCAGGCCAGTGGAGCCTGCCGGTACTCAGTGTTCTTGCAGGGAATAGGGTGCCAACGCGAGGGTCCGATGTGTTTTGAAAAGCGTACTAACTTTAAAAGAAAGCAGAACTGCCACTAATACCTCAACGAAACTCCTCCACGCTTCCGATTCAGCAAGGTTATTCAAGGCCTTCGCTTGAGGATAGTACTCACGTCGAGTTTCCCTTTAGCTCTAGAACATGTCAGGAGGAGCTCCCTCCCAGGCTATGGAAGCACCCTGCTCATTTAGAGGAAAGACCTTCTCTTCCCAAAGCCCTGCGTACAGTGACTAGAGGCCCATCAACAAGAGTGTTATTTAGGTAACTTCAAGGCAGCACGAATGGAGCTTTCCAAATGGCAAGGCAAGGCGTGTGCCATCAGGCCGCCGTTTCCAGTGAACACACAGGCTACCTCCTGTGATTTCTAACAAGTAAATACGCACTCTAGTTACCCACTGTAACCTTCGCTCAATAAATTTTTCTTTGCACGGAGTTCTGCACGTAGCGATCTGCCTCTCCCAAGGAACGCTGTAGGTACGCTATCGGGCCTTAGCCTCTTCTAACACGCTGCAGCGTAAGAGGAAGAACTGTGCTTTGGTTACAGCAGGAACGCAAGTTGACTTTCTCCTGTAGGTATGGGGTCTTCAGGTATGAGTTCGTAGAAAGAATGCGAAGCAGATTTGTTTTCTCAGTGCAGCTCAGTCTAGGGCAATGAGGCATATTTGCATGGCATGTAGGACGTGAGAAGAACACATTTCCTGGAGCTGTTGGAGTGCTGAGGAAATCTAGCTTTCCCAAGGCAGTGTGAGGTGTGTTGCCCTACACTCAGCATACACAGAGTGACTGGGAATGGCTTCCAGAACTGAAAGTTTCTTAGCAGGCCAGTGGAGCCTGCCGGTACTCAGTGTTCTTACAGGGAATGGGGTGCCCACGCGAGGGTCGTATGTGTTCTGAAAAGCCTACTAAGTTTAAAATAAAGCAGAACGGCAACTAATGCCTCAAGAAAACTCCTCCACCCTCCGGCGTCAGCAAGGATATTAAAGGCCTTAGCTTGAGAATACTACTCACATCGAGTTTCCCTTGAGCTCTAGAGCATGTCAGGAAGAGCTCCCTCCCATCCTATGGAAGCACCCTGCTTATTTAGAGAAAACTCGTTCTCTTCCCAGAGTCCTGCCTGCAGTGACTAGAGGCCCGTCGAAAAGAGTGTTATTTAGGGAACTTCAAGGCAGCATGAATGGATCTTTCCAAATGAGAAAGCAAGGCTTGGGCCATCAGGCCCCCGTTTCCAGTGAACACACAGCGTACCTCCTTGTGATTTCTAACAAGTAAAAAGAGACTCTAGCTTCACACGGTCCCTTCCCTGAATCAACTTTTCTTGGTAAGGTGTTCTGCATGTAGCGATAGGCCTCTCCCAAGGAACGTTCTAGGTACGCTCTCGGGTCTTAGCCGCTTCTAAAGCCCTGCAGGGTAAGAGGAAGAACTGTGCTTTGGTTACAGCAGGAACGCAGGCCGACTTTCTCTGTAGGTATGGGGTTTTTAGCTATGAGTTTGTAGAAGGAATGCAAAGCAGATTTGCTTTCTCAGTGCAGCTCTGCCTAGGGCAATGAGGCAGATTTGCATGACATGTAGTACGTGAGAGAACAGATATTCCGGAGCTCTTGGAGTGCAGAGGAAATCTCGCTCTCCCAAGGAAGAGTTCAGTGTGTTGCCTTACTCTCGGCATACACAGAATGACTGGGAATGGCTTCCGGAACTGGATGTTTCTTAGCAGGCCAGTGGAGCCTGCCGGTACTCAGTGTTCTTGCAGGGAATAGGGTGCCCACGCGAGGGGCCTAGTTGTCCTGAAACGCGTACTAACGTTAAAAGAAACAGAACGGCGACTAAGGTTTCATGGAAACTGCTCCACACTTCCACTTCAGGAGGGCTATTCAAGGACTTCACTTGAGGAAAGTACTCACGTCGAGTTTCCATTTAGCCCTAGAGCATGTCATAAGGAGCTCCCACCAAGCTTATGAAAGCACCCTGCTTATTTAGAGAAAACGCCTTCTCTTCCCAGAGTCCTGCCTGCAGTGACTAGAGGCCCGTCGAAAAGAGTGTTATTTAGGGAACTTCAAGGCAGCATGAATGGATCTTTCCAAATGAGAAAGCAAGGCTTGTGCCATCAGGCCCCCGGTTCCAGTGAACACACAGCCTACCTCCCTGTGATTTCTGACAAGTAAAAAGAGACGCTAGCTGCACACGGGTCCCTTCCCTGAATCAACTTTTCTTGGTAAGGTGTTCTGCATGTAGCGATAGGCCTCTCCCAATGAACGCTCTAGGTACGCAATCGGGACTTAGCCGCTTCTAAAACCCTGCAGGGTAAGAGGAAGAACTGTGCTTTGGTTACAGCAGGAACGCAAGCCGACTTTCTCCTGTAGGTATGGGGTCTTTAGCTCTGAGTTTGTAGAAGGAATGCAAGGCAGATTTGGTTGCTCAGTGTAGCTCTGCCTAGGGTAGTGAGGCAGATTTGCATGACATGTAGTACGTGAGAGAACAGATTTTCTGGAGCTGTTGGAGTGCAGAGGAAATCTAGCTCTCCCAAGGAAGAGTGCAGTGTGTTGCCCTACACTCAGCATACACAGAGTGACTGAGAAAGTTTTCCGGGCCTGGATGTTTCTTAGCAGGCCAATAGAGCCTGCCGGTACTCAGTGTTCTTGCAGGGAATAGGGTGCCCATGCGGGGGTCCTAGGTGTCCTGAAAAGCGTACTAACGTTAAAATAAAGAGAACGGCGACTAAGGTCTCAGGGAAGGTGCTCCACGCTTCCACTTCAGGAGGGCTATTCAAGGCCTTACCTTGAGGAAAGTTCTCACGTTAAGTTGCCCTTTAGCTCTAGAGCATGTCAGGAGGAGCTCCCACCCAGCTTATGAAAGCACCCTGTGTATTTAGGGTAAACTCCATCTCCTCCCAGAGCCCTGCCTACAGTGACTAGAGACCCCTCAACAACAGTGTTATTTAGGTAGCTTCAAGGCAGTATGAATGGAGATTTCAAAACGGGAAAGCAAGGCTTTTGCCATCAGACTTCCGTTTCCAGTGAACGGTAGCCTACCTCCTTGTGATTTCTAACAAATACATACACACTCTAGCTACACACTGGTCCCTCCCCTTGATAAGTTTTTCTTCGCACAGAGTTCTGCATGGAGCGATCTGCCTTTCCCAAGGAAAGCTCTAGGTACGCTCTCGGGCCTTAGCCTGTCTTATAATCCTGCAGTGAAAGAGGAAGAAGTGTGCTTTAGTTGCAGCATTAACCCAAGCCGACTTTCTCCTGTCGGTATGGCGTCTTCAGGTGTCAGTTTGTAGAAAGAACGCGAAGCAGATTTGGTTTCAAATTGCAGCTCAGTCTAGGGCAATGAGGCATATATGCATGACATATAGGACGTGAGAGAACACATTTCCTTGAGCTGTTGGAGTGCTGAGGAAATGTAGCTCTGCCAAGGCAGAGTGCAGTGTGTTGCCCTACACTCAGCATACACAGAGTGACTGGGAAAGGTTTCTGGGCCGGAAGTTTCTTAGCAGGCCAGTGGAGCCTGCCGGTACTCAGTGTTCTTGCAGGGAATAGGGTGCCAACGCGAGGGTCCGATGTGTTTTGAAAAGCGTACTAACTTTAAAAGAAAGCAGAACTGCCACTAATACCTCAAGGAAACTCCTCCACGCTTCCGATTCAGCAAGGTTATTCAAGGCCTTCGCTTGAGGATAGTACTCACGTCGAGTTTCCCTTTAGCTCTAGAACATGTCAGGAGGAGCTCCCTCCCAGGCTATGGAAGCACCCTGCTCATTTAGAGGAAAGACCTTCTCTTCCCAAAGCCCTGCGTACAGTGACTAGAGGCCCATCAACAAGAGTGTTATTTAGGTAACTTCAAGGCAGCACGAATGGAGCTTTCCAAATGGCAAGGCAAGGCGTGTGCCATCAGGCCGCCGTTTCCAGTGAACACACAGGCTACCTCCTGTGATTTCTAACAAGTAAATACACACTCTAGCTACCCACTGCAACCTTCCCTCAATAAATTTTTCTTTGCACGGAGTTCTGCACGTAGCGATCTGCCTCTCCCAAGGAACGCTGTAGGTACGCTATCGGGCCTTAGCCTCTTCTAACACGCTGCAGCGTAAGAGGAAGAACTGTGCTTTGGTTACAGCAGGAACGCAAGTTGACTTTCTCCTGTAGGTATGGGGTCTTCAGGTATGAGTTCGTAGAAAGAATGCGAAGCAGATTTGTTTTCTCAGTGCAGCTCAGTCTAGGGCAATGAGGCATATTTGCATGGCATGTAGGACGTGAGAAGAACACATTTCCTGGAGCTGTTGGAGTGCTGAGGAAATCTAGCTTTCCCAAGGCAGTGTGAGGTGTGTTGCCCTACACTCAGCATACACAGAGTGACTGGGAATGGCTTCCAGAACTGAAAGTTTCTTAGCAGGCCAGTGGAGCCTGCCGGTACTCAGTGTTCTTACAGGGAATGGGGTGCCCACGCGAGGGTCATATGTGTTCTGAAAAGCCTACTAAGTTTAAAATAAAGCAGAACGGCAACTAATGCCTCAAGAAAACTCCTCCACCCTCTGGCGTCAGCAAGGATATTAAAGGCCTTAGCTTGAGAATACTACTCACATCGAGTTTCCCTTGAGCTCTAGAGCATGTCAGGAAGAGCTCCCTCCCATCCTATGGAAGCACCCTGCTTATTTAGAGAAAACTCGTTCTCTTCCCAGAGTCCTGCCTGCAGTGACTAGAGGCCCGTCGAAAAGAGTGTTATTTAGGGAACTTCAAGGCAGCATGAATGGATCTTTCCAAATGAGAAAGCAAGGCTTGTGCCATCAGGCCCCCGGTTCCAGTGAACACACAGCCTACCTCCCTGTGATTTCTCACAAGTAAAAAGAGACGCTAGCTGCACACGGGTCCCTTCCCGGAATCCACTTTTCTTGGTAAGGTGTTCTGCATGTAGCGATATGCCTCTCCCAATGAACGCTCTAGGTACGCAATCGGGACTTAGCCGCTTCTAAAACCCTGCAGGGTAAGAGGAAGAACTGTGCTTTGGTTACAGCAGGAACGCAAGCCGACTTTCTCCTGTAGGTATGGGGTCTTTAGCTCTGAGTTTGTAGAAGGAATGCAAGGCAGATTTGGTTGCTCAGTGTAGCTCTGCCTAGGGTAGTGAGGCAGATTTGCATGACATGTAGTACGTGAGAGAACAGATTTTCTGGAGCTGTTGGAGTGCAGAGGAAATCTAGCTCTCCCAAGGAAGAGTGCAGTGTGTTGCCCTACACTCAGCATACACAGAGTGACTGAGAAAGTTTTCCGGGCCTGGATGTTTCTTAGCAGGCCAATAGAGCCTGCCGGTACTCAGTGTTCTTGCAGGGAATAGGGTGCCCATGCGGGGGTCCTAGGTGTCCTGAAAAGCGTACTAACGTTAAAATAAAGAGAACGGCGACTAAGGTCTCAGGGAAGGTGCTCCACGCTTCCACTTCAGGAGGGCTATTCAAGGCCTTACGTTGAGGAAAGTTCTCACGTTAAGTTGCCCTTTAGCTCTAGAGCATGTCAGGAGGAGCTCCCACCCAGCTTATGAAAGCACCCTGTGTATTTAGGGTAAACTCCATCTCCTCCCAGAGCCCTGCCTACAGTGACTAGAGACCCCTCAACAACAGTGTTATTTAGGTAGCTTCAAGGCAGTATGAATGGAGATTTCAAAACGGGAAAGCAAGGCTTTTGCCATCAGACTTCCGTTTCCAGTGAACGGTAGCCTACCTCCTTGTGATTTCTAACAAATACATACACACTCTAGCTACACACTGGTCCCTCCCCTTGATAAGTTTTTCTTCGCACAGAGTTCTGCATGGAGCGATCTGCCTTTCCCAAGGAAAGCTCTAGGTACGCTCTCGGGCCTTAGCCTGTCTTATAATCCTGCAGTGAAAGAGGAAGAAGTGTGCTTTAGTTGCAGCATTAACCCAAGCCGACTTTCTCCTGTCGGTATGGCGTCTTCAGGTGTCAGTTTGTAGAAAGAACGCGAAGCAGATTTGGTTTCAAATTGCAGCTCAGTCTAGGGCAATGAGGCATATATGCATGACATATAGGACGTGAGAGAACACATTTCCTTGAGCTGTTGGAGTGCTGAGGAAATGTAGCTCTGCCAAGGCAGAGTGCAGTGTGTTGCCCTACACTCAGCATACACAGAGTGACTGGGAAAGGTTTCTGGGCCGGAAGTTTCTTAGCAGGCCAGTGGAGCCTGCCGGTACTCAGTGTTCTTGCAGGGAATAGGGTGCCAATGCGAGGGTCCGATGTGTTTTGAAAAGCGTACTAACTTTAAAAGAAAGCAGAACTGCCACTAATACCTCAAGGAAACTCCTCCACGCTTCCGATTCAGCAAGGTTTTTCAAGGCCTTCGCTTGAGGATAGTACTCACGTCGAGTTTCCCTTTAGCTCTAGAACATGTCAGGAGGAGCTCCCTCCCAGGCTATGGAAGCACCCTGCTCATTTAGAGGAAAGACCTTCTCTTCCCAAAGCCCTGCGTACAGTGACTAGAGGCCCATCAACAAGAGTGTTATTTAGGTAACTTCAAGGCAGCACGAATGGAGCTTTCCAAATGGCAAGGCAAGGCGTGTGCCATCAGGCCGCCGTTTCCAGTGAACACACAGGCTACCTCCTGTGATTTCTAACAAGTAAATACACACTCTAGCTACCCACTGCAACCTTCCCTCAATAAATTTTTCTTTGCACGGAGTTCTGCACGTAGCGATCTGCCTCTCCCAAGGAACGCTGTAGGTACGCTATCGGGCCTTAGCCTCTTCTAACACGCTGCAGCGTAAGAGGAAGAACTGTGCTTTGGTTACAGCAGGAACGCAAGTTGACTTTCTCCTGTAGGTATGGGGTCTTCAGGTATGAGTTCGTAGAAAGAATGCGAAGCAGATTTGTTTTCTCAGTGCAGCTCAGTCTAGGGCAATGAGGCATATTTGCATGGCATGTAGGACGTGAGAAGAACACATTTCCTGGAGCTGTTGGAGTGCTGAGGAAATCTAGCTTTCCCAAGGCAGTGTGAGGTGTGTTGCCCTACACTCAGCATACACAGAGTGACTGGGAATGGCTTCCAGAACTGAAAGTTTCTTAGCAGGCCAGTGGAGCCTGCCGGTACTCAGTGTTCTTACAGGGAATGGGGTGCCCACGCGAGGGTCGTATGTGTTCTGAAAAGCCTACTAAGTTTAAAATAAAGCAGAACGGCAACTAATGCCTCAAGAAAACTCCTCCACCCTCCGGCGTCAGCAAGGATATTAAAGGCCTTAGCTTGAGAATACTACTCACATCGAGTTTCCCTTGAGCTCTAGAGCATGTCAGGAAGAGCTCCCTCCCATCCTATGGAAGCACCCTGCTTATTTAGAGAAAACTCGTTCTCTTCCCAGAGTCCTGCCTGCAGTGACTAGAGGCCCGTCGAAAAGAGTGTTATTTAGGGAACTTCAAGGCAGCATGAATGGATCTTTCCAAATGAGAAAGCAAGGCTTGGGCCATCAGGCCCCCGTTTCCAGTGAACACACAGCGTACCTCCTTGTGATTTCTAACAAGTAAAAAGAGACTCTAGCTTCACACGGTCCCTTCCCTGAATCAACTTTTCTTGGTAAGGTGTTCTGCATGTAGCGATAGGCCTCTCCCAAGGAACGTTCTAGGTACGCTCTCGGGTCTTAGCCGCTTCTAAAGCCCTGCAGGGTAAGAGGAAGAACTGTGCTTTGGTTACAGCAGGAACGCAGGCCGACTTTCTCTGTAGGTATGGGGTTTTTAGCTATGAGTTTGTAGAAGGAATGCAAAGCAGATTTGCTTTCTCAGTGCAGCTCTGCCTAGGGCAATGAGGCAGATTTGCATGACATGTAGTACATGAGAGAACAGATATTCCGGAGCTCTTGGAGTGCAGAGGAAATCTCGCTCTCCCAAGGAAGAGTTCAGTGTGTTGCCTTACTCTCGGCATACACAGAATGACTGGGAATGGCTTCCGGAACTGGATGTTTCTTAGCAGGCCAGTGGAGCCTGCCGGTACTCAGTGTTCTTGCAGGGAATAGGGTGCCCACGCGAGGGGCCTAGTTGTCCTGAAACGCGTACTAACGTTAAAAGAAACAGAACGGCGACTAAGGTTTCATGGAAACTGCTCCACACTTCCACTTCAGGAGGGCTATTCAAGGACTTCACTTGAGGAAAGTACTCACGTCGAGTTTCCATTTAGCCCTAGAGCATGTCATAAGGAGCTCCCACCAAGCTTATGAAAGCACCCTGCTTATTTAGAGAAAACGCCTTCTCTTCCCAGAGTCCTGCCTGCAGTGACTAGAGGCCCGTCGAAAAGAGTGTTATTTAGGGAACTTCAAGGCAGCATGAATGGATCTTTCCAAATGAGAAAGCAAGGCTTGTGCCATCAGGCCCCCGGTTCCAGTGAACACACAGCCTACCTCCCTGTGATTTCTGACAAGTAAAAAGAGACGCTAGCTGCACACGGGTCCCTTCCCGGAATCCACTTTTCTTGGTAAGGTGTTCTGCATGTAGCGATATGCCTCTCCCAATGAACGCTCTAGGTACGCAATCGGGACTTAGCCGCTTCTAAAACCCTGCAGGGTAAGAGGAAGAACTGTGCTTTGGTTACAGCAGGAACGCAAGCCGACTTTCTCCTGTAGGTATGGGGTCTTTAGCTCTGAGTTTGTAGAAGGAATGCAAGGCAGATTTGGTTGCTCAGTGTAGCTCTGCCTAGGGTAGTGAGGCAGATTTGCATGACATGTAGTACGTGAGAGAACAGATTTTCTGGAGCTGTTGGAGTGCAGAGGAAATCTAGCTCTCCCAAGGAAGAGTGCAGTGTGTTGCCCTACACTCAGCATACACAGAGTGACTGAGAAAGTTTTCCGGGCCTGGATGTTTCTTAGCAGGCCAATAGAGCCTGCCGGTACTCAGTGTTCTTGCAGGGAATAGGGTGCCCATGCGGGGGTCCTAGGTGTCCTGAAAAGCGTACTAACGTTAAAATAAAGAGAACGGCGACTAAGGTCTCAGGGAAGGTGCTCCACGCTTCCACTTCAGGAGGGCTATTCAAGGCCTTACGTTGAGGAAAGTTCTCACGTTAAGTTGCCCTTTAGCTCTAGAGCATGTCAGGAGGAGCTCCCACCCAGCTTATGAAAGCACCCTGTGTATTTAGGGTAAACTCCATCTCCTCCCAGAGCCCTGCCTACAGTGACTAGAGACCCCTCAACAACAGTGTTATTTAGGTAGCTTCAAGGCAGTATGAATGGAGATTTCAAAACGGGAAAGCAAGGCTTTTGCCATCAGACTTCCGTTTCCAGTGAACGGTAGCCTACCTCCTTGTGATTTCTAACAAATACATACACACTCTAGCTACACACTGGTCCCTCCCCTTGATAAGTTTTTCTTCGCACAGAGTTCTGCATGGAGCAATCTGCCTTTCCCAAGGAAAGCTCTAGGTACGCTCTCGGGCCTTAGCCTGTCTTATAATCCTGCAGTGAAAGAGGAAGAAGTGTGCTTTAGTTGCAGCATTAACCCAAGCCGACTTTCTCCTGTCGGTATGGCGTCTTCAGGTGTCAGTTTGTAGAAAGAACGCGAAGCAGATTTGGTTTCAAATTGCAGCTCAGTCTAGGGCAATGAGGCATATATGCATGACATATAGGACGTGAGAGAACACATTTCCTTGAGCTGTTGGAGTGCTGAGGAAATGTAGCTCTGCCAAGGCAGAGTGCAGTGTGTTGCCCTACACTCAGCATACACAGAGTGACTGGGAAAGGTTTCTGGGCCGGAAGTTTCTTAGCAGGCCAGTGGAGCCTGCCGGTACTCAGTGTTCTTGCAGGGAATAGGGTGCCAACGCGAGGGTCCGATGTGTTTTGAAAAGCGTACTAACTTTAAAAGAAAGCAGAACTGCCACTAATACCTCAAGGAAACTCCTCCACGCTTCCGATTCAGCAAGGTTATTCAAGGCCTTCGCTTGAGGATAGTACTCACGTCGAGTTTCCCTTTAGCTCTAGAACATGTCAGGAGGAGCTCCCTCCCAGGCTATGGAAGCACCCTGCTCATTTAGAGGAAAGACCTTCTCTTCCCAAAGCCCTGCGTACAGTGACTAGAGGCCCATCAACAAGAGTGTTATTTAGGTAACTTCAAGGCAGCACGAATGGAGCTTTCCAAATGGCAAGGCAAGGCGTGTGCCATCAGGCCGCCGTTTCCAGTGAACACACAGGCTACCTCCTGTGATTTCTAACAAGTAAATACACACTCTAGCTACCCACTGCAACCTTCCCTCAATAAATTTTTCTTTGCACGGAGTTCTGCACGTAGCGATCTGCCTCTCCCAAGGAACGCTGTAGGTACGCTATCGGGCCTTAGCCTCTTCTAACACGCTGCAGCGTAAGAGGAAGAACTGTGCTTTGGTTACAGCAGGAACGCAAGTTGACTTTCTCCTGTAGGTATGGGGTCTTCAGGTATGAGTTCGTAGAAAGAATGCGAAGCAGATTTGTTTTCTCAGTGCAGCTCAGTCTAGGGCAATGAGGCATATTTGCATGGCATGTAGGACGTGAGAAGAACACATTTCCTGGAGCTGTTGGAGTGCTGAGGAAATCTAGCTTTCCCAAGGCAGTGTGAGGTGTGTTGCCCTACACTCAGCATACACAGAGTGACTGGGAATGGCTTCCAGAACTGAAAGTTTCTTAGCAGGCCAGTGGAGCCTGCCGGTACTCAGTGTTCTTACAGGGAATGGGGTGCCCACGCGAGGGTCGTATGTGTTCTGAAAAGCCTACTAAGTTTAAAATAAAGCAGAACGGCAACTAATGCCTCAAGAAAACTCCTCCACCCTCCGGCGTCAGCAAGGATATTAAAGGCCTTAGCTTGAGAATACTACTCACATCGAGTTTCCCTTGAGCTCTAGAGCATGTCAGGAAGAGCTCCCTCCCATCCTATGGAAGCACCCTGCTTATTTAGAGAAAACTCGTTCTCTTCCCAGAGTCCTGCCTGCAGTGACTAGAGGCCCGTCGAAAAGAGTGTTATTTAGGGAACTTCAAGGCAGCATGAATGGATCTTTCCAAATGAGAAAGCAAGGCTTGGGCCATCAGGCCCCCGTTTCCAGTGAACACACAGCGTACCTCCTTGTGATTTCTAACAAGTAAAAAGAGACTCTAGCTTCACACGGTCCCTTCCCTGAATCAACTTTTCTTGGTAAGGTGTTCTGCATGTAGCGATAGGCCTCTCCCAAGGAACGTTCTAGGTACGCTCTCGGGTCTTAGCCGCTTCTAAAGCCCTGCAGGGTAAGAGGAAGAACTGTGCTTTGGTTACAGCAGGAACGCAGGCCGACTTTCTCTGTAGGTATGGGGTTTTTAGCTATGAGTTTGTAGAAGGAATGCAAAGCAGATTTGCTTTCTCAGTGCAGCTCTGCCTAGGGCAATGAGGCAGATTTGCATGACATGTAGTACATGAGAGAACAGATATTCCGGAGCTCTTGGAGTGCAGAGGAAATCTCGCTCTCCCAAGGAAGAGTTCAGTGTGTTGCCTTACTCTCGGCATACACAGAATGACTGGGAATGGCTTCCGGAACTGGATGTTTCTTAGCAGGCCAGTGGAGCCTGCCGGTACTCAGTGTTCTTGCAGGGAATAGGGTGCCCACGCGAGGGGCCTAGTTGTCCTGAAACGCGTACTAACGTTAAAAGAAACAGAACGGCGACTAAGGTCTCATGGAAACTGCTCCACACTTCCACTTCAGGAGGGCTATTCAAGGACTTCACTTGAGGAAAGTACTCACGTCGAGTTTCCATTTAGCCCTAGAGCATGTCATAAGGAGCTCCCACCAAGCTTATGAAAGCACCCTGCTTATTTAGAGAAAACGCCTTCTCTTCCCAGAGTCCTGCCTGCAGTGACTAGAGGCCCGTCGAAAAGAGTGTTATTTAGGGAACTTCAAGGCAGCATGAATGGATCTTTCCAAATGAGAAAGCAAGGCTTGTGCCATCAGGCCCCCGGTTCCAGTGAACACACAGCCTACCTCCCTGTGATTTCTGACAAGTAAAAAGAGACGCTAGCTGCACACGGGTCCCTTCCCGGAATCCACTTTTCTTGGTAAGGTGTTCTGCATGTAGCGATATGCCTCTCCCAATGAACGCTCTAGGTACGCAATCGGGACTTAGCCGCTTCTAAAACCCTGCAGGGTAAGAGGAAGAACTGTGCTTTGGTTACAGCAGGAACGCAAGCCGACTTTCTCCTGTAGGTATGGGGTCTTTAGCTCTGAGTTTGTAGAAGGAATGCAAGGCAGATTTGGTTGCTCAGTGTAGCTCTGCCTAGGGTAGTGAGGCAGATTTGCATGACATGTAGTACGTGAGAGAACAGATTTTCTGGAGCTGTTGGAGTGCAGAGGAAATCTAGCTCTCCCAAGGAAGAGTGCAGTGTGTTGCCCTACACTCAGCATACACAGAGTGACTGAGAAAGTTTTCCGGGCCTGGATGTTTCTTAGCAGGCCAATAGAGCCTGCCGGTACTCAGTGTTCTTGCAGGGAATAGGGTGCCCATGCGGGGGTCCTAGGTGTCCTGAAAAGCGTACTAACGTTAAAATAAAGAGAACGGCGACTAAGGTCTCAGGGAAGGTGCTCCACGCTTCCACTTCAGGAGGGCTATTCAAGGCCTTACGTTGAGGAAAGTTCTCACGTTAAGTTGCCCTTTAGCTCTAGAGCATGTCAGGAGGAGCTCCCACCCAGCTTATGAAAGCACCCTGTGTATTTAGGGTAAACTCCATCTCCTCCCAGAGCCCTGCCTACAGTGACTAGAGACCCCTCAACAACAGTGTTATTTAGGTAGCTTCAAGGCTGTATGAATGGAGATTTCAAAACGGGAAAGCAAGGCTTTTGCCATCAGACTTCCGTTTCCAGTGAACGGTAGCCTACCTCCTTGTGATTTCTAACAAATACATACACACTCTAGCTACACACTGGTCCCTCCCCTTGATAAGTTTTTCTTCGCACAGAGTTCTGCATGGAGCGATCTGCCTTTCCCAAGGAAAGCTCTAGGTACGCTCTCGGGCCTTAGCCTGTCTTATAATCCTGCAGTGAAAGAGGAAGAAGTGTGCTTTAGTTGCAGCATTAACCCAAGCCGACTTTCTCCTGTCGGTATGGCGTCTTCAGGTGTCAGTTTGTAGAAAGAACGCGAAGCAGATTTGGTTTCAAATTGCAGCTCAGTCTAGGGCAATGAGGCATATATGCATGACATATAGGACGTGAGAGAACACATTTCCTTGAGCTGTTGGAGTGCTGAGGAAATGTAGCTCTGCCAAGGCAGAGTGCAGTGTGTTGCCCTACACTCAGCATACACAGAGTGACTGGGAAAGGTTTCTGGGCCGGAAGTTTCTTAGCAGGCCAGTGGAGCCTGCCGGTACTCAGTGTTCTTGCAGGGAATAGGGTGCCAACGCGAGGGTCCGATGTGTTTTGAAAAGCGTACTAACTTTAAAAGAAAGCAGAACTGCCACTAATACCTCAAGGAAACTCCTCCACGCTTCCGATTCAGCAAGGTTATTCAAGGCCTTCGCTTGAGGATAGTACTCACGTCGAGTTTCCCTTTAGCTCTAGAACATGTCAGGAGGAGCTCCCTCCCAGGCTATGGAAGCACCCTGCTCATTTAGAGGAAAGACCTTCTCTTCCCAAAGCCCTGCGTACAGTGACTAGAGGCCCATCAACAAGAGTGTTATTTAGGTAACTTCAAGGCAGCACGAATGGAGCTTTCCAAATGGCAAGGCAAGGCGTGTGCCATCAGGCCGCCGTTTCCAGTGAACACACAGGCTACCTCCTGTGATTTCTAACAAGTAAATACACACTCTAGCTACCCACTGCAACCTTCCCTCAATAAATTTTTCTTTGCACGGAGTTCTGCACGTAGCGATCTGCCTCTCCCAAGGAACGCTGTAGGTACGCTATCGGGCCTTAGCCTCTTCTAACACGCTGCAGCGTAAGAGGAAGAACTGTGCTTTGGTTACAGCAGGAACGCAAGTTGACTTTCTCCTGTAGGTATGGGGTCTTCAGGTATGAGTTCGTAGAAAGAATGCGAAGCAGATTTGTTTTCTCAGTGCAGCTCAGTCTAGGGCAATGAGGCATATTTGCATGGCATGTAGGACGTGAGAAGAACACATTTCCTGGAGCTGTTGGAGTGCTGAGGAAATCTAGCTTTCCCAAGGCAGTGTGAGGTGTGTTGCCCTACACTCAGCATACACAGAGTGACTGGGAATGGCTTCCAGAACTGAAAGTTTCTTAGCAGGCCAGTGGAGCCTGCCGGTACTCAGTGTTCTTACAGGGAATGGGGTGCCCACGCGAGGGTCGTATGTGTTCTGAAAAGCCTACTAAGTTTAAAATAAAGCAGAACGGCAACTAATGCCTCAAGAAAACTCCTCCACCCTCTGGCGTCAGCAAGGATATTAAAGGCCTTAGCTTGAGAATACTACTCACATCGAGTTTCCCTTGAGCTCTAGAGCATGTCAGGAAGAGCTCCCTCCCATCCTATGGAAGCACCCTGCTTATTTAGAGAAAACTCGTTCTCTTCCCAGAGTCCTGCCTGCAGTGACTAGAGGCCCGTCGAAAAGAGTGTTATTTAGGGAACTTCAAGGCAGCATGAATGGATCTTTCCAAATGAGAAAGCAAGGCTTGTGCCATCAGGCCCCCGGTTCCAGTGAACACACAGCCTACCTCCCTGTGATTTCTGACAAGTAAAAAGAGACGCTAGCTGCACACGGGTCCCTTCCCGGAATCCACTTTTCTTGGTAAGGTGTTCTGCATGTAGCGATATGCCTCTCCCAATGAACGCTCTAGGTACGCAATCGGGACTTAGCCGCTTCTAAAACCCTGCAGGGTAAGAGGAAGAACTGTGCTTTGGTTACAGCAGGAACGCAAGCCGACTTTCTCCTGTAGGTATGGGGTCTTTAGCTCTGAGTTTGTAGAAGGAATGCAAGGCAGATTTGGTTGCTCAGTGTAGCTCTGCCTAGGGTAGTGAGGCAGATTTGCATGACATGTAGTACGTGAGAGAACAGATTTTCTGGAGCTGTTGGAGTGCAGAGGAAATCTAGCTCTCCCAAGGAAGAGTGCAGTGTGTTGCCCTACACTCAGCATACACAGAGTGACTGAGAAAGTTTTCCGGGCCTGGATGTTTCTTAGCAGGCCAATAGAGCCTGCCGGTACTCAGTGTTCTTGCAGGGAATAGGGTGCCCATGCGGGGGTCCTAGGTGTCCTGAAAAGCGTACTAACGTTAAAATAAAGAGAACGGCGACTAAGGTCTCAGGGAAGGTGCTCCACGCTTCCACTTCAGGAGGGCTATTCAAGGCCTTACCTTGAGGAAAGTTCTCACGTTAAGTTGCCCTTTAGCTCTAGAGCATGTCAGGAGGAGCTCCCACCCAGCTTATGAAAGCACCCTGTGTATTTAGGGTAAACTCCATCTCCTCCCAGAGCCCTGCCTACAGTGACTAGAGACCCCTCAACAACAGTGTTATTTAGGTAGCTTCAAGGCAGTATGAATGGAGATTTCAAAACGGGAAAGCAAGGCTTTTGCCATCAGACTTCCGTTTCCAGTGAACGGTAGCCTACCTCCTTGTGATTTCTAACAAATACATACACACTCTAGCTACACACTGGTCCCTCCCCTTGATAAGTTTTTCTTCGCACAGAGTTCTGCATGGAGCGATCTGCCTTTCCCAAGGAAAGCTCTAGGTACGCTCTCGGGCCTTAGCCTGTCTTATAATCCTGCAGTGAAAGAGGAAGAAGTGTGCTTTAGTTGCAGCATTAACCCAAGCCGACTTTCTCCTGTCGGTATGGCGTCTTCAGGTGTCAGTTTGTAGAAAGAACGCGAAGCAGATTTGGTTTCAAATTGCAGCTCAGTCTAGGGCAATGAGGCATATATGCATGACATATAGGACGTGAGAGAACACATTTCCTTGAGCTGTTGGAGTGCTGAGGAAATGTAGCTCTGCCAAGGCAGAGTGCAGTGTGTTGCCCTACACTCAGCATACACAGAGTGACTGGGAAAGGTTTCTGGGCCGGAAGTTTCTTAGCAGGCCAGTGGAGCCTGCCGGTACTCAGTGTTCTTGCAGGGAATAGGGTGCCAACGCGAGGGTCCGATGTGTTTTGAAAAGCGTACTAACTTTAAAAGAAAGCAGAACTGCCACTAATACCTCAAGGAAACTCCTCCACGCTTCCGATTCAGCAAGGTTATTCAAGGCCTTCGCTTGAGGATAGTACTCACGTCGAGTTTCCCTTTAGCTCTAGAACATGTCAGGAGGAGCTCCCTCCCAGGCTATGGAAGCACCCTGCTCATTTAGAGGAAAGACCTTCTCTTCCCAAAGCCCTGCGTACAGTGACTAGAGGCCCATCAACAAGAGTGTTATTTAGGTAACTTCAAGGCAGCACGAATGGAGCTTTCCAAATGGCAAGGCAAGGCGTGTGCCATCAGGCCGCCGTTTCCAGTGAACACACAGGCTACCTCCTGTGATTTCTAACAAGTAAATACACACTCTAGCTACCCACTGCAACCTTCCCTCAATAAATTTTTCTTTGCACGGAGTTCTGCACGTAGCGATCTGCCTCTCCCAAGGAACGCTGTAGGTACGCTATCGGGCCTTAGCCTCTTCTAACACGCTGCAGCGTAAGAGGAAGAACTGTGCTTTGGTTACAGCAGGAACGCAAGTTGACTTTCTCCTGTAGGTATGGGGTCTTCAGGTATGAGTTCATAGAAAGAATGCGAAGCAGATTTGTGTTCTCAGTGCAGCTCAGTCTAGGGCAATGAGGCATATTTGCATGGCATGTAGGACGTGAGAAGAACACATTTCCTGGAGCTGTTGGAGTGCTGAGGAAATCTAGCTTTCCCAAGGCAGTGTGAGGTGTGTTGCCCTACACTCAGCATACACAGAGTGACTGGGAATGGCTTCCAGAACTGAAAGTTTCTTAGCAGGCCAGTGGAGCCTGCCGGTACTCAGTGTTCTTACAGGGAATGGGGTGCCCACGCGAGGGTCGTATGTGTTCTGAAAAGCCTACTAAGTTTAAAATAAAGCAGAACGGCAACTAATGCCTCAAGAAAACTCCTCCACCCTCCGGCGTCAGCAAGGATATTAAAGGCCTTAGCTTGAGAATACTACTCACATCGAGTTTCCCTTGAGCTCTAGAGCATGTCAGGAAGAGCTTCCTCCCATCCTATGGAAGCACCCTGCTTATTTAGAGAAAACTCGTTCTCTTCCCAGAGTCCTGCCTGCAGTGACTAGAGGCCCGTCGAAAAGAGTGTTATTTAGGGAACTTCAAGGCAGCATGAATGGATCTTTCCAAATGAGAAAGCAAGGCTTGGGCCATCAGGCCCCCGTTTCCAGTGAACACACAGCGTACCTCCTTGTGATTTCTAACAAGTAAAAAGAGACTCTAGCTTCACACGGTCCCTTCCCTGAATCAACTTTTCTTGGTAAGGTGTTCTGCATGTAGCGATAGGCCTCTCCCAAGGAACGTTCTAGGTACGCTCTCGGGTCTTAGCCGCTTCTAAAGCCCTGCAGGGTAAGAGGAAGAACTGTGCTTTGGTTACAGCAGGAACGCAGGCCGACTTTCTCTGTAGGTATGGGGTTTTTAGCTATGAGTTTGTAGAAGGAATGCAAAGCAGATTTGCTTTCTCAGTGCAGCTCTGCCTAGGGCAATGAGGCAGATTTGCATGACATGTAGTACGTGAGAGAACAGATATTCCGGAGCTCTTGGAGTGCAGAGGAAATCTCGCTCTCCCAAGGAAGAGTTCAGTGTGTTGCCTTACTCTCGGCATACACAGAATGACTGGGAATGGCTTCCGGAACTGGATGTTTCTTAGCAGGCCAGTGGAGCCTGCCGGTACTCAGTGTTCTTGCAGGGAATAGGGTGCCCACGCGAGGGGCCTAGTTGTCCTGAAACGCGTACTAACGTTAAAAGAAACAGAACGGCGACTAAGGTTTCATGGAAACTGCTCCACACTTCCACTTCAGGAGGGCTATTCAAGGACTTCACTTGAGGAAAGTACTCACGTCGAGTTTCCATTTAGCCCTAGAGCATGTCATAAGGAGCTCCCACCAAGCTTATGAAAGCACCCTGCTTATTTAGAGAAAACGCCTTCTCTTCCCAGAGTCCTGCCTGCAGTGACTAGAGGCCCGTCGAAAAGAGTGTTATTTAGGGAACTTCAAGGCAGCACGAATGGATCTTTCCAAATGAGAAAGCAAGGCTTGTGCCATCAGGCCCCCGGTTCCAGTGAACACACAGCCTACCTCCCTGTGATTTCTGACAAGTAAAAAGAGACGCTAGCTGCACACGGGTCCCTTCCCGGAATCCACTTTTCTTGGTAAGGTGTTCTGCATGTAGCGATATGCCTCTCCCAATGAACGCTCTAGGTACGCAATCGGGACTTAGCCGCTTCTAAAACCCTGCAGGGTAAGAGGAAGAACTGTGCTTTGGTTACAGCAGGAACGCAAGCCGACTTTCTCCTGTAGGTATGGGGTCTTTAGCTCTGAGTTTGTAGAAGGAATGCAAGGCAGATTTGGTTGCTCAGTGTAGCTCTGCCTAGGGTAGTGAGGCAGATTTGCATGACATGTAGTACGTGAGAGAACAGATTTTCTGGAGCTGTTGGAGTGCAGAGGAAATCTAGCTCTCCCAAGGAAGAGTGCAGTGTGTTGCCCTACACTCAGCATACACAGAGTGACTGAGAAAGTTTTCCGGGCCTGGATGTTTCTTAGCAGGCCAATAGAGCCTGCCGGTACTCAGTGTTCTTGCAGGGAATAGGGTGCCCATGCGGGGGTCCTAGGTGTCCTGAAAAGCGTACTAACGTTAAAATAAAGAGAACGGCGACTAAGGTCTCAGGGAAGGTGCTCCACGCTTCCACTTCAGGAGGGCTATTCAAGGCCTTACGTTGAGGAAAGTTCTCACGTTAAGTTGCCCTTTAGCTCTAGAGCATGTCAGGAGGAGCTCCCACCCAGCTTATGAAAGCACCCTGTGTATTTAGGGTAAACTCCATCTCCTCCCAGAGCCCTGCCTACAGTGACTAGAGACCCCTCAACAACAGTGTTATTTAGGTAGCTTCAAGGCAGTATGAATGGAGATTTCAAAACGGGAAAGCAAGGCTTTTGCCATCAGACTTCCGTTTCCAGTGAACGGTAGCCTACCTCCTTGTGATTTCTAACAAATACATACACACTCTAGCTACACACTGGTCCCTCCCCTTGATAAGTTTTTCTTCGCACAGAGTTCTGCATGGAGCGATCTGCCTTTCCCAAGGAAAGCTCTAGGTACGCTCTCGGGCCTTAGCCTGTCTTATAATCCTGCAGTGAAAGAGGAAGAAGTGTGCTTTAGTTGCAGCATTAACCCAAGCCGACTTTCTCCTGTCGGTATGGCGTCTTCAGGTGTCAGTTTGTAGAAAGAACGCGAAGCAGATTTGGTTTCAAATTGCAGCTCAGTCTAGGGCAATGAGGCATATATGCATGACATATAGGACGTGAGAGAACACATTTCCTTGAGCTGTTGGAGTGCTGAGGAAATGTAGCTCTGCCAAGGCAGAGTGCAGTGTGTTGCCCTACACTCAGCATACACAGAGTGACTGGGAAAGGTTTCTGGGCCGGAAGTTTCTTAGCAGGCCAGTGGAGCCTGCCGGTACTCAGTGTTCTTGCAGGGAATAGGGTGCCAATGCGAGGGTCCGATGTGTTTTGAAAAGCGTACTAACTTTAAAAGAAAGCAGAACTGCCACTAATACCTCAAGGAAACTCCTCCACGCTTCCGATTCAGCAAGGTTTTTCAAGGCCTTCGCTTGAGGATAGTACTCACGTCGAGTTTCCCTTTAGCTCTAGAACATGTCAGGAGGAGCTCCCTCCCAGGCTATGGAAGCACCCTGCTCATTTAGAGGAAAGACCTTCTCTTCCCAAAGCCCTGCGTACAGTGACTAGAGGCCCATCAACAAGAGTGTTATTTAGGTAACTTCAAGGCAGCACGAATGGAGCTTTCCAAATGGCAAGGCAAGGCGTGTGCCATCAGGCCGCCGTTTCCAGTGAACACACAGGCTACCTCCTGTGATTTCTAACAAGTAAATACACACTCTAGCTACCCACTGCAACCTTCCCTCAATAAATTTTTCTTTGCACGGAGTTCTGCACGTAGCGATCTGCCTCTCCCAAGGAACGCTGTAGGTACGCTATCGGGCCTTAGCCTCTTCTAACACGCTGCAGCGTAAGAGGAAGAACTGTGCTTTGGTTACAGCAGGAACGCAAGTTGACTTTCTCCTGTAGGTATGGGGTCTTCAGGTATGAGTTCGTAGAAAGAATGCGAAGCAGATTTGTTTTCTCAGTGCAGCTCAGTCTAGGGCAATGAGGCATATTTGCATGGCATGTAGGACGTGAGAAGAACACATTTCCTGGAGCTGTTGGAGTGCTGAGGAAATCTAGCTTTCCCAAGGCAGTGTGAGGTGTGTTGCCCTACACTCAGCATACACAGAGTGACTGGGAATGGCTTCCAGAACTGAAAGTTTCTTAGCAGGCCAGTGGAGCCTGCCGGTACTCAGTGTTCTTACAGGGAATGGGGTGCCCACGCGAGGGTCGTATGTGTTCTGAAAAGCCTACTAAGTTTAAAATAAAGCAGAACGGCAACTAATGCCTCAAGAAAACTCCTCCACCCTCCGGCGTCAGCAAGGATATTAAAGGCCTTAGCTTGAGAATACTACTCACATCGAGTTTCCCTTGAGCTCTAGAGCATGTCAGGAAGAGCTCCCTCCCATCCTATGGAAGCACCCTGCTTATTTAGAGAAAACTCGTTCTCTTCCCAGAGTCCTGCCTGCAGTGACTAGAGGCCCGTCGAAAAGAGTGTTATTTAGGGAACTTCAAGGCAGCATGAATGGATCTTTCCAAATGAGAAAGCAAGGCTTGGGCCATCAGGCCCCCGTTTCCAGTGAACACACAGCGTACCTCCTTGTGATTTCTAACAAGTAAAAAGAGACTCTAGCTTCACACGGTCCCTTCCCTGAATCAACTTTTCTTGGTAAGGTGTTCTGCATGTAGCGATAGGCCTCTCCCAAGGAACGTTCTAGGTACGCTCTCGGGTCTTAGCCGCTTCTAAAGCCCTGCAGGGTAAGAGGAAGAACTGTGCTTTGGTTACAGCAGGAACGCAGGCCGACTTTCTCTGTAGGTATGGGGTTTTTAGCTATGAGTTTGTAGAAGGAATGCAAAGCAGATTTGCTTTCTCAGTGCAGCTCTGCCTAGGGCAATGAGGCAGATTTGCATGACATGTAGTACATGAGAGAACAGATATTCCGGAGCTCTTGGAGTGCAGAGGAAATCTCGCTCTCCCAAGGAAGAGTTCAGTGTGTTGCCTTACTCTCGGCATACACAGAATGACTGGGAATGGCTTCCGGAACTGGATGTTTCTTAGCAGGCCAGTGGAGCCTGCCGGTACTCAGTGTTCTTGCAGGGAATAGGGTGCCCACGCGAGGGGCCTAGTTGTCCTGAAACGCGTACTAACGTTAAAAGAAACAGAACGGCGACTAAGGTTTCATGGAAACTGCTCCACACTTCCACTTCAGGAGGGCTATTCAAGGACTTCACTTGAGGAAAGTACTCACGTCGAGTTTCCATTTAGCCCTAGAGCATGTCATAAGGAGCTCCCACCAAGCTTATGAAAGCACCCTGCTTATTTAGAGAAAACGCCTTCTCTTCCCAGAGTCCTGCCTGCAGTGACTAGAGGCCCGTCGAAAAGAGTGTTATTTAGGGAACTTCAAGGCAGCATGAATGGATCTTTCCAAATGAGAAAGCAAGGCTTGTGCCATCAGGCCCCCGGTTCCAGTGAACACACAGCCTACCTCCCTGTGATTTCTGACAAGTAAAAAGAGACGCTAGCTGCACACGGGTCCCTTCCCGGAATCCACTTTTCTTGGTAAGGTGTTCTGCATGTAGCGATATGCCTCTCCCAATGAACGCTCTAGGTACGCAATCGGGACTTAGCCGCTTCTAAAACCCTGCAGGGTAAGAGGAAGAACTGTGCTTTGGTTACAGCAGGAACGCAAGCCGACTTTCTCCTGTAGGTATGGGGTCTTTAGCTCTGAGTTTGTAGAAGGAATGCAAGGCAGATTTGGTTGCTCAGTGTAGCTCTGCCTAGGGTAGTGAGGCAGATTTGCATGACATGTAGTACGTGAGAGAACAGATTTTCTGGAGCTGTTGGAGTGCAGAGGAAATCTAGCTCTCCCAAGGAAGAGTGCAGTGTGTTGCCCTACACTCAGCATACACAGAGTGACTGAGAAAGTTTTCCGGGCCTGGATGTTTCTTAGCAGGCCAATAGAGCCTGCCGGTACTCAGTGTTCTTGCAGGGAATAGGGTGCCCATGCGGGGGTCCTAGGTGTCCTGAAAAGCGTACTAACGTTAAAATAAAGAGAACGGCGACTAAGGTCTCAGGGAAGGTGCTCCACGCTTCCACTTCAGGAGGGCTATTCAAGGCCTTACGTTGAGGAAAGTTCTCACGTTAAGTTGCCCTTTAGCTCTAGAGCATGTCAGGAGGAGCTCCCACCCAGCTTATGAAAGCACCCTGTGTATTTAGGGTAAACTCCATCTCCTCCCAGAGCCCTGCCTACAGTGACTAGAGACCCCTCAACAACAGTGTTATTTAGGTAGCTTCAAGGCTGTATGAATGGAGATTTCAAAACGGGAAAGCAAGGCTTTTGCCATCAGACTTCCATTTCCAGTGAACGGTAGCCTACCTCCTTGTGATTTCTAACAAATACATACACACTCTAGCTACACACTGGTCCCTCCCCTTGATAAGTTTTTCTTCGCACAGAGTTCTGCATGGAGCAATCTGCCTTTCCCAAGGAAAGCTCTAGGTACGCTCTCGGGCCTTAGCCTGTCTTATAATCCTGCAGTGAAAGAGGAAGAAGTGTGCTTTAGTTGCAGCATTAACCCAAGCCGACTTTCTCCTGTCGGTATGGCGTCTTCAGGTGTCAGTTTGTAGAAAGAACGCGAAGCAGATTTGGTTTCAAATTGCAGCTCAGTCTAGGGCAATGAGGCATATATGCATGACATATAGGACGTGAGAGAACACATTTCCTTGAGCTGTTGGAGTGCTGAGGAAATGTAGCTCTGCCAAGGCAGAGTGCAGTGTGTTGCCCTACACTCAGCATACACAGAGTGACTGGGAAAGGTTTCTGGGCCGGAAGTTTCTTAGCAGGCCAGTGGAGCCTGCCGGTACTCAGTGTTCTTGCAGGGAATAGGGTGCCAACGCGAGGGTCCGATGTGTTTTGAAAAGCGTACTAACTTTAAAAGAAAGCAGAACTGCCACTAATACCTCAAGGAAACTCCTCCACGCTTCCGATTCAGCAAGGTTATTCAAGGCCTTCGCTTGAGGATAGTACTCACGTCGAGTTTCCCTTTAGCTCTAGAACATGTCAGGAGGAGCTCCCTCCCAGGCTATGGAAGCACCCTGCTCATTTAGAGGAAAGACCTTCTCTTCCCAAAGCCCTGCGTACAGTGACTAGAGGCCCATCAACAAGAGTGTTATTTAGGTAACTTCAAGGCAGCACGAATGGAGCTTTCCAAATGGCAAGGCAAGGCGTGTGCCATCAGGCCGCCGTTTCCAGTGAACACACAGGCTACCTCCTGTGATTTCTAACAAGTAAATACACACTCTAGCTACCCACTGCAACCTTCCCTCAATAAATTTTTCTTTGCACGGAGTTCTGCACGTAGCGATCTGCCTCTCCCAAGGAACGCTGTAGGTACGCTATCGGGCCTTAGCCTCTTCTAACACGCTGCAGCGTAAGAGGAAGAACTGTGCTTTGGTTACAGCAGGAACGCAAGTTGACTTTCTCCTGTAGGTATGGGGTCTTCAGGTATGAGTTCGTAGAAAGAATGCGAAGCAGATTTGTTTTCTCAGTGCAGCTCAGTCTAGGGCAATGAGGCATATTTGCATGGCATGTAGGACGTGAGAAGAACACATTTCCTGGAGCTGTTGGAGTGCTGAGGAAATCTAGCTTTCCCAAGGCAGTGTGAGGTGTGTTGCCCTACACTCAGCATACACAGAGTGACTGGGAATGGCTTCCAGAACTGAAAGTTTCTTAGCAGGCCAGTGGAGCCTGCCGGTACTCAGTGTTCTTACAGGGAATGGGGTGCCCACGCGAGGGTCGTATGTGTTCTGAAAAGCCTACTAAGTTTAAAATAAAGCAGAACGGCAACTAATGCCTCAAGAAAACTCCTCCACCCTCCGGCGTCAGCAAGGATATTAAAGGCCTTAGCTTGAGAATACTACTCACATCGAGTTTCCCTTGAGCTCTAGAGCATGTCAGGAAGAGCTCCCTCCCATCCTATGGAAGCACCCTGCTTATTTAGAGAAAACTCGTTCTCTTCCCAGAGTCCTGCCTGCAGTGACTAGAGGCCCGTCGAAAAGAGTGTTATTTAGGGAACTTCAAGGCAGCATGAATGGATCTTTCCAAATGAGAAAGCAAGGCTTGGGCCATCAGGCCCCCATTTCCAGTGAACACACAGCGTACCTCCTTGTGATTTCTAACAAGTAAAAAGAGACTCTAGCTTCACACGGTCCCTTCCCTGAATCAACTTTTCTTGGTAAGGTGTTCTGCATGTAGCGATAGGCCTCTCCCAAGGAACGTTCTAGGTACGCTCTCGGGTCTTAGCCGCTTCTAAAGCCCTGCAGGGTAAGAGGAAGAACTGTGCTTTGGTTACAGCAGGAACGCAGGCCGACTTTCTCTGTAGGTATGGGGTTTTTAGCTATGAGTTTGTAGAAGGAATGCAAAGCAGATTTGCTTTCTCAGTGCAGCTCTGCCTAGGGCAATGAGGCAGATTTGCATGACATGTAGTACATGAGAGAACAGATATTCCGGAGCTCTTGGAGTGCAGAGGAAATCTCGCTCTCCCAAGGAAGAGTTCAGTGTGTTGCCTTACTCTCGGCATACACAGAATGACTGGGAATGGCTTCCGGAACTGGATGTTTCTTAGCAGGCCAGTGGAGCCTGCCGGTACTCAGTGTTCTTGCAGGGAATAGGGTGCCCACGCGAGGGGCCTAGTTGTCCTGAAACGCGTACTAACGTTAAAAGAAACAGAACGGCGACTAAGGTCTCATGGAAACTGCTCCACACTTCCACTTCAGGAGGGCTATTCAAGGACTTCACTTGAGGAAAGTACTCACGTCGAGTTTCCATTTAGCCCTAGAGCATGTCATAAGGAGCTCCCACCAAGCTTATGAAAGCACCCTGCTTATTTAGAGAAAACGCCTTCTCTTCCCAGAGTCCTGCCTGCAGTGACTAGAGGCCCGTCGAAAAGAGTGTTATTTAGGGAACTTCAAGGCAGCATGAATGGATCTTTCCAAATGAGAAAGCAAGGCTTGTGCCATCAGGCCCCCGGTTCCAGTGAACACACAGCCTACCTCCCTGTGATTTCTGACAAGTAAAAAGAGACGCTAGCTGCACACGGGTCCCTTCCCGGAATCCACTTTTCTTGGTAAGGTGTTCTGCATGTAGCGATATGCCTCTCCCAATGAACGCTCTAGGTACGCAATCGGGACTTAGCCGCTTCTAAAACCCTGCAGGGTAAGAGGAAGAACTGTGCTTTGGTTACAGCAGGAACGCAAGCCGACTTTCTCCTGTAGGTATGGGGTCTTTAGCTCTGAGTTTGTAGAAGGAATGCAAGGCAGATTTGGTTGCTCAGTGTAGCTCTGCCTAGGGTAGTGAGGCAGATTTGCATGACATGTAGTACGTGAGAGAACAGATTTTCTGGAGCTGTTGGAGTGCAGAGGAAATCTAGCTCTCCCAAGGAAGAGTGCAGTGTGTTGCCCTACACTCAGCATACACAGAGTGACTGAGAAAGTTTTCCGGGCCTGGATGTTTCTTAGCAGGCCAATAGAGCCTGCCGGTACTCAGTGTTCTTGCAGGGAATAGGGTGCCCATGCGGGGGTCCTAGGTGTCCTGAAAAGCGTACTAACGTTAAAATAAAGAGAACGGCGACTAAGGTCTCAGGGAAGGTGCTCCACGCTTCCACTTCAGGAGGGCTATTCAAGGCCTTACGTTGAGGAAAGTTCTCACGTTAAGTTGCCCTTTAGCTCTAGAGCATGTCAGGAGGAGCTCCCACCCAGCTTATGAAAGCACCCTGTGTATTTAGGGTAAACTCCATCTCCTCCCAGAGCCCTGCCTACAGTGACTAGAGACCCCTCAACAACAGTGTTATTTAGGTAGCTTCAAGGCAGTATGAATGGAGATTTCAAAACGGGAAAGCAAGGCTTTTGCCATCAGACTTCCGTTTCCAGTGAACGGTAGCCTACCTCCTTGTGATTTCTAACAAATACATACACACTCTAGCTACACACTGGTCCCTCCCCTTGATAAGTTTTTCTTCGCACAGAGTTCTGCATGGAGCGATCTGCCTTTCCCAAGGAAAGCTCTAGGTACGCTCTCGGGCCTTAGCCTGTCTTATAATCCTGCAGTGAAAGAGGAAGAAGTGTGCTTTAGTTGCAGCATTAACCCAAGCCGACTTTCTCCTGTCGGTATGGCGTCTTCAGGTGTCAGTTTGTAGAAAGAACGCGAAGCAGATTTGGTTTCAAATTGCAGCTCAGTCTAGGGCAATGAGGCATATATGCATGACATATAGGACGTGAGAGAACACATTTCCTTGAGCTGTTGGAGTGCTGAGGAAATGTAGCTCTGCCAAGGCAGAGTGCAGTGTGTTGCCCTACACTCAGCATACACAGAGTGACTGGGAAAGGTTTCTGGGCCGGAAGTTTCTTAGCAGGCCAGTGGAGCCTGCCGGTACTCAGTGTTCTTGCAGGGAATAGGGTGCCAACGCGAGGGTCCGATGTGTTTTGAAAAGCGTACTAACTTTAAAAGAAAGCAGAACTGCCACTAATACCTCAAGGAAACTCCTCCACGCTTCCGATTCAGCAAGGTTATTCAAGGCCTTCGCTTGAGGATAGTACTCACGTCGAGTTTCCCTTTAGCTCTAGAACATGTCAGGAGGAGCTCCCTCCCAGGCTATGGAAGCACCCTGCTCATTTAGAGGAAAGACCTTCTCTTCCCAAAGCCCTGCGTACAGTGACTAGAGGCCCATCAACATGAGTGTTATTTAGGTAACTTCAAGGCAGCACGAATGGAGCTTTCCAAATGGCAAGGCAAGGCGTGTGCCATCAGGCCGCCGTTTCCAGTGAACACACAGGCTACCTCCTGTGATTTCTAACAAGTAAATACACACTCTAGCTACCCACTGCAACCTTCCCTCAATAAATTTTTCTTTGCACGGAGTTCTGCACGTAGCGATCTGCCTCTCCCAAGGAACGCTGTAGGTACGCTATCGGGCCTTAGCCTCTTCTAACACGCTGCAGCGTAAGAGGAAGAACTGTGCTTTGGTTACAGCAGGAACGCAAGTTGACTTTCTCCTGTAGGTATGGGGTCTTCAGGTATGAGTTCGTAGAAAGAATGCGAAGCAGATTTGTTTTCTCAGTGCAGCTCAGTCTAGGGCAATGAGGCATATTTGCATGGCATGTAGGACGTGAGAAGAACACATTTCCTGGAGCTGTTGGAGTGCTGAGGAAATCTAGCTTTCCCAAGGCAGTGTGAGGTGTGTTGCCCTACACTCAGCATACACAGAGTGACTGGGAATGGCTTCCAGAACTGAAAGTTTCTTAGCAGGCCAGTGGAGCCTGCCGGTACTCAGTGTTCTTACAGGGAATGGGGTGCCCACGCGAGGGTCGTATGTGTTCTGAAAAGCCTACTAAGTTTAAAATAAAGCAGAACGGCAACTAATGCCTCAAGAAAACTCCTCCACCCTCCGGCGTCAGCAAGGATATTAAAGGCCTTAGCTTGAGAATACTACTCACATCGAGTTTCCCTTGAGCTCTAGAGCATGTCAGGAAGAGCTCCCTCCCATCCTATGGAAGCACCCTGCTTATTTAGAGAAAACTCGTTCTCTTCCCAGAGTCCTGCCTGCAGTGACTAGAGGCCCGTCGAAAAGAGTGTTATTTAGGGAACTTCAAGGCAGCATGAATGGATCTTTCCAAATGAGAAAGCAAGGCTTGGGCCATCAGGCCCCCGTTTCCAGTGAACACACAGCGTACCTCCTTGTGATTTCTAACAAGTAAAAAGAGACTCTAGCTTCACACGGTCCCTTCCCTGAATCAACTTTTCTTGGTAAGGTGTTCTGCATGTAGCGATAGGCCTCTCCCAAGGAACGTTCTAGGTACGCTCTCGGGTCTTAGCCGCTTCTAAAGCCCTGCAGGGTAAGAGGAAGAACTGTGCTTTGGTTACAGCAGGAACGCAGGCCGACTTTCTCTGTAGGTATGGGGTTTTTAGCTATGAGTTTGTAGAAGGAATGCAAAGCAGATTTGCTTTCTCAGTGCAGCTCTGCCTAGGGCAATGAGGCAGATTTGCATGACATGTAGTACGTGAGAGAACAGATATTCCGGAGCTCTTGGAGTGCAGAGGAAATCTTGCTCTCCCAAGGAAGAGTTCAATGTGTTGCCTTACTCTCGGCATACACAGAATGACTGGGAATGGCTTCCGGAACTGGATGTTTCTTAGCAGGCCAGTGGAGCCTGCCGGTACTCAGTGTTCTTGCAGGGAATAGGGTGCCCACGCGAGGGGCCTAGTTGTCCTGAAACGCGTACTAACGTTAAAAGAAACAGAACGGCGACTAAGGTCTCATGGAAACTGCTCCACACTTCCACTTCAGGAGGGCTATTCAAGGACCTCACTTGAGGAAAGTACTCACGTCGAGTTTCCATTTAGCCCTAGAGCATGTCATAAGGAGCTCCCACCAAGCTTATGAAAGCACCCTGCTTATTTAGAGAAAACTCCTTCTCTTCCCAGAGTCCTGCCTGCAGTGACTAGAGGCCCGTCGAAAAGAGTGTTATTTAGGGAACTTCAAGGCAGCATGAATGGATCTTTCCAAATGAGAAAGCAAGGCTTGTGCCATCAGACCCCGGTTCCAGTGAACACAGAGCCTACCTCCCTGTGATTTTTCACAAGTAAAAAGAGACGCTAGCTGCACACGGGTCCCTTCCCGGAATCCACTTTTCTTGGTAAGGTGTTCTGCATGTAGCGATATGCCTCTCCCAATGAACGCTCTAGGTACGCAATCGGGACTTAGCCGCTTCTAAAACCCTGCAGGGTAAGAGGAAGAACTGTGCTTTGGTTACAGCAGGAACGCAAGCCGACTTTCTCCTGTAGGTATGGGGTCTTTAGCTCTGAGTTTGTAGAAGGAATGCAAGGCAGATTTGGTTGCTCAGTGTAGCTCTGCCTAGGGTAGTGAGGCAGATTTGCATGACATGTAGTACGTGAGAGAACAGATTTTCTGGAGCTGTTGGAGTGCAGAGGAAATCCAGCTCTCCCAAGGAAGAGTGCAGTGTGTTGCCCTACACTCAGCATACACAGAGTGACTGAGAAAGTTTTCCGGGCCTGGATGTTTCTTAGCAGGCCAATAGAGCCTGCCGGTACTCAGTGTTCTTGCAGGGAATAGGGTGCCCATGCGGGGGTCCTAGGTGTCCTGAAAAGCGTACTAACGTTAAAATAAAGAGAACGGCGACTAAGGTCTCAGGGAAGGTGCTCCACGCTTCCACTTCAGGAGGGCTATTCAAGGCCTTACCTTGAGGAAAGTTCTCACGTTAAGTTGCCCTTTAGCTCTAGAGCATGTCAGGAGGAGCTCCCACCCAGCTTATGAAAGCACCCTGTGTATTTAGGGTAAACTCCATCTCCTCCCAGAGCCCTGCCTACAGTGACTAGAGACCCCTCAACAACAGTGTTATTTAGGTAGCTTCAAGGCAGTATGGATGGAGATTTCAAAACGGGAAAGCAAGGCTTTTGCCATCAGACTTCCGTTTCCAGTGAACGGTAGCCTACCTCCTTGTGATTTCTAACAAATACATACACACTCTAGCGACACACTGGTCCCTCCCCTTGATAAGTTTTTCGTCGCACAGAGTTCTGCATGTAGCGATCTGCCTTTCCCAAGGAAAGCTCTAGGTACGCTCTCGGGCCTTAGCCTCTCTTATAATCCTGCAGTGAAAGAGGAAGAAGTGTGCTTTAGTTGCAGCATTAACCCAAGCCGACTTTCTCCTGTCGGTATGGCGTCTTCAGGTGTCAGTTTGTAGAAAGAACGCGAAGCAGATTTGGTTTCAAATTGCAGCTCAGTCTAGGGCAATGAGGCATATATGCATGACATATAGGACGTGAGAGAACACATTTCCTTGAGCTGTTGGAGTGCTGAGGAAATGTAGCTCTGCCAAGGCAGAGTGCAGTGTGTTGCCCTACACTCAGCATACACAGAGTGACTGGGAAAGGTTTCTGGGCCGGAAGTTTCTTAGCAGGCCAGTGGAGCCTGCCGGTACTCAGTGTTCTTGCAGGGAATAGGGTGCCAACGCGAGGGTCCGATGTGTTTTGAAAAGCGTACTAACTTTAAAAGAAAGCAGAACTGCCACTAATACCTCAAGGAAACTCCTCCACGCTTCCGATTCAGCAAGGTTATTCAAGGCCTTCGCTTGAGGATAGTACTCACGTCGAGTTTCCCTTTAGCTCTAGAACATGTCAGGAGGAGCTCCCTCCCAGGCTATGGAAGCACCCTGCTCATTTAGAGGAAAGACCTTCTCTTCCCAAAGCCCTGCGTACAGTGACTAGAGGCCCATCAACAAGAGTGTTATTTAGGTAACTTCAAGGCAGCACGAATGGAGCTTTCCAAATGGCAAGGCAAGGCGTGTGCCATCAGGCCGCCGTTTCCAGTGAACACACAGGCTACCTCCTGTGATTTCTAACAAGTAAATACACACTCTAGCTACCCACTGCAACCTTCCCTCAATAAATTTTTCTTTGCACGGAGTTCTGCACGTAGCGATCTGCCTCTCCCAAGGAACGCTGTAGGTACGCTATCGGGCCTTAGCCTCTTCTAACACGCTGCAGCGTAAGAGGAAGAACTGTGCTTTGGTTACAGCAGGAACGCAAGTTGACTTTCTCCTGTAGGTATGGGGTCTTCAGGTATGAGTTCATAGAAAGAATGCGAAGCAGATTTGTTTTCTCAGTGCAGCTCAGTCTAGGGCAATGAGGCATATTTGCATGGCATGTAGGACGTGAGAAGAACACATTTCCTGGAGCTGTTGGAGTGCTGAGGAAATCTAGCTTTCCCAAGGCAGTGTGAGGTGTGTTGCCCTACACTCAGCATACACAGAGTGACTGGGAATGGCTTCCAGAACTGAAAGTTTCTTAGCAGGCCAGTGGAGCCTGCCGGTACTCAGTGTTCTTACAGGGAATGGGGTGCCCACGCGAGGGTCGTATGTGTTCTGAAAAGCCTACTAAGTTTAAAATAAAGCAGAACGGCAACTAATGCCTCAAGAAAACTCCTCCACCCTCCGGCGTCAGCAAGGATATTAAAGGCCTTAGCTTGAGAATACTACTCACATCGAGTTTCCCTTGAGCTCTAGAGCATGTCAGGAAGAGCTCCCTCCCATCCTATGGAAGCACCCTGCTTATTTAGAGAAAACTCCTTCTCTTCCCAGAGTCCTGCCTGCAGTGACTAGAGGCCCGTCGAAAAGAGTGTTATTTAGGGAACTTCAAGGCAGCATGAATGGATCTTTCCAAATGAGAAAGCAAGGCTTGGGCCATCAGGCCCCCGTTTCCAGTGAACACACAGCGTACCTCCTTGTGATTTCTAACAAGTAAAAAGAGACTCTAGCTTCACACGGTCCCTTCCCTGAATCAACTTTTCTTGGTAAGGTGTTCTGCATGTAGCGATAGGCCTCTCCCAAGGAACGTTCTAGGTACGCTCTCGGGTCTTAGCCGCTTCTAAAGCCCTGCAGGGTAAGAGGAAGAACTGTGCTTTGGTTACAGCAGGAACGCAGGCCGACTTTCTCTGTAGGTATGGGGTTTTTAGCTATGAGTTTGTAGAAGGAATGCAAAGCAGATTTGCTTTCTCAGTGCAGCTCTGCCTAGGGCAATGAGGCAGATTTGCATGACATGTAGTACGTGAGAGAACAGATATTCCGGAGCTCTTGGAGTGCAGAGGAAATCTCGCTCTCCCAAGGAAGAGTTCAATGTGTTGCCTTACTCTCGGCATACACAGAATGACTGGGAATGGCTTCCGGAACTGGATGTTTCTTAGCAGGCCAGTGGAGCCTGCCGGTACTCAGTGTTCTTGCAGGGAATAGGGTGCCCACGCGAGGGGCCTAGTTGTCCTGAAACGCGTACTAACGTTAAAAGAAACAGAACGGCGACTAAGGTCTCATGGAAACTGCTCCACACTTCCACTTCAGGAGGGCTATTCAAGGACCTCACTTGAGGAAAGTACTCACGTCGAGTTTCCATTTAGCCCTAGAGCATGTCATAAGGAGCTCCCACCAAGCTTATGAAAGCACCCTGCTTATTTAGAGAAAACTCCTTCTCTTCCCAGAGTCCTGCCTGCAGTGACTAGAGGCCCGTCGAAAAGAGTGTTATTTAGGGAACTTCAAGGCAGCATGAATGGATCTTTCCAAATGAGAAAGCAAGGCTTGGGCCATCAGGCCCCCGTTTCCAGTGAACACACAGCGTACCTCCTTGTGATTTCTAACAAGTAAAAAGAGACTCTAGCTTCACCCGGTCCCTTCCCTGAATCAACTTTTCTTGGTAAGGTGTTCTGCATGTAGCGATAGGCCTCTCCCAAGGAACGTTCTAGGTACGCTCTCGGGTCTTAGCCGCTTCTAAAGCCCTGCAGGGTAAGAGGAAGAACTGTGCTTTGGTTACAGCAGGAACGCAGGCCGACTTTCTCTGTAGGTATGGGGTTTTTAGCTATGAGTTTGTAGAAGGAATGCAAAGCAGATTTGCTTTCTCAGTGCAGCTCTGCCTAGGGCAATGAGGCAGATTTGCATGACATGTAGTACGTGAGAGAACAGATATTCCGGAGCTCTTGGAGTGCAGAGGAAATCTCGCTCTCCCAAGGAAGAGTTCAATGTGTTGCCTTACTCTCGGCATACACAGAATGACTGGGAATGGCTTCCGGAACTGGATGTTTCTTAGCAGGCCAGTGGAGCCTGCCGGTACTCAGTGTTCTTGCAGGGAATAGGGTGCCCACGCGAGGGGCCTAGTTGTCCTGAAACGCGTACTAACGTTAAAAGAAACAGAACGGCGACTAAGGTCTCATGGAAACTGCTCCACACTTCCACTTCAGGAGGGCTATTCAAGGACCTCACTTGAGGAAAGTACTCACGTCGAGTTTCCATTTAGCCCTAGAGCATGTCATAAGGAGCTCCCACCAAGCTTATGAAAGCACCCTGCTTATTTAGAGAAAACTCCTTCTCTTCCCAGAGTCCTGCCTGCAGTGACTAGAGGCCCGTCGAAAAGAGTGTTATTTAGGGAACTTCAAGGCAGCATGAATGGATCTTTCCAAATGAGAAAGCAAGGCTTGTGCCATCAGGCCCCCGGTTCCAGTGAACACACAGCCTACCTCCCTGTGATTTCTCACAAGTAAAAAGAGACGCTAGCTGCACACGGGTCCCTTCCCGGAATCCACTTTTCTTGGTAAGGTGTTCTGCATGTAGCGATATGCCTCTCCCAATGAACGCTCTAGGTACGCAATCGGGACTTAGCCGCTTCTAAAACCCTGCAGGGTAGAGGAAGAACTGTGCTTTGGTTACAGCAGGAACGCAAGCCGACTTTCTCCTGTAGGTATGGGGTCTTTAGCTCTGAGTTTGTAGAAGGAATGCAAGGCAGATTTGGTTGCTCAGTGTAGCTCTGCCTAGGGTAGTGAGGCAGATTTGCATGACATGTAGTACGTGAGAGAAAAGATTTTCTGGAGCTGTTGGAGTGCAGAGGAAATCTAGCTCTCCCAAGGAAGAGTGCAGTGTGTTGCCCTACACTCAGCATACACAGAGTGACTGAGAAAGTTTTCCAGGCCTGGATGTTTCTTAGCAGGCCAATAGAGCCTGCCGGTACTCAGTGTTCTTGCAGGGAATAGGGTGCCCATGCGGGGGTCCTAGGTGTCCTGAAAAGCGTACTAACGTTAAAATAAAGAGAACGGCGACTAAGGTCTCAGGGAAGGTGCTCCACGCTTCCACTTCAGGAGGGCTATTCAAGGCCTTACGTTGAGGAAAGTTCTCACGTTAAGTTGCCCTTTAGCTCTAGAGCATGTCAGGAGGAGCTCCCACCCAGCTTATGAAAGCACCCTGTGTATTTAGGGTAAACTCCATCTCCTCCCAGAGCCCTGCCTACAGTGACTAGAGACCCCTCAACAACAGTGTTATTTAGGTAGCTTCAAGGCAGTATGAATGGAGATTTCAAAACGGGAAAGCAAGGCTTTTGCCATCAGACTTCCGTTTCCAGTGAACGGTAGCCTACCTCCTTGTGATTTCTAACAAATACATACACACTCTAGCTACACACTGGTCCCTCCCCTTGATAAGTTTTTCTTCGCACAGAGTTCTGCATGGAGCGATCTGCCTTTCCCAAGGAAAGCTCTAGGTACGCTCTCGGGCCTTAGCCTCTTTTATAATCCTGCAGTGAAAGAGGAAGAAGTGTGCTTTAGTTGCAGCATTAACCCAAGCCGACTTTCTCCTGTCGGTATGGCGTCTTCAGGTGTCAGTTTGTAGAAAGAACGCGAAGCAGATTTGGTTTCAAATTGCAGCTCAGTCTAGGGCAATGAGGCATATATGCATGACATATAGGACGTGAGAGAACACATTTCCTTGAGCTGTTGGAGTGCTGAGGAAATGTAGCTCTGCCAAGGCAGAGTGCAGTGTGTTGCCCTACACTCAGCATACACAGAGTGACTGGGAAAGGTTTCTGGGCCGGAAGTTTCTTAGCAGGCCAGTGGAGCCTGCCGGTACTCAGTGTTCTTGCAGGGAATAGGGTGCCAACGCGAGGGTCCGATGTGTTTTGAAAAGCGTACTAACTTTAAAAGAAAGCAGAACTGCCACTAATACCTCAAGGAAACTCCTCCACGCTTCCGATTCAGCAAGGTTATTCAAGGCCTTCGCTTGAGGATAGTACTCACGTCGAGTTTCCCTTTAGCTCTAGAACATGTCAGGAGGAGCTCCCTCCCAGGCTATGGAAGCACCCTGCTCATTTAGAGGAAAGACCTTCTCTTCCCAAAGCCCTGCGTACAGTGACTAGAGGCCCATCAACATGAGTGTTATTTAGGTAACTTCAAGGCAGCACGAATGGAGCTTTCCAAATGGCAAGGCAAGGCGTGTGCCATCAGGCCGCCGTTTCCAGTGAACACACAGGCTACCTCCTGTGATTTCTAACAAGTAAATACACACTCTAGCTACCCACTGCAACCTTCCCTCAATAAATTTTTCTTTGCACGGAGTTCTGCACGTAGCGATCTGCCTCTCCCAAGGAACGCTGTAGGTACGCTATCGGGCCTTAGCCTCTTCTAACACGCTGCAGCGTAAGAGGAAGAACTGTGCTTTGGTTACAGCAGGAACGCAAGTTGACTTTCTCCTGTAGGTATGGGGTCTTCAGGTATGAGTTCGTAGAAAGAATGCGAAGCAGATTTGTTTTCTCAGTGCAGCTCAGTCTAGGGCAATGAGGCATATTTGCATGGCATGTAGGACGTGAGAAGAACACATTTCCTGGAGCTGTTGGAGTGCTGAGGAAATCTAGCTTTCCCAAGGCAGTGTGAGGTGTGTTGCCCTACACTCAGCATACACAGAGTGACTGGGAATGGCTTCCAGAACTGAAAGTTTCTTAGCAGGCCAGTGGAGCCTGCCGGTACTCAGTGTTCTTACAGGGAATGGGGTGTCCACGCGAGGGTCGTATGTGTTCTGAAAAGCCTACTGAGTTTAAAATAAAGCAGAACGGCAACTAATGCCTCAAGAAAACTCCTCCACCCTCCGGCGTCAGCAAGGATATTAAAGGCCTTAGCTTGAGAATACTACTCACATCGAGTTTCCCTTGAGCTCTAGAGCATGTCAGGAAGAGCTCCCTCCCATCCTATGGAAGCACCCTGCTTATTTAGAGAAAACTCCTTCTCTTCCCAGAGTCCTGCCTGCAGTGACTAGAGGCCCGTCGAAAAGAGTGTTATTTAGGGAACTTCAAGGCAGCATGAATGGATCTTTCCAAATGAGAAAGCAAGGCTTGGGCCATCAGGCCCCCGTTTCCAGTGAACACACAGCGTACCTCCTTGTGATTTCTAACAAGTAAAAAGAGACTCTAGCTTCACACGGTCCCTTCCCTGAATCAACTTTTCTTGGTAAGGTGTTCTGCATGTAGCGATAGGCCTCTCCCAAGGAACGTTCTAGGTACGCTCTCGGGTCTTAGCCGCTTCTAAAGCCCTGCAGGGTAAGAGGAAGAACTGTGCTTTGGTTACAGCAGGAACGCAGGCCGACTTTCTCTGTAGGTATGGGGTTTTTAGCTATGAGTTTGTAGAAGGAATGCAAAGAAGATTTGCTTTCTCAGTGCAGCTCTGCCTAGGGCAATGAGGCAGATTTGCATGACATGTAGTACGTGAGAGAACAGATATTCCGGAGCTCTTGGAGTGCAGAGGAAATCTCGCTCTCCCAAGGAAGAGTTCAGTGTGTTGCCTTACTCTCGGCATACACAGAATGACTGGGAATGGCTTCCGGAACTGGATGTTTCTTAGCAGGCTAGTGGAGCCTGCCGGTACTCAGTGTTCTTGCAGGGAATAGGGTGCCCACGCGAGGGGCCTAGTTGTCCTGAAACGCGTACTAACGTTAAAAGAAACAGAACGGCGACTAAGGTCTCATGGAAACTGCTCCACACTTCCACTTCAGGAGGGCTATTCAAGGACCTCACTTGAGGAAAGTACTCACGTCGAGTTTCCATTTAGCCCTAGAGCATGTCATAAGGAGCTCCCACCAAGCTTATGAAAGCACCCTGCTTATTTAGAGAAAACTCCTTCTCTTCCCAGAGTCCTGCCTGCAGTGACTAGAGGCCCGTCGAAAAGAGTGTTATTTAGGGAACTTCAAGGCAGCATGAATGGATCTTTCCAAATGAGAAAGCAAGGCTTGTGCCATCAGGCCCCCGGTTCCAGTGAACACACAGCCTACCTCCCTGTGATTTCTGACAAGTAAAAAGAGACGCTAGCTGCACACGGGTCCCTTCCCTGAATCAACTTTTCTTGGTAAGGTGTTCTGCATGTAGCGATAGGCCTCTCCCAATGAACGCTCTAGGTACGCAATCGGGACTTAGCCGCTTCTAAAACCCTGCAGGGTAAGAGGAAGAACTGTGCTTTGGTTACAGCAGGAACGCAAGCCGACTTTCTCCTGTAGGTATGGGGTCTTTAGCTCTGAGTTTGTAGAAGGAATGCAAGGCAGATTTGGTTGCTCAGTGTAGCTCTGCCTAGGGTAGTGAGGCAGATTTGCATGACATGTAGTACGTGAGAGAACAGATTTTCTGGAGCTGTTGGAGTGCAGAGGAAATCTAGCTCTCCCAAGGAAGAGTGCAGTGTGTTGCCCTACACTCAGCATACACAGAGTGACTGAGAAAGTTTTCCGGGCCTGGATGTTTCTTAGCAGGCCAATAGAGCCTGCCGGTACTCAGTGTTCTTGCAGGGAATAGGGTGCCCATGCGGGGGTCCTAGGTGTCCTGAAAAGCGTACTAACGTTAAAATAAAGAGAACGGCGACTAAGGTCTCAGGGAAGGTGCTCCACGCTTCCACTTCAGGAGGGCTATTCAAGGCCTTACCTTGAGGAAAGTTCTCACGTTAAGTTGCCCTTTAGCTCTAGAGCATGTCAGGAGGAGCTCCCACCCAGCTTATGAAAGCACCCTGTGTATTTAGGGTAAACTCCATCTCCTCCCAGAGCCCTGCCTACAGTGACTAGAGACCCCTCAACAACAGTGTTATTTAGGTAGCTTCAAGGCAGTATGGATGGAGATTTCAAAACGGGAAAGCAAGGCTTTTGCCATCAGACTTCCGTTTCCAGTGAACGGTAGCCTACCTCCTTGTGATTTCTAACAAATACATACACACTCTAGCTACACACTGGTCCCTCCCCTTGATAAGTTTTTCTTCGCACAGAGTTCTGCATGTAGCGATCTGCCTTTCCCAAGGAAAGCTCTAGGTACGCTCTCGGGCCTTAGCCTCTTTTATAATCCTGCAGTGAAAGAGGAAGAAGTGTGCTTTAGTTGCAGCATTAACCCAAGCCGACTTTCTCCTGTCGGTATGGCGTCTTCAGGTGTCAGTTTGTAGAAAGAATGCGAAGCAGATTTGGTTTCAAATTGCAGCTCAGTCTAGGGCAATGAGGCATATATGCATGACATATAGGACGTGAGAGAACACATTTCCTTGAGCTGTTGGAGTGCTGAGGAAATGTAGCTCTGCCAAGGCAGAGTGCAGTGTGTTGCCCTACACTCAGCATACACAGAGTGACTGGGAAAGGTTTCTGGGCCGGAAGTTTCTTAGCAGGCCAGTGGAGCCTGCCGGTACTCAGTGTTCTTGCAGGGAATAGGGTGCCAACGCGAGGGTCCGATGTGTTTTGAAAAGCGTACTAACTTTAAAAGAAAGCAGAACTGCCACTAATACCTCAAGGAAACTCCTCCACGCTTCCGATTCAGCAAGGTTATTCAAGGCCTTCGCTTGAGGATAGTACTCACGTCGAGTTTCCCTTTAGCTCTAGAACATGTCAGGAGGAGCTCCCTCCCAGGCTATGGAAGCACCCTGCTCATTTAGAGGAAAGACCTTCTCTTCCCAAAGCCCTGCGTACAGTGACTAGAGGCCCATCAACATGAGTGTTATTTAGGTAACTTCAAGGCAGCACGAATGGAGCTTTCCAAATGGCAAGGCAAGGCGTGGGCCATCAGGCCGCCGTTTCCAGTGAACACACAGGCTACCTCCTGTGATTTCTAACAAGTAAATACACACTCTAGCTACCCACTGCAACCTTCCCTCAATAAATTTTTCTTTGCACGGAGTTCTGCACGTAGCGATCTGCCTCTCCCAAGGAACGCTGTAGGTACGCTATCGGGCCTTAGCCTCTTCTAACACGCTGCAGCGTAAGAGGAAGAACTGTGCTTTGGTTATAGCAGGAACGCAAGTTGACTTTCTCCTGTAGGTATGGGGTCTTCAGGTATGAGTTCGTAGAAAGAATGCGAAGCAGATTTGTTTTCTCAGTGCAGCTCAGTCTAGGGCAATGAGGCATATTTGCATGGCATGTAGGACGTGAGAAGAACACATTTCCTGGAGCTGTTGGAGTGCTGAGGAAATCTAGCTTTCCCAAGGCAGTGTGAGGTGTGTTGCCCTACACTCAGCATACACAGAGTGACTGGGAATGGCTTCCAGAACTGAAAGTTTCTTAGCAGGCCAGTGGAGCCTGCCGGTACTCAGTGTTCTTACAGGGAATGGGGTGCCCACGCGAGGGTCGTATGTGTTCTGAAAAGCCTACTGAGTTTAAAATAAAGCAGAACGGCAACTAATGCCTCAAGAAAACTCCTCCACCCTCCGGCGTCAGCAAGGATATTAAAGGCCTTAGCTTGAGAATACTACTCCCATCGAGTTTCCCTTGAGCTCTAGAGCATGTCAGGAAGAGCTCCCTCCCATCCTATGGAAGCACCCTGCTTATTTAGAGAAAACTCGTTCTCTTCCCAGAGTCCTGCCTGCAGTGACTAGAGGCCCGTCGAAAAGAGTGTTATTTAGGGAACTTCAAGGCAGCATGAATGGATCTTTCCAAATGAGAAAGCAAGGCTTGGGCCATCAGGCCCCCGTTTCCAGTGAACACACAGCGTACCTCCTTGTGATTTCTAACAAGTAAAAAGAGACTCTAGCTTCACACGGTCCCTTCCCTGAATCAACTTTTCTTGGTAAGGTGTTCTGCATGTAGCGATAGGCCTCTCCCAAGGAACGTTCTAGGTACGCTCTCGGGTCTTAGCCGCTTCTAAAGCCCTGCAGGGTAAGAGGAAGAACTGTGCTTTGGTTACAGCAGGAACGCAGGCCGACTTTCTCTGTAGGTATGGGGTTTTTAGCTATGAGTTTGTAGAAGGAATGCAAAGCAGATTTGCTTTCTCAGTGCAGCTCTGCCTAGGGCAATGAGGCAGATTTGCATGACATGTAGTACGTGAGAGAACAGATATTCCGGAGCTCTTGGAGTGCAGAGGAAATCTCGCTCTCCCAAGGAAGAGTTCAATGTGTTGCCTTACTCTCGGCATACGCAGAATGACTGGGAATGGCTTCCGGAACTGGATGTTTCTTAGCAGGCCAGTGGAGCCTGCCGGTACTCAGTGTTCTTGCAGGGAATAGGGTGCCCACGCGAGGGGCCTAGTTGTCCTGAAACGCGTACTAACGTTAAAATAAACAGAACGGCGACTAAGGTCTCATGGAAACTGCTCCACACTTCCACTTCAGGAGGGCTATTCAAGGACCTCACTTGAGGAAAGTACTCACGTCGAGTTTCCATTTAGCCCTAGAGCATGTCATAAGGAGCTCCCACCAAGCTTATGAAAGCACCCTGCTTATTTAGAGAAAACTCCTTCTCTTCCCAGAGTCCTGCCTGCAGTGACTAGAGGCCCGTCGAAAAGAGTGTTATTTAGGGAACTTCAAGGCAGCATGAATGGATCTTTCAAAATGAGAAAGCAAGGCTTGGGCCATCAGGCCCCCGTTTCCAGTGAACACACAGCGTACCTCCTTGTGATTTCTAACAAGTAAAAAGAGACTCTAGCTTCACACGGTCCCTTCCCTGAATCAACTTTTCTTGGTAAGGTGTTCTGCATGTAGCGATAGGCCTCTCCCAAGGAACGTTCTAGGTACGCTCTCGGGTCTTAGCCGCTTCTAAAGCCCTGCAGGGTAAGAGGAAGAACTGTGCTTTGGTTACAGCAGGAACGCAGGCCGACTTTCTCTGTAGGTATGGGGTTTTTAGCTATGAGTTTGTAGAAGGAATGCAAAGCAGATTTGCTTTCTCAGTGCAGCTCTGCCTAGGGCAATGAGGCAGATTTGCATGACATGTAGTACGTGAGAGAACAGATATTCCGGAGCTCTTGGAGTGCAGAGGAAATCTCGCTCTCCCAAGGAAGAGTTCAATGTGTTGCCTTACTCTCGGCATACACAGAATGACTGGGAATGGCTTCCGGAACTGGATGTTTCTTAGCAGGCCAGTGGAGCCTGCCGGTACTCAGTGTTCTTGCAGGGAATAGGGTGCCCACGCGAGGGGCCTAGTTGTCCTGAAACGCGTACTAACGTTAAAAGAAACAGAACGGCGACTAAGGTCTCATGGAAACTGCTCCACACTTCCACTTCAGGAGGGCTATTCAAGGACCTCACTTGAGGAAAGTACTCACGTCGAGTTTCCATTTAGCCCTAGAGCATGTCATAAGGAGCTCCCACCAAGCTTATGAAAGCACCCTGCTTATTTAGAGAAAACTCCTTCTCTTCCCAGAGTCCTGCCTGCAGTGACTAGAGGCCCGTCGAAAAGAGTGTTATTTAGGGAACTTCAAGGCAGCATGAATGGATCTTTCCAAATGAGAAAGCAAGGCTTGTGCCATCAGGCCCCCGGTTCCAGTGAACACACAGCCTACCTCCCTGTGATTTCTCACAAGTAAAAAGAGACGCTAGCTGCACACGGGTCCCTTCCCGGAATCCACTTTTCTTGGTAAGGTGTTCTGCATGTAGCGATATGCCTCTCCCAATGAACGCTCTAGGTACGCAATCGGGACTTAGCCGCTTCTAAAACCCTGCAGGGTAAGAGGAAGAACTGTGCTTTGGTTACAGCAGGAACGCAAGCCGACTTTCTCCTGTAGGTATGGGGTCTTTAGCTCTGAGTTTGTAGAAGGAATGCAAGGCAGATTTGGTTGCTCAGTGTAGCTCTGCCTAGGGTAGTGAGGCAGATTTGCATGACATGTAGTACGTGAGAGAAAAGATTTTCTGGAGCTGTTGGAGTGCAGAGGAAATCTAGCTCTCCCAAGGAAGAGTGCAGTGTGTTGCCCTACACTCAGCATACACAGAGTGACTGAGAAAGTTTTCCAGGCCTGGATGTTTCTTAGCAGGCCAATAGAGCCTGCCGGTACTCAGTGTTCTTGCAGGGAATAGGGTGCCCATGCGGGGGTCCTAGGTGTCCTGAAAAGCGTACTAACGTTAAAATAAAGAGAACGGCGACTAAGGTCTCAGGGAAGGTGCTCCACGCTTCCACTTCAGGAGGGCTATTCAAGGCCTTACCTTGAGGAAAGTTCTCACGTTAAGTTGCCCTTTAGCTCTAGAGCATGTCAGGAGGAGCTCCCACCCAGCTTATGAAAGCACCCTGTGTATTTAGGGTAAACTCCATCTCCTCCCAGAGCCCTGCCTACAGTGACTAGAGACCCCTCAACAACAGTGTTATTTAGGTAGCTTCAAGGCAGTATGAATGGAGATTTCAAAACGGGAAAGCAAGGCTTTTGCCATCAGACTTCCGTTTCCAGTGAACGGTAGCCTACCTCCTTGTGATTTCTAACAAATACATACACACTCTAGCTACACACTGGTCCCTCCCCTTGATAAGTTTTTCTTCGCACAGAGTTCTGCATGTAGCGATCTGCCTTTCCCAAGGAAAGCTCTAGGTACGCTCTCGGGCCTTAGCCTGTCTTATAATCCTGCAGTGAAAGAGGAAGAAGTGTGCTTTAGTTGCAGCATTAACCCAAGCCGACTTTCTCCTGTCGGTATGGCGTCTTCAGGTGTCAGTTTGTAGAAAGAACGCGAAGCAGATTTGGTTTCAAATTGCAGCTCAGTCTAGGGCAATGAGGCATATATGCATGACATATAGGACGTGAGAGAACACATTTCCTTGAGCTGTTGGAGTGCTGAGGAAATGTAGCTCTGCCAAGGCAGAGTGCAGTGTGTTGCCCTACACTCAGCATACACAGAGTGACTGGGAAAGGTTTCTGGGCCGGAAGTTTCTTAGCAGGCCAGTGGAGCCTGCCGGTACTCAGTGTTCTTGCAGGGAATAGGGTGCCAACGCGAGGGTCCGATGTGTTTTGAAAAGCGTACTAACTTTAAAAGAAAGCAGAACTGCCACTAATACCTCAAGGAAACTCCTCCACGCTTCCGATTCAGCAAGGTTATTCAAGGCCTTCGCTTGAGGATAGTACTCACGTCGAGTTTCCCTTTAGCTCTAGAACATGTCAGGAGGAGCTCCCTCCCAGGCTATGGAAGCACCCTGCTCATTTAGAGGAAAGACCTTCTCTTCCCAAAGCCCTGCGTACAGTGACTAGAGGCCCATCAACAAGAGTGTTATTTAGGTAACTTCAAGGCAGCACGAATGGAGCTTTCCAAATGGCAAGGCAAGGCGTGTGCCATCAGGCCGCCGTTTCCAGTGAACACACAGGCTACCTCCTGTGATTTCTAACAAGTAAATACACACTCTAGCTACCCACTGCAACCTTCCCTCAATAAATTTTTCTTTGCACGGAGTTCTGCACGTAGCGATCTGCCTCTCCCAAGGAACGCTGTAGGTACGCTATCGGGCCTTAGCCTCTTCTAACACGCTGCAGCGTAAGAGGAAGAACTGTGCTTTGGTTACAGCAGGAACGCAAGTTGACTTTCTCCTGTAGGTATGGGGTCTTCAGGTATGAGTTCGTAGAAAGAATGCGAAGCAGATTTGTTTTCTCAGTGCAGCTCAGTCTAGGGCAATGAGGCATATTTGCATGGCATGTAGGACGTGAGAAGAACACATTTCCTGGAGCTGTTGGAGTGCTGAGGAAATCTAGCTTTCCCAAGGCAGTGTGAGGTGTGTTGCCCTACACTCAGCATACACAGAGTGACTGGGAATGGCTTCCAGAACTGAAAGTTTCTTAGCAGGCCAGTGGAGCCTGCCGGTACTCAGTGTTCTTACAGGGAATGGGGTGCCCACGCGAGGGTCGTATGTGTTCTGAAAAGCCTACTAAGTTTAAAATAAAGCAGAACGGCAACTAATGCCTCAAGAAAACTCCTCCACCCTCCGGCGTCAGCAAGGATATTAAAGGCCTTAGCTTGAGAATACTACTCACATCGAGTTTCCCTTGAGCTCTAGAGCATGTCAGGAAGAGCTCCCTCCCATCCTATGGAAGCACCCTGCTTATTTAGAGAAAACTCCTTCTCTTCCCAGAGTCCTGCCTGCAGTGACTAGAGGCCCGTCGAAAAGAGTGTTATTTAGGGAACTTCAAGGCAGCATGAATGGATCTTTCCAAATGAGAAAGCAAGGCTTGGGCCATCAGGCCCCCGTTTCCAGTGAACACACAGCGTACCTCCTTGTGATTTCTAACAAGTAAAAAGAGACTCTAGCTTCACACGGTCCCTTCCCTGAATCAACTATTCTTGGTAAGGTGTTCTGCATGTAGCGATAGGCCTCTCCCAAGGAACGTTCTAGGTACGCTCTCGGGTCTTAGCCGCTTCTAAAGCCCTGCAGGGTAAGAGGAAGAACTGTGCTTTGGTTACAGCAGGAACGCAGGCCGACTTTCTCTGTAGGTATGGGGTTTTTAGCTATGAGTTTGTAGAAGGAATGCAAAGCAGATTTGCTTTCTCAGTGCAGCTCTGCCTAGGGCAATGAGGCAGATTTGCATGACATGTAGTACGTGAGAGAACAGATATTCCGGAGCTCTTGGAGTGCAGAGGAAATCTCGCTCTCCCAAGGAAGAGTTCAATGTGTTGCCTTACTCTCGGCATACACAGAATGACTGGGAATGGCTTCCGGAACTGGATGTTTCTTAGCAGGCTAGTGGAGCCTGCCGGTACTCAGTGTTCTTGCAGGGAATAGGGTGCCCACGCGAGGGGCCTAGTTGTCCTGAAACGCGTACTAACGTTAAAATAAACAGAACGGCGACTAAGGTCTCATGGAAACTGCTCCACACTTCCACTTCAGTAGGGCTATTCAAGGACCTCACTTGAGGAAAGTACTCACGTCGAGTTTCCATTTAGCCCTAGAGCATGTCATAAGGAGCTCCCACCAAGCTTATGAAAGCACCCTGCTTATTTAGAGAAAACTCCTTCTCTTCCCAGAGTCCTGCCTGCAGTGACTAGAGGCCCGTCGAAAAGAGTGTTATTTAGGGAACTTCAAGGCAGCATGAATGGATCTTTCAAAATGAGAAAGCAAGGCTTGGGCCATCAGGCCCCCGTTTCCAGTGAACACACAGCGTACCTCCTTGTGATTTCTAACAAGTAAAAAGAGACTCTAGCTTCACACGGTCCCTTCCCTGAATCAACTTTTCTTGGTAAGGTGTTCTGCATGTAGCGATAGGCCTCTCCCAAGGAACGTTCTAGGTACGCTCTCGGGTCTTAGCCGCTTCTAAAGCCCTGCAGGGTAAGAGGAAGAACTGTGCTTTGGTTACAGCAGGAACGCAGGCCGACTTTCTCTGTAGGTATGGGGTTTTTAGCTATGAGTTTGTAGAAGGAATGCAAAGCAGATTTGCTTTCTCAGTGCAGCTCTGCCTAGGGCAATGAGGCAGATTTGCATGACATGTAGTACGTGAGAGAACAGATATTCCGGAGCTCTTGGAGTGCAGAGGAAATCTCGCTCTCCCAAGGAAGAGTTCAATGTGTTGCCTTACTCTCGGCATACACAGAATGACTGGGAATGGCTTCCGGAACTGGATGTTTCTTAGCAGGCCAGTGGAGCCTGCCGGTACTCAGTGTTCTTGCAGGGAATAGGGTGCCCACGCGAGGGGCCTAGTTGTCCTGAAACGCGTACTAACGTTAAAAGAAACAGAACGGCGACTAAGGTCTCATGGAAACTGCTCCACACTTCCACTTCAGGAGGGCTATTCAAGGACCTCACTTGAGGAAAGTACTCACGTCGAGTTTCCATTTAGCCCTAGAGCATGTCATAAGGAGCTCCCACCAAGCTTATGAAAGCACCCTGCTTATTTAGAGAAAACTCCTTCTCTTCCCAGAGTCCTGCCTGCAGTGACTAGAGGCCCGTCGAAAAGAGTGTTATTTAGGGAACTTCAAGGCAGCATGAATGGATCTTTCCAAATGAGAAAGCAAGGCTTGTGCCATCAGGCCCCCGGTTCCAGTGAACACACAGCCTACCTCCCTGTGATTTCTGACAAGTAAAAAGAGACGCTAGCTGCACACGGGTCCCTTCCCTGAATCAACTTTTCTTGGTAAGGTGTTCTGCATGTAGCGATAGGCCTCTCCCAAGGAACGCTCTAGGTACGCAATCGGGACTTAGCCGCTTCTAAAACCCTGCAGGGTAAGAGGAAGAACTGTGCTTTGGTTACAGCAGGAACGCAAGCCGACTTTCTCCTGTAGGTATGGGGTCTTTAGCTCTGAGTTTGTAGAAGGAATGCAAGGCAGATTTGGTTGCTCAGTGTAGCTCTGCCTAGGGTAGTGAGGCAGATTTGCATGACATGTAGTACGTGAGAGAACAGATTTTCTGGAGCTGTTGGAGTGCAGAGGAAATCTAGCTCTCCCAAGGAAGAGTGCAGTGTGTTGCCCTACACTCAGCATACACAGAGTGACTGAGAAAGTTTTCCGGGCCTGGATGTTTCTTAGCAGGCCAATAGAGCCTGCCGGTACTCAGTGTTCTTGCAGGGAATAGGGTGCCCATGCGGGGGTCCTAGGTGTCCTGAAAAGCGTACTAACGTTAAAATAAAGAGAACGGCGACTAAGGTCTCAGGGAAGGTGCTCCACGCTTCCACTTCAGGAGGGCTATTCAAGGCCTTACGTTGAGGAAAGTTCTCACGTTAAGTTGCCCTTTAGCTCTAGAGCATGTCAGGAGGAGCTCCCACCCAGCTTATGAAAGCACCCTGTGTATTTAGGGTAAACTCCATCTCCTCCCAGAGCCCTGCCTACAGTGACTAGAGACCCCTCAACAACAGTGTTATTTAGGTAGCTTCAAGGCAGTATGGATGGAGATTTCAAAACGGGAAAGCAAGGCTTTTGCCATCAGACTTCCGTTTCCAGTGAACGGTAGCCTACCTCCTTGTGATTTCTAACAAATACATACACACTCTAGCTACACACTGGTCCCTACCCTTGATAAGTTTTTCTTCGCACAGAGTTCTGCATGGAGCGATCTGCCTTTCCCAAGGAAAGCTCTAGGTACGCTCTCGGGCCTTAGCCTCTTTTATAATCCTGCAGTGAAAGAGGAAGAAGTGTGCTTTAGTTGCAGCATTAACCCAAGCCGACTTTCTCCTGTCGGTATGGCGTCTTCAGGTGTCAGTTTGTAGAAAGAATGCGAAGCAGATTTGGTTTCAAATTGCAGCTCAGTCTAGGGCAATGAGGCATATATGCATGACATATAGGACGTGAGAGAACACATTTCCTTGAGCTGTTGGAGTGCTGAGGAAATGTAGCTCTGCCAAGGCAGAGTGCAGTGTGTTGCCCTACACTCAGCATACACAGAGTGACTGGGAAAGGTTTCTGGGCCGGAAGTTTCTTAGCAGGCCAGTGGAGCCTGCCGGTACTCAGTGTTCTTGCAGGGAATAGGGTGCCAACGCGAGGGTCCGCTGTGTTTTGAAAAGCGTACTAACTTTAAAAGAAAGCAGAACTGCCACTAATACCTCAAGGAAACTCCTCCACGCTTCCGATTCAGCAAGGTTATTCAAGGCCTTCGCTTGAGGATAGTACTCACGTCGAGTTTCCCTTTAGCTCTAGAACATGTCAGGAGGAGCTCCCTCCCAGGCTATGGAAGCACCCTGCTCATTTAGAGGAAAGACCTTCTCTTCCCAAAGCCCTGCGTACAGTGACTAGAGGCCCATCAACATGAGTGTTATTTAGGTAACTTCAAGGCAGCACGAATGGAGCTTTCCAAATGGCAAGGCAAGGCGTGTGCCATCAGGCCGCCGTTTCCAGTGAACACACAGGCTACCTCCTGTGATTTCTAACAAGTAAATACACACTCTAGCTACCCACTGCAACCTTCCCTCAATAAATTTTTCTTTGCACGGAGTTCTGCACGTAGCGATCTGCCTCTCCCAAGGAACGCTGTAGGTACGCTATCGGGCCTTAGCCTCTTCTAACACGCTGCAGCGTAAGAGGAAGAACTGTGCTTTGGTTACAGCAGGAACGCAAGTTGACTTTCTCCTGTAGGTATGGGGTCTTCAGGTATGAGTTCGTAGAAAGAATGCGAAGCAGATTTGTTTTCTCAGTGCAGCTCAGTCTAGGGCAATGAGGCATATTTGCATGGCATGTAGGACGTGAGAAGAACACATTTCCTGGAGCTGTTGGAGTGCTGAGGAAATCTAGCTTTCCCAAGGCAGTGTGAGGTGTGTTGCCCTACACTCAGCATACACAGAGTGACTGGGAATGGCTTCCAGAACTGAAAGTTTCTTAGCAGGCCAGTGGAGCCTGCCGGTACTCAGTGTTCTTACAGGGAATGGGGTGTCCACGCGAGGGTCGTATGTGTTCTGAAAAGCCTACTGAGTTTAAAATAAAGCAGAACGGCAACTAATGCCTCAAGAAAACTCCTCCACCCTCCGGCGTCAGCAAGGATATTAAAGGCCTTAGCTTGAGAATACTACTCACATCGAGTTTCCCTTGAGCTCTAGAGCATGTCAGGAAGAGCTCCCTCCCATCCTATGGAAGCACCCTGCTTATTTAGAGAAAACTCCTTCTCTTCCCAGAGTCCTGCCTGCAGTGACTAGAGGCCCGTCGAAAAGAGTGTTATTTAGGGAACTTCAAGGCAGCATGAATGGATCTTTCCAAATGAGAAAGCAAGGCTTGGGCCATCAGGCCCCCGTTTCCAGTGAACACACAGCGTACCTCCTTGTGATTTCTAACAAGTAAAAAGAGACTCTAGCTTCACACGGTCCCTTCCCTGAATCAACTTTTCTTGGTAAGGTGTTCTGCATGTAGCGATAGGCCTCTCCCAAGGAACGTTCTAGGTACGCTCTCGGGTCTTAGCCGCTTCTAAAGCCCTGCAGGGTAAGAGGAAGAACTGTGCTTTGGTTACAGCAGGAACGCAGGCCGACTTTCTCTGTAGGTATGGGGTTTTTAGCTATGAGTTTGTAGAAGGAATGCAAAGCAGATTTGCTTTCTCAGTGCAGCTCTGCCTAGGGCAATGAGGCAGATTTGCATGACATGTAGTACGTGAGAGAACAGATATTCCGGAGCTCTTGGAGTGCAGAGGAAATCTCGCTCTCCCAAGGAAGAGTTCAATGTGTTGCCTTACTCTCGGCATACACAGAATGACTGGGAATGGCTTCCGGAACTGGATGTTTCTTAGCAGGCCAGTGGAGCCTGCCGGTACTCAGTGTTCTTGCAGGGAATAGGGTGCCCACGCGAGGGGCCTAGTTGTCCTGAAACGCGTACTAACGTTAAAAGAAACAGAACGGCGACTAAGGTCTCATGGAAACTGCTCCACACTTCCACTTCAGGAGGGCTATTCAAGGACCTCACTTGAGGAAAGTACTCACGTCGAGTTTCCATTTAGCCCTAGAGCATGTCATAAGGAGCTCCCACCAAGCTTATGAAAGCACCCTGCTTATTTAGAGAAAACTCCTTCTCTTCCCAGAGTCCTGCCTGCAGTGACTAGAGGCCCGTCGAAAAGAGTGTTATTTAGGGAACTTCAAGGCAGCATGAATGGATCTTTCCAAATGAGAAAGCAAGGCTTGTGCCATCAGGCCCCCGGTTCCAGTGAACACACAGCCTACCTCCCTGTGATTTCTGACAAGTAAAAAGAGACGCTAGCTGCACACGGGTCCCTTCCCTGAATCAACTTTTCTTGGTAAGGTGTTCTGCATGTAGCGATAGGCCTCTCCCAAGGAACGCTCTAGGTACGCAATCGGGACTTAGCCGCTTCTAAAACCCTGCAGGGTAAGAGGAAGAACTGTGCTTTGGTTACAGCAGGAACGCAAGCCGACTTTCTCCTGTAGGTATGGGGTCTTTAGCTCTGAGTTTGTAGAAGGAATGCAAGGCAGATTTGGTTGCTCAGTGTAGCTCTGCCTAGGGTAGTGAGGCAGATTTGCATGACATGTAGTACGTGAGAGAACAGATTTTCTGGAGCTGTTGGAGTGCAGAGGAAATCTAGCTCTCCCAAGGAAGAGTGCAGTGTGTTGCCCTACACTCAGCATACACAGAGTGACTGAGAAAGTTTTCCGGGCCTGGATGTTTCTTAGCAGGCCAATAGAGCCTGCCGGTACTCAGTGTTCTTGCAGGGAATAGGGTGCCCATGCGGGGGTCCTAGGTGTCCTGAAAAGCGTACTAACGTTAAAATAAAGAGAACGGCGACTAAGGTCTCAGGGAAGGTGCTCCACGCTTCCACTTCAGGAGGGCTATTCAAGGCCTTACGTTGAGGAAAGTTCTCACGTTAAGTTGCCCTTTAGCTCTAGAGCATGTCAGGAGGAGCTCCCACCCAGCTTATGAAAGCACCCTGTGTATTTAGGGTAAACTCCATCTCCTCCCAGAGCCCTGCCTACAGTGACTAGAGACCCCTCAACAACAGTGTTATTTAGGTAGCTTCAAGGCAGTATGGATGGAGATTTCAAAACGGGAAAGCAAGGCTTTTGCCATCAGACTTCCGTTTCCAGTGAACGGTAGCCTACCTCCTTGTGATTTCTAACAAATACATACACACTCTAGCTACACACTGGTCCCTACCCTTGATAAGTTTTTCTTCGCACAGAGTTCTGCATGGAGCGATCTGCCTTTCCCAAGGAAAGCTCTAGGTACGCTCTCGGGCCTTAGCCTCTTTTATAATCCTGCAGTGAAAGAGGAAGAAGTGTGCTTTAGTTGCAGCATTAACCCAAGCCGACTTTCTCCTGTCGGTATGGCGTCTTCAGGTGTCAGTTTGTAGAAAGAATGCGAAGCAGATTTGGTTTCAAATTGCAGCTCAGTCTAGGGCAATGAGGCATATATGCATGACATATAGGACGTGAGAGAACACATTTCCTTGAGCTGTTGGAGTGCTGAGGAAATGTAGCTCTGCCAAGGCAGAGTGCAGTGTGTTGCCCTACACTCAGCATACACAGAGTGACTGGGAAAGGTTTCTGGGCCGGAAGTTTCTTAGCAGGCCAGTGGAGCCTGCCGGTACTCAGTGTTCTTGCAGGGAATAGGGTGCCAACGCGAGGGTCCGCTGTGTTTTGAAAAGCGTACTAACTTTAAAAGAAAGCAGAACTGCCACTAATACCTCAAGGAAACTCCTCCACGCTTCCGATTCAGCAAGGTTATTCAAGGCCTTCGCTTGAGGATAGTACTCACGTCGAGTTTCCCTTTAGCTCTAGAACATGTCAGGAGGAGCTCCCTCCCAGGCTATGGAAGCACCCTGCTCATTTAGAGGAAAGACCTTCTCTTCCCAAAGCCCTGCGTACAGTGACTAGAGGCCCATCAACATGAGTGTTATTTAGGTAACTTCAAGGCAGCACGAATGGAGCTTTCCAAATGGCAAGGCAAGGCGTGTGCCATCAGGCCGCCGTTTCCAGTGAACACACAGGCTACCTCCTGTGATTTCTAACAAGTAAATACACACTCTAGCTACCCACTGCAACCTTCCCTCAATAAATTTTTCTTTGCACGGAGTTCTGCACGTAGCGATCTGCCTCTCCCAAGGAACGCTGTAGGTACGCTATCGGGCCTTAGCCTCTTCTAACACGCTGCAGCGTAAGAGGAAGAACTGTGCTTTGGTTACAGCAGGAACGCAAGTTGACTTTCTCCTGTAGGTATGGGGTCTTCAGGTATGAGTTCGTAGAAAGAATGCGAAGCAGATTTGTTTTCTCAGTGCAGCTCAGTCTAGGGCAATGAGGCATATTTGCATGGCATGTAGGACGTGAGAAGAACACATTTCCTGGAGCTGTTGGAGTGCTGAGGAAATCTAGCTTTCCCAAGGCAGTGTGAGGTGTGTTGCCCTACACTCAGCATACACAGAGTGACTGGGAATGGCTTCCAGAACTGAAAGTTTCTTAGCAGGCCAGTGGAGCCTGCCGGTACTCAGTGTTCTTACAGGGAATGGGGTGTCCACGCGAGGGTCGTATGTGTTCTGAAAAGCCTACTGAGTTTAAAATAAAGCAGAACGGCAACTAATGCCTCAAGAAAACTCCTCCACCCTCCGGCGTCAGCAAGGATATTAAAGGCCTTAGCTTGAGAATACTACTCACATCGAGTTTCCCTTGAGCTCTAGAGCATGTCAGGAAGAGCTCCCTCCCATCCTATGGAAGCACCCTGCTTATTTAGAGAAAACTCCTTCTCTTCCCAGAGTCCTGCCTGCAGTGACTAGAGGCCCGTCGAAAAGAGTGTTATTTAGGGAACTTCAAGGCAGCATGAATGGATCTTTCCAAATGAGAAAGCAAGGCTTGGGCCATCAGGCCCCCGTTTCCAGTGAACACACAGCGTACCTCCTTGTGATTTCTAACAAGTAAAAAGAGACTCTAGCTTCACACGGTCCCTTCCCTGAATCAACTTTTCTTGGTAAGGTGTTCTGCATGTAGCGATAGGCCTCTCCCAAGGAACGTTCTAGGTACGCTCTCGGGTCTTAGCCGCTTCTAAAGCCCTGCAGGGTAAGAGGAAGAACTGTGCTTTGGTTACAGCAGGAACGCAGGCCGACTTTCTCTGTAGGTATGGGGTTTTTAGCTATGAGTTTGTAGAAGGAATGCAAAGCAGATTTGCTTTCTCAGTGCAGCTCTGCCTAGGGCAATGAGGCAGATTTGCATGACATGTAGTACGTGAGAGAACAGATATTCCGGAGCTCTTGGAGTGCAGAGGAAATCTCGCTCTCCCAAGGAAGAGTTCAATGTGTTGCCTTACTCTCGGCATACACAGAATGACTGGGAATGGCTTCCGGAACTGGATGTTTCTTAGCAGGCCAGTGGAGCCTGCCGGTACTCAGTGTTCTTGCAGGGAATAGGGTGCCCACGCGAGGGGCCTAGTTGTCCTGAAACGCGTACTAACGTTAAAAGAAACAGAACGGCGACTAAGGTCTCATGGAAACTGCTCCACACTTCCACTTCAGGAGGGCTATTCAAGGACCTCACTTGAGGAAAGTACTCACGTCGAGTTTCCATTTAGCCCTAGAGCATGTCATAAGGAGCTCCCACCAAGCTTATGAAAGCACCCTGCTTATTTAGAGAAAACTCCTTCTCTTCCCAGAGTCCTGCCTGCAGTGACTAGAGGCCCGTCGAAAAGAGTGTTATTTAGGGAACTTCAAGGCAGCATGAATGGATCTTTCCAAATGAGAAAGCAAGGCTTGTGCCATCAGGCCCCCGGTTCCAGTGAACACACAGCCTACCTCCCTGTGATTTCTGACAAGTAAAAAGAGACGCTAGCTGCACACGGGTCCCTTCCCTGAATCAACTTTTCTTGGTAAGGTGTTCTGCATGTAGCGATAGGCCTCTCCCAAGGAACGCTCTAGGTACGCAATCGGGACTTAGCCGCTTCTAAAACCCTGCAGGGTAAGAGGAAGAACTGTGCTTTGGTTACAGCAGGAACGCAAGCCGACTTTCTCCTGTAGGTATGGGGTCTTTAGCTCTGAGTTTGTAGAAGGAATGCAAGGCAGATTTGGTTGCTCAGTGTAGCTCTGCCTAGGGTAGTGAGGCAGATTTGCATGACATGTAGTACGTGAGAGAACAGATTTTCTGGAGCTGTTGGAGTGCAGAGGAAATCTAGCTCTCCCAAGGAAGAGTGCAGTGTGTTGCCCTACACTCAGCATACACAGAGTGACTGAGAAAGTTTTCCGGGCCTGGATGTTTCTTAGCAGGCCAATAGAGCCTGCCGGTACTCAGTGTTCTTGCAGGGAATAGGGTGCCCATGCGGGGGTCCTAGGTGTCCTGAAAAGCGTACTAACGTTAAAATAAAGAGAACGGCGACTAAGGTCTCAGGGAAGGTGCTCCACGCTTCCACTTCAGGAGGGCTATTCAAGGCCTTACGTTGAGGAAAGTTCTCACGTTAAGTTGCCCTTTAGCTCTAGAGCATGTCAGGAGGAGCTCCCACCCAGCTTATGAAAGCACCCTGTGTATTTAGGGTAAACTCCATCTCCTCCCAGAGCCCTGCCTACAGTGACTAGAGACCCCTCAACAACAGTGTTATTTAGGTAGCTTCAAGGCAGTATGGATGGAGATTTCAAAACGGGAAAGCAAGGCTTTTGCCATCAGACTTCCGTTTCCAGTGAACGGTAGCCTACCTCCTTGTGATTTCTAACAAATACATACACACTCTAGCTACACACTGGTCCCTACCCTTGATAAGTTTTTCTTCGCACAGAGTTCTGCATGGAGCGATCTGCCTTTCCCAAGGAAAGCTCTAGGTACGCTCTCGGGCCTTAGCCTCTTTTATAATCCTGCAGTGAAAGAGGAAGAAGTGTGCTTTAGTTGCAGCATTAACCCAAGCCGACTTTCTCCTGTCGGTATGGCGTCTTCAGGTGTCAGTTTGTAGAAAGAATGCGAAGCAGATTTGGTTTCAAATTGCAGCTCAGTCTAGGGCAATGAGGCATATATGCATGACATATAGGACGTGAGAGAACACATTTCCTTGAGCTGTTGGAGTGCTGAGGAAATGTAGCTCTGCCAAGGCAGAGTGCAGTGTGTTGCCCTACACTCAGCATACACAGAGTGACTGGGAAAGGTTTCTGGGCCGGAAGTTTCTTAGCAGGCCAGTGGAGCCTGCCGGTACTCAGTGTTCTTGCAGGGAATAGGGTGCCAACGCGAGGGTCCGCTGTGTTTTGAAAAGCGTACTAACTTTAAAAGAAAGCAGAACTGCCACTAATACCTCAAGGAAACTCCTCCACGCTTCCGATTCAGCAAGGTTATTCAAGGCCTTCGCTTGAGGATAGTACTCACGTCGAGTTTCCCTTTAGCTCTAGAACATGTCAGGAGGAGCTCCCTCCCAGGCTATGGAAGCACCCTGCTCATTTAGAGGAAAGACCTTCTCTTCCCAAAGCCCTGCGTACAGTGACTAGAGGCCCATCAACATGAGTGTTATTTAGGTAACTTCAAGGCAGCACGAATGGAGCTTTCCAAATGGCAAGGCAAGGCGTGTGCCATCAGGCCGCCGTTTCCAGTGAACACACAGGCTACCTCCTGTGATTTCTAACAAGTAAATACACACTCTAGCTACCCACTGCAACCTTCCCTCAATAAATTTTTCTTTGCACGGAGTTCTGCACGTAGCGATCTGCCTCTCCCAAGGAACGCTGTAGGTACGCTATCGGGCCTTAGCCTCTTCTAACACGCTGCAGCGTAAGAGGAAGAACTGTGCTTTGGTTACAGCAGGAACGCAAGTTGACTTTCTCCTGTAGGTATGGGGTCTTCAGGTATGAGTTCGTAGAAAGAATGCGAAGCAGATTTGTTTTCTCAGTGCAGCTCAGTCTAGGGCAATGAGGCATATTTGCATGGCATGTAGGACGTGAGAAGAACACATTTCCTGGAGCTGTTGGAGTGCTGAGGAAATCTAGCTTTCCCAAGGCAGTGTGAGGTGTGTTGCCCTACACTCAGCATACACAGAGTGACTGGGAATGGCTTCCAGAACTGAAAGTTTCTTAGCAGGCCAGTGGAGCCTGCCGGTACTCAGTGTTCTTACAGGGAATGGGGTGTCCACGCGAGGGTCGTATGTGTTCTGAAAAGCCTACTGAGTTTAAAATAAAGCAGAACGGCAACTAATGCCTCAAGAAAACTCCTCCACCCTCCGGCGTCAGCAAGGATATTAAAGGCCTTAGCTTGAGAATACTACTCACATCGAGTTTCCCTTGAGCTCTAGAGCATGTCAGGAAGAGCTCCCTCCCATCCTATGGAAGCACCCTGCTTATTTAGAGAAAACTCCTTCTCTTCCCAGAGTCCTGCCTGCAGTGACTAGAGGCCCGTCGAAAAGAGTGTTATTTAGGGAACTTCAAGGCAGCATGAATGGATCTTTCCAAATGAGAAAGCAAGGCTTGGGCCATCAGGCCCCCGTTTCCAGTGAACACACAGCGTACCTCCTTGTGATTTCTAACAAGTAAAAAGAGACTCTAGCTTCACACGGTCCCTTCCCTGAATCAACTTTTCTTGGTAAGGTGTTCTGCATGTAGCGATAGGCCTCTCCCAAGGAACGTTCTAGGTACGCTCTCGGGTCTTAGCCGCTTCTAAAGCCCTGCAGGGTAAGAGGAAGAACTGTGCTTTGGTTACAGCAGGAACGCAGGCCGACTTTCTCTGTAGGTATGGGGTTTTTAGCTATGAGTTTGTAGAAGGAATGCAAAGCAGATTTGCTTTCTCAGTACAGCTCTGCCTAGGGCAATGAGGCAGATTTGCATGACATGTAGTACGTGAGAGAACAGATATTCCGGAGCTCTTGGAGTGCAGAGGAAATCTCGCTCTCCCAAGGAAGAGTTCAGTGTGTTGCCTTACTCTCGGCATACACAGAATGACTGGGAATGGCTTCCGGAACTGGATGTTTCTTAGCAGGCCAGTGGAGCCTGCCGGTACTCAGTGTTCTTGCACTGAATAGGGTGCCCACGCGAGGGGCCTAGTTGTCCTGAAACGCGTACTAACGTTAAAAGAAACAGAACGGCGACTAAGGTCTCATGGAAACTGCTCCACACTTCCACTTCAGGAGGGCTATTCAAGGACCTCACTTGAGGAAAGTACTCACGTCGAGTTTCCATTTAGCCCTAGAGCATGTCATAAGGAGCTCCCACCAAGCTTATGAAAGCACCCTGCTTATTTAGAGAAAACTCCTTCTCTTCCCAGAGTCCTGCCTGCAGTGACTAGAGGCCCGTCGAAAAGAGTGTTATTTAGGGAACTTCAAGGCAGCATGAATGGATCTTTCCAAATGAGAAAGCAAGGCTTGTGCCATCAGGCCCCCGGTTCCAGTGAACACACAGCCTACCTCCCTGTGATTTCTGACAAGTAAAAAGAGACGCTAGCTGCACACGGGTCCCTTCCCTGAATCAACTTTTCTTGGTAAGGTGTTCTGCATGTAGCGATAGGCCTCTCCCAATGAACGCTCTAGGTACGCAATCCGGACTTAGCCGCTTCTAAAACCCTGCAGGGTAAGAGGAAGAACTGTGCTTTGGTTACAGCAGGAACGCAAGCCGACTTTCTCCTGTAGGTATGGGGTCTTTAGCTCTGAGTTTGTAGAAGGAATGCAAGGCAGATTTGGTTGCTCAGTGTAGCTCTGCCTAGGGTAGTGAGGCAGATTTGCATGACATGTAGTACGTGAGAGAACAGATTTTCTGGAGCTGTTGGAGTGCAGAGGAAATCTAGCTCTCCCAAGGAAGAGTGCAGTGTGTTGCCCTACACTCAGCATACACAGAGTGACTGAGAAAGTTTTCCGGGCCTGGATGTTTCTTAGCAGGCCAATAGAGCCTGCCGGTACTCAGTGTTCTTGCAGGGAATAGGGTGCCCATGCGGGGGTCCTAGGTGTCCTGAAAAGCGTACTAACGTTAAAATAAAGAGAACGGCGACTAAGGTCTCAGGGAAGGTGCTCCACGCTTCCACTTCAGGAGGGCTATTCAAGGCCTTACCTTGAGGAAAGTTCTCACGTTAAGTTGCCCTTTAGCTCTAGAGCATGTCAGGAGGAGCTCCCACCCAGCTTATGAAAGCACCCTGTGTATTTAGGGTAAACTCCATCTCCTCCCAGAGCCCTGCCTACAGTGACTAGAGACCCCTCAACAACAGTGTTATTTAGGTAGCTTCAAGGCAGTATGGATGGAGATTTCAAAACGGGAAAGCAAGGCTTTTGCCATCAGACTTCCGTTTCCAGTGAACGGTAGCCTACCTCCTTGTGATTTCTAACAAATACATACACACTCTAGCTACACACTGGTCCCTCCCCTTGACAAGTTTTTCTTCGCACAGAGTTCTGCATGTAGCGATCTGCCTTTCCCAAGGAAAGCTCTAGGTACGCTCTCGGGCCTTAGCCTCTTTTATAATCCTGCAGTGAAAGAGGAAGAAGTTTGCTTTAGTTGCAGCATTAACCCAAGCCGACTTTCTCCTGTCGGTATGGCGTCTTCAGGTGTCAGTTTGTAGAAAGAATGCGAAGCAGATTTGGTTTCAAATTGCAGCTCAGTCTAGGGCAATGAGGCATATATGCATGACATATAGGACGCGAGAGAACACATTTCCTTGAGCTGTTGGAGTGCTGAGGAAATGTAGCTCTGCCAAGGCAGAGTGCAGTGTGTTGCCCTACACTCAGCATACACAGAGTGACTGGGAAAGGTTTCTGGGCCGGAAGTTTCTTAGCAGGCCAGTGGAGCCTGCCGGTACTCAGTGTTCTTGCAGGGAATAGGGTGCCAACGCGAGGGTCCGATGTGTTTTGAAAAGCGTACTAACTTTAAAAGAAAGCAGAACTGCCACTAATACCTCAAGGAAACTCCTCCACGCTTCCGATTCAGCAAGGTTATTCAAGGCCTTCGCTTGAGGATAGTACTCACGTCGAGTTTCCCTTTAGCTCTAGAACATGTCAGGAGGAGCTCCCTCCCAGGCTATGGAAGCACCCTGCTCATTTAGAGGAAAGACCTTCTCTTCCCAAAGCCCTGCGTACAGTGACTAGAGGCCCATCAACATGAGTGTTATTTAGGTAACTTCAAGGCAGCACGAATGGAGCTTTCCAAATGGCAAGGCAAGGCGTGTGCCATCAGGCTGCCGTTTCCAGTGAACACACAGGCTACCTCCTGTGATTTCTAACAAGTAAATACACACTCTAGCTACCCACTGCAACCTTCCCTCAATAAATTTTTCTTTGCACGGAGTTCTGCACGTAGCGATCTGCCTCTCCCAAGGAACGCTGTAGGTACGCTATCGGGCCTTAGCCTCTTCTAACACGCTGCAGCGTAAGAGGAAGAACTGTGCTTTGGTTACAGCAGGAACGCAAGTTGACTTTCTCCTGTAGGTATGGGGTCTTCAGGTATGAGTTCGTAGAAAGAATGCGAAGCAGATTTGTTTTCTCAGTGCAGCTCAGTCTAGGGCAATGAGGCCTATTTGCATGGCATGTAGGACGTGAGAAGAACACATTTCCTGGAGCTGTTGGAGTGCTGAGGAAATCTAGCTTTCCCAAGGCAGTGTGAGGTGTGTTGCCCTACACTCAGCATACACAGAGTGACTGGGAATGGCTTCCAGAACTGAAAGTTTCTTAGCAGGCCAGTGGAGCCTGCCGGTACTCAGTGTTCTTACAGGGAATGGGGTGCCCACGCGAGGGTCGTATGTGTTCTGAAAAGCCTACTGAGTTTAAAATAAAGCAGAACGGCAACTAATGCCTCAAGAAAACTCCTCCACCCTCCGGCGTCAGCAAGGATATTAAAGGCCTTAGCTTGAGAATACTACTCACATCGAGTTTCCCTTGAGCTCTAGAGCATGTCAGGAAGAGCTCCCTCCCATCCTATGGAAGCACCCTGCTTATTTAGAGAAAACTCGTTCTCTTCCCAGAGTCCTGCCTGCAGTGACTAGAGGCCCGTCGAAAAGAGTGTTATTTAGGGAACTTCAAGGCAGCATGAATGGATCTTTCCAAATGAGAAAGCAAGGCTTGGGCCATCAGGCCCCCGTTTCCAGTGAACACACAGCGTACCTCCTTGTGATTTCTAACAAGTAAAAAGAGACTCTAGCTTCACACGGTCCCTTCCCTGAATCAACTTTTCTTGGTAAGGTGTTCTGCATGTAGCGATAGGCCTCTCCCAAGGAACGTTCTAGGTACGCTCTCGGGTCTTAGCCGCTTCTAAAGCCCTGCAGGGTAAGAGGAAGAACTGTGCTTTGGTTACAGCAGGAACGCAGGCCGACTTTCTCTGTAGGTATGGGGTTTTTAGCTATGAGTTTGTAGAAGGAATGCAAAGCAGATTTGCTTTCTCAGTGCAGCTCTGCCTAGGGCAATGAGGCAGATTTGCATGACATGTAGTACGTGAGAGAACAGATATTCCGGAGCTCTTGGAGTGCAGAGGAAATCTCGCTCTCCCAAGGAAGAGTTCAGTGTGTTGCCTTACTCTCGGCATACACAGAATGACTGGGAATGGCTTCCGGAACTGGATGTTTCTTAGCAGGCCAGTGGAGCCTGCCGGTACTCAGTGTTCTTGCAGGGAATAGGGTGCCCACGCGAGGGGCCTAGTTGTCCTGAAACGCGTACTAACGTTAAAAGAAACAGAACGGCGACTAAGGTCTCATGGAAACTGCTCCACACTTCCACTTCAGGAGGGCTATTCAAGGACCTCACTTGAGGAAAGTACTCACGTCGAGTTTCCATTTAGCCCTAGAGCATGTCATAAGGAGCTCCCACCAAGCTTATGAAAGCACCCTGCTTATTTAGAGAAAACTCCTTCTCTTCCCAGAGTCCTGCCTGCAGTGACTAGAGGCCCGTCGAAAAGAGTGTTATTTAGGGAACTTCAAGGCAGCATGAATGGATCTTTCCAAATGAGAAAGCAAGGCTTGTGCCATCAGGCCCCCGGTTCCAGTGAACACACAGCCTACCTCCCTGTGATTTCTGACAAGTAAAAAGAGACGCTAGCTGCACACGGGTCCCTTCCCTGAATCAACTTTTCTTGGTAAGGTGTTCTGCATGTAGCGATAGGCCTCTCCCAATGAACGCTCTAGGTACGCAATCGGGACTTAGCCGCTTCTAAAACCCTGCAGGGTAAGAGGAAGAACTGTGCTTTGGTTACAGCAGGAACGCAAGCCGACTTTCTCCTGTAGGTATGGGGTCTTTAGCTCTGAGTTTGTAGAAGGAATGCAAGGCAGATTTGGTTGCTCAGTGTAGCTCTGCCTAGGGTAGTGAGGCAGATTTGCATGACATGTAGTACGTGAGAGAACAGATTTTCTGGAGCTGTTGGAGTGCAGAGGAAATCTAGCTCTCCCAAGGAAGAGTGCAGTGTGTTGCCCTACACTCAGCATACACAGAGTGACTGAGAAAGTTTTCCGGGCCTGGATGTTTCTTAGCAGGCCAATAGAGCCTGCCGGTACTCAGTGTTCTTGCAGGGAATAGGGTGCCCATGCGGGGGTCCTAGGTGTCCTGAAAAGCGTACTAACGTTAAAATAAAGAGAACGGCGACTAAGGTCTCAGGGAAGGTGCTCCACGCTTCCACTTCAGGAGGGCTATTCAAGGCCTTACCTTGAGGAAAGTTCTCACGTTAAGTTGCCCTTTAGCTCTAGAGCATGTCAGGAGGAGCTCCCACCCAGCTTATGAAAGCACCCTGTGTATTTAGGGTAAACTCCATCTCCTCCCAGAGCCCTGCCTACAGTGACTAGAGACCCCTCAACAACAGTGTTATTTAGGTAGCTTCAAGGCAGTATGGATGGAGATTTCAAAACGGGAAAGCAAGGCTTTTGCCATCAGACTTCCGTTTCCAGTGAACGGTAGCCTACCTCCTTGTGATTTCTAACAAATACATACACACTCTAGCGACACACTGGTCCCTCCCCTTGATAAGTTTTTCTTCGCACAGAGTTCTGCATGTAGCGATCTGCCTTTCCCAAGGAAAGCTCTAGGTACGCTCTCGGGCCTTAGCCTCTTTTATAATCCTGCAGTGAAAGAGGAAGAAGTGTGCTTTAGTTGCAGCATTAACCCAAGCCGACTTTCTCCTGTCGGTATGGCGTCTTCAGGTGTCAGTTTGTAGAAAGAATGCGAAGCAGATTTGGTTTCAAATTGCAGCTCAGTCTAGGGCAATGAGGCATATATGCATGACATATAGGACGTGAGAGAACACATTTCCTTGAGCTGTTGGAGTGCTGAGGAAATGTAGCTCTGCCAAGGCAGAGTGCAGTGTGTTGCCCTACACTCAGCATACACAGAGTGACTGGGAAAGGTTTCTGGGCCGGAAGTTTCTTAGCAGGCCAGTGGAGCCTGCCGGTACTCAGTGTTCTTGCAGGGAATAGGGTGCCAACGCGAGGGTCCGATGTGTTTTGAAAAGCGTACTAACTTTAAAAGAAAGCAGAACTGCCACTAATACCTCAAGGAAACTCCTCCACGCTTCCGATTCAGCAAGGTTATTCAAGGCCTTCGCTTGAGGATAGTACTCACGTCGAGTTTCCCTTTAGCTCTAGAACATGTCAGGAGGAGCTCCCTCCCAGACTATGGAAGCACCCTGCTCATTTAGAGGAAAGACCTTCTCTTCCCAAAGCCCTGCGTACAGTGACTAGAGGCCCATCAACATGAGTGTTATTTAGGTAACTTCAAGGCAGCACGAATGGAGCTTTCCAAATGGCAAGGCAAGGCGTGTGCCATCAGGCTGCCGTTTCCAGTGAACACACAGGCTACCTCCTGTGATTTCTAACAAGTAAATACACACTCTAGCTACCCACTGCAACCTTCCCTCAATAAATTTTTCTTTGCACGGAGTTCTGCACGTAGCGATCTGCCTCTCCCAAGGAACGCTGTAGGTACGCTCTCGGGCCTTAGCCTCTTCTAACACGCTGCAGCGTAAGAGGAAGAACTGTGCTTTGGTTACAGCAGGAACGCAAGTTGACTTTCTCCTGTAGGTATGGGGTCTTCAGGTATGAGTTCGTAGAAAGAATGCGAAGCAGATTTGTTTTCTCAGTGCAGCTCAGTCTAGGGCAATGAGGCATATTTGCATGGCATGTAGGACGTGAGAAGAACACATTTCCTGGAGCTGTTGGAGTGCTGAGGAAATCTAGCTTTCCCAAGGCAGTGTGAGGTGTGTTGCCCTACACTCAGCATACACAGAGTGACTGGGAATGGCTTCCAGAACTGAAAGTTTCTTAGCAGGCCAGTGGAGCCTGCCGGTACTCAGTGTTCTTACAGGGAATGGGGTGCCCACGCGAGGGTCGTATGTGTTCTGAAAAGCCTACTGAGTTTAAAATAAAGCAGAACGGCAACTAATGCCTCAAGAAAACTCCTCCACCCTCCGGCGTCAGCAAGGATATTAAAGGCCTTAGCTTGAGAATACTACTCCCATCGAGTTTCCCTTGAGCTCTAGAGCATGTCAGGAAGAGCTCCCTCCCATCCTATGGAAGCACCCTGCTTATTTAGAGAAAACTCGTTCTCTTCCCAGAGTCCTGCCTGCAGTGACTAGAGGCCCGTCGAAAAGAGTGTTATTTAGGGAACTTCAAGGCAGCATGAATGGATCTTTCCAAATGAGAAAGCAAGGCTTGGGCCATCAGGCCCCCGTTTCCAGTGAACACACAGCGTACCTCCTTGTGATTTCTAACAAGTAAAAAGAGACTCTAGCTTCACACGGTCCCTTCCCTGAATCAACTTTTCTTGGTAAGGTGTTCTGCATGTAGCGATAGGCCTCTCCCAAGGAACGTTCTAGGTACGCTCTCGGGTCTTAGCCGCTTCTAAAGCCCTGCAGGGTAAGAGGAAGAACTGTGCTTTGGTTACAGCAGGAACGCAGGCCGACTTTCTCTGTAGGTATGGGGTTTTTAGCTATGAGTTTGTAGAAGGAATGCAAAGCAGATTTGCTTTCTCAGTGCAGCTCTGCCTAGGGCAATGAGGCAGATTTGCATGACATGTAGTACGTGAGAGAACAGATATTCCGGAGCTCTTGGAGTGCAGAGGAAATCTCGCTCTCCCAAGGAAGAGTTCAGTGTGTTGCCTTACTCTCGGCATACACAGAATGACTGGGAATGGCTTCCGGAACTGGATGTTTCTTAGCAGGCCAGTGGAGCCTGCCGGTACTCAGTGTTCTTGCAGGGAATAGGGTGCCCACGCGAGGGGCCTAGTTGTCCTGAAACGCGTACTAACGTTAAAAGAAACAGAACGGCGACTAAGGTTTCATGGAAACTGCTCCACACTTCCACTTCAGGAGGGCTATTCAAGGACTTCACTTGAGGAAAGTACTCACGTCGAGTTTCCATTTAGCCCTAGAGCATGTCATAAGGAGCTCCCACCAAGCTTATGAAAGCACCCTGCTTATTTAGAGAAAACTCCTTCTCTTCCCAGAGTCCTGCCTGCAGTGACTAGAGGCCCGTCGAAAAGAGTGTTATTTAGGGAACTTCAAGGCAGCATGAATGGATCTTTCCAAATGAGAAAGCAAGGCTTGTGCCATCAGGCCCCCGGTTCCAGTGAACACACAGCCTACCTCCCTGTGATTTCTAACAAGTAAAAAGAGACTCTAGCTGCACACGGGTCCCTTCCCTGAATCAACTTTTCTTGGTAAGGTGTTCTGCATGTAGCGATATGCCTCTCCCAATGAACGCTCTAGGTACGCAATCGGGACTTAGCCGCTTCTAAAACCCTGCAGGGTAAGAGGAAGAACTGTGCTTTGGTTACAGCAGGAACGCAAGCCGACTTTCTCCTGTAGGTATGGGGTCTTTAGCTCTGAGTTTGTAGAAGGAATGCAAGGCAGATTTGGTTGCTCAGTGTAGCTCTGCCTAGGGTAGTGAGGCAGATTTGCATGACATGTAGTACGTGAGAGAACAGATTTTCTGGAGCTGTTGGAGTGCAGAGGAAATCTAGCTCTCCCAAGGAAGAGTGCAGTGTGTTGCCCTACACTCAGCATACACAGAGTGACTGAGAAAGTTTTCCGGGCCTGGATGTTTCTTAGCAGGCCAATAGAGCCTGCCGGTACTCAGTGTTCTTGCAGGGAATAGGGTGCCCATGCGGGGGTCCTAGGTGTCCTGAAAAGCGTACTAACGTTAAAATAAAGAGAACGGCGACTAAGGTCTCAGGGAAGGTGCTCCACGCTTCCACTTTAGGAGGGCTATTCAAGGCCTTACGTTGAGGAAAGTTCTCACGTTAAGTTGCCCTTTAGCTCTAGAGCATGTCAGGAGGAGCTCCCACCCAGCTTATGAAAGCACCCTGTGTATTTAGGGTAAACTCCATCTCCTCCCAGAGCCCTGCCTACAGTGACTAGAGACCCCTCAACAACAGTGTTATTTAGGTAGCTTCAAGGCAGTATGGATGGAGATTTCAAAACGGGAAAGCAAGGCTTTTGCCATCAGACTTCCGTTTCCAGTGAACGGTAGCCTACCTCCTTGTGATTTCTAACAAATACATACACACTCTAGCTACACACTGGTCCCTCCCCTTGATAAGTTTTTCTTCGCACAGAGTTCTGCATGTAGCGATCTGCCTTTCCCAAGGAAAGCTCTAGGTACGCTCTCGGGCCTTAGCCTCTTTTATAATCCTGCAGTGAAAGAGGAAGAAGTGTGCTTTAGTTGCAGCATTAACCCAAGCCGACTTTCTCCTGTCGGTATGGCGTCTTCAGGTTTCAGTTTGTAGAAAGAATGCGAAGCAGATTTGGTTTCAAATTGCAGCTCAGTCTAGGGCAATGAGGCATATATGCATGACATATAGGACGTGAGAGAACACATTTCCTTGAGCTGTTGGAGTGCTGAGGAAATGTAGCTCTGCCAAGGCAGAGTGCAGTGTGTTGCCCTACACTCAGCATACACAGAGTGACTGGGAAAGGTTTCTGGGCCGGAAGTTTCTTAGCAGGCCAGTGGAGCCTGCCGGTACTCAGTGTTCTTGCAGGGAATAGGGTGCCAACGCGTGGGTCCGATGTGTTTTGAAAAGCGTACTAACTTTAAAAGGAAGCAGAACTGCCACTAATACCTCAAGGAAACTCCTCCACGCTTCCGATTCAGCAAGGTTATTCAAGGCCTTCGCTTGAGGATAGTACTCACGTCGAGTTTCCCTTTAGCTCTAGAACATGTCAGGAGGAGCTCCCTCCCAGGCTATGGAAGCACCCTGCTCATTTAGAGGAAAGACCTTCTCTTCCCAAAGCCCTGCGTACAGTGACTAGAGGCCCATCAACATGAGTGTTATTTAGGTAACTTCAAGGCAGCACGAATGGAGCTTTCCAAATGGCAAGGCAAGGCGTGTGCCATCAGGCTGCCGTTTCCAGTGAACACACAGGCTACCTCCTGTGATTTCTAACAAGTAAATACACACTCTAGCTACCCACTGCAACCTTCCCTCAATAAATTTTTCTTTGCACGGAGTTCTGCACGTAGCGATCTGCCTCTCCCAAGGAACGCTGTAGGTACGCTATCGGGCCTTAGCCTCTTCTAACACGCTGCAGCGTAAGAGGAAGAACTGTGCTTTGGTTACAGCAGGAACGCAAGTTGACTTTCTCCTGTAGGTATGGGGTCTTCAGGTATGAGTTCGTAGAAAGAATGCGAAGCAGATTTGTTTTCTCAGTGCAGCTCAGTCTAGGGCAATGAGGCCTATTTGCATGGCATGTAGGACGTGAGAAGAACACATTTCCTGGAGCTGTTGGAGTGCTGAGGAAATCTAGCTTTCCCAAGGCAGTGTGAGGTGTGTTGCCCTACACTCAGCATACACAGAGTGACTGGGAATGGCTTCCAGAACTGAAAGTTTCTTAGCAGGCCAGTGGAGCCTGCCGGTACTCAGTGTTCTTACAGGGAATGGGGTGCCCACGCGAGGGTCGTATGTGTTCTGAAAAGCCTACTGAGTTTAAAATAAAGCAGAACGGCAACTAATGCCTCAAGAAAACTCCTCCACCCTCCGGCGTCAGCAAGGATATTAAAGGCCTTAGCTTGAGAATACTACTCACATCGAGTTTCCCTTGAGCTCTAGAGCATGTCAGGAAGAGCTCCCTCCCATCCTATGGAAGCACCCTGCTTATTTAGAGAAAACTCGTTCTCTTCCCAGAGTCCTGCCTGCAGTGACTAGAGGCCCGTCGAAAAGAGTGTTATTTAGGGAACTTCAAGGCAGCATGAATGGATCTTTCCAAATGAGAAAGCAAGGCTTGGGCCATCAGGCCCCCGTTTCCAGTGAACACACAGCGTACCTCCTTGTGATTTCTAACAAGTAAAAAGAGACTCTAGCTTCACACGGTCCCTTCCCTGAATCAACTTTTCTTGGTAAGGTGTTCTGCATGTAGCGATAGGCCTCTCCCAAGGAACGTTCTAGGTACGCTCTCGGGTCTTAGCCGCTTCTAAAGCCCTGCAGGGTAAGAGGAAGAACTGTGCTTTGGTTACAGCAGGAACGCAGGCCGACTTTCTCTGTAGGTATGGGGTTTTTAGCTATGAGTTTGTAGAAGGAATGCAAAGCAGATTTGCTTTCTCAGTGCAGCTCTGCCTAGGGCAATGAGGCAGATTTGCATGACATGTAGTACGTGAGAGAACAGATATTCCGGAGCTCTTGGAGTGCAGAGGAAATCTCGCTCTCCCAAGGAAGAGTTCAGTGTGTTGCCTTACTCTCGGCATACACAGAATGACTGGGAATGGCTTCCGGAACTGGATGTTTCTTAGCAGGCCAGTGGAGCCTGCCGGTACTCAGTGTTCTTGCAGGGAATAGGGTGCCCACGCGAGGGGCCTAGTTGTCCTGAAACGCGTACTAACGTTAAAAGAAACAGAACGGCGACTAAGGTTTCATGGAAACTGCTCCACACTTCCACTTCAGGAGGGCTATTCAAGGACTTCACTTGAGGAAAGTACTCACGTCGAGTTTCCATTTAGCCCTAGAGCATGTCATAAGGAGCTCCCACCAAGCTTATGAAAGCACCCTGCTTATTTAGAGAAAACTCCTTCTCTTCCCAGAGTCCTGCCTGCAGTGACTAGAGGCCCGTCGAAAAGAGTGTTATTTAGGGAACTTCAAGGCAGCATGAATGGATCTTTCCAAATGAGAAAGCAAGGCTTGTGCCATCAGGCCCCCGGTTCCAGTGAACACACAGCCTACCTCCCTGTGATTTCTCACAAGTAAAAAGAGACGCTAGCTGCACACGGGTCCCTTCCCGGAATCCACTTTTCTTGGTAAGGTGTTCTGCATGTAGCGATATGCCTCTCCCAATGAACGCTCTAGGTACGCAATCGGGACTTAGCCGCTTCTAAAACCCTGCAGGGTAAGAGGAAGAACTGTGCTTTGGTTACAGCAGGAACGCAAGCCGACTTTCTCCTGTAGGTATGGGGTCTTTAGCTCTGAGTTTGTAGAAGGAATGCAAGGCAGATTTGGTTGCTCAGTGTAGCTCTGCCTAGGGTAGTGAGGCAGATTTGCATGACATGTAGTATGTGAGAGAACAGATTTTCTGGAGCTGTTGGAGTGCAGAGGAAATCTAGCTCTCCCAAGGAAGAGTGCAGTGTGTTGCCCTACACTCAGCATACACAGAGTGACTGAGAAAGTTTTCCGGGCCTGGATGTTTCTTAGCAGGCCAATAGAGTCTGCCGGTACTCAGTGTTCTTGCAGGGAATAGGGTGCCCATGCGGGGGTCCTAGGTGTCCTGAAAAGCGTACTAACGTTAAAATAAAGAGAACGGCGACTAAGGTCTCAGGGAAGGTGCTCCACGCTTCCACTTCAGGAGGGCTATTCAAGGCCTTACCTTGAGGAAAGTTCTCACGTTAAGTTGCCCTTTAGCTCTAGAGCATGTCAGGAGGAGCTCCCACCCAGCTTATGAAAGCACCCTGTGTATTTAGGGTAAACTCCATCTCCTCCCAGAGCCCTGCCTACAGTGACTAGAGACCCCTCAACAACAGTGTTATTTAGGTAGCTTCAAGGCAGTATGGATGGAGATTTCAAAACGGGAAAGCAAGGCTTTTGCCATCAGACTTCCGTTTCCAGTGAACGGTAGCCTACCTCCTTGTGATTTCTAACAAATACATACACACTCTAGCTACACACTGGTCCCTCCCCTTGATAAGTTTTTCTTCGCACAGAGTTCTGCATGTAGCGATCTGCCTTTCCCAAGGAAAGGTCTAGGTACGCTCTCGGGCCTTAGCCTCTTTTATAATCCTGCAGTGAAAGAGGAAGAAGTGTGCTTTAGTTGCAGCATTAACCCAAGCCGACTTTCTCCTGTCGGTATGGCGTCTTCAGGTTTCAGTTTGTAGAAAGAATGCGAAGCAGATTTGGTTTCAAATTGCAGCTCAGTCTAGGGCAATGAGGCATATATGCATGACATATAGGACGTGAGAGAACACATTTCCTTGAGCTGTTGGAGTGCTGAGGAAATGTAGCTCTGCCAAGGCAGAGTGCAGTGTGTTGCCCTACACTCAGCATACACAGAGTGACTGGGAAAGGTTTCTGGGCCGGAAGTTTCTTAGCAGGCCAGTGGAGCCTGCCGGTACTCAGTGTTCTTGCAGGGAATAGGGTGCCAACGCGAGGGTCCGATGTGTTTTGAAAAGCGTACTAACTTTAAAAGGAAGCAGAACTGCCACTAATACCTCAAGGAAACTCCTCCACGCTTCCGATTCAGCAAGGTTATTCAAGGCCTTCGCTTGAGGATAGTACTCACGTCGAGTTTCCCTTTAGCTCTAGAACATGTCAGGAGGAGCTCCCTCCCAGGCTATGGAAGCACCCTGCTCATTTAGAGGAAAGACCTTCTCTTCCCAAAGCCCTGCGTACAGTGACTAGAGGCCCATCAACATGAGTGTTATTTAGGTAACTTCAAGGCAGCACGAATGGAGCTTTCCAAATGGCAAGGCAAGGCGTGTGCCATCAGGCTGCCGTTTCCAGTGAACACACAGGCTACCTCCTGTGATTTCTAACAAGTAAATACACACTCTAGCTACCCACTGCAACCTTCCCTCAATAAATTTTTCTTTGCACGGAGTTCTGCACGTAGCGATCTGCCTCTCCCAAGGAACGCTGTAGGTACGCTATCGGGCCTTAGCCTCTTCTAACACGCTGCAGCGTAAGAGGAAGAACTGTGCTTTGGTTACAGCAGGAACGCAAGTTGACTTTCTCCTGTAGGTATGGGGTCTTCAGGTATGAGTTCGTAGAAAGATGCGAAGCAGATTTGTTTTCTCAGTGCAGCTCAGTCTAGGGCAATGAGGCATATTTGCATGGCATGTAGGACGTGAGAAGAACACATTTCCTGGAGCTGTTGGAGTGCTGAGGAAATCTAGCTTTCCCAAGGCAGTGTGAGGTGTGTTGCCCTACACTCAGCATACACAGAGTGACTGGGAATGGCTTCCAGAACTGAAAGTTTCTTAGCAGGCCAGTGGAGCCTGCCGGTACTCAGTGTTCTTACAGGGAATGGGGTGCCCACACGAGGGTCGTATGTGTTCTGAAAAGCCTACTAAGTTTAAAATAAAGCAGAACGGCAACTAATGCCTCAAGAAAACTCCTCCACCCTCCGGCGTCAGCAAGGATATTAAAGGCCTTAGCTTGAGAATACTACTCACATCGAGTTTCCCTTGAGCTCTAGAGCATGTCAGGAAGAGCTCCCTCCCATCCTATGGAAGCACCCTGCTTATTTAGAGAAAACTCGTTCTCTTCCCAGAGTCCTGCCTGCAGTGACTAGAGGCCCGTCGAAAAGAGTGTTATTTAGGGAACTTCAAGGCAGCATGAATGGATCTTTCCAAATGAGAAAGCAAGGCTTGGGCCATCAGGCCCCCGTTTCCAGTGAACACACAGCGTACCTCCTTGTGATTTCTAACAAGTAAAAAGAGACTCTAGCTTCACACGGTCCCTTCCCTGAATCAACTTTTCTTGGTAAGGTGTTCTGCATGTAGCGATAGGCCTCTCCCAAGGAACGTTCTAGGTACGCTCTCGGGTCTTAGCCGCTTCTAAAGCCCTGCAGGGTAAGAGGAAGAACTGTGCTTTGGTTACAGCAGGAACGCAGGCCGACTTTCTCTGTAGGTATGGGGTTTTTAGCTATGAGTTTGTAGAAGGAATGCAAAGCAGATTTGCTTTCTCAGTGCAGCTCTGCCTAGGGCAATGAGGCAGATTTGCATGACATGTAGTACGTGAGAGAACAGATATTCCGGAGCTCTTGGAGTGCAGAGGAAATCTCGCTCTCCCAAGGAAGAGTTCAGTGTGTTGCCTTACTCTCGGCATACACAGAATGACTGGGAATGGCTTCCGGAACTGGATGTTTCTTAGCAGGCCAGTGGAGCCTGCCGGTACTCAGTGTTCTTGCAGGGAATAGGGTGCCCACGCGAGGGGCCTAGTTGTCCTGAAACGCGTACTAACGTTAAAAGAAACAGAACGGCGACTAAGGTCTCATGGAAACTGCTCCACACTTCCACTTCAGGAGGGCTATTCAAGGACCTCACTTGAGGAAAGTACTCACGTCGAGTTTCCATTTAGCCCTAGAGCATGTCATAAGGAGCTCCCACCAAGCTTATGAAAGCACCCTGCTTATTTAGAGAAAACTCCTTCTCTTCCCAGAGTCCTGCCTGCAGTGACTAGAGGCCCGTCGAAAAGAGTGTTATTTAGGGAACTTCAAGGCAGCATGAATGGATCTTTCCAAATGAGAAAGCAAGGCTTGTGCCATCAGGCCCCCGGTTCCAGTGAACACACAGCCTACCTCCCTGTGATTTCTGACAAGTAAAAAGAGACGCTAGCTGCACACGGGTCCCTTCCCTGAATCAACTTTTCTTGGTAAGGTGTTCTGCATGTAGCGATAGGCCTCTCCCAATGAACGCTCTAGGTACGCAATCGGGACTTAGCCGCTTCTAAAACCCTGCAGGGTAAGAGGAAGAACTGTGCTTTGGTTACAGCAGGAACGCAAGCCGACTTTCTCCTGTAGGTATGGGGTCTTTAGCTCTGAGTTTGTAGAAGGAATGCAAGGCAGATTTGGTTGCTCAGTGTAGCTCTGCCTAGGGTAGTGAGGCAGATTTGCATGACATGTAGTACGTGAGAGAACAGATTTTCTGGAGCTGTTGGAGTGCAGAGGAAATCTAGCTCTCCCAAGGAAGAGTGCAGTGTGTTGCCCTACACTCAGCATACACAGAGTGACTGAGAAAGTTTTCCGGGCCTGGATGTTTCTTAGCAGGCCAATAGAGCCTGCCGGTACTCAGTGTTCTTGCAGGGAATAGGGTGCCCATGCGGGGGTCCTAGGTGTCCTGAAAAGCGTACTAACGTTAAAATAAAGAGAACGGCGACTAAGGTCTCAGGGAAGGTGCTCCACGCTTCCACTTCAGGAGGGCTATTCAAGGCCTTACGTTGAGGAAAGTTCTCACGTTAAGTTGCCCTTTAGCTCTAGAGCATGTCAGGAGGAGCTCCCACCCAGCTTATGAAAGCACCCTGTGTATTTAGGGTAAACTCCATCTCCTCCCAGAGCCCTGCCTACAGTGACTAGAGACCCCTCAACAACAGTGTTATTTAGGTAGCTTCAAGGCAGTATGGATGGAGATTTCAAAACGGGAAAGCAAGGCTTTTGCCATCAGACTTCCGTTTCCAGTGAACGGTAGCCTACCTCCTTGTGATTTCTAACAAATACATACACACTCTAGCTACACACTGGTCCCTCCCCTTGATAAGTTTTTCTTCGCACAGAGTTCTGCATGTAGCGATCTGCCTTTCCCAAGGAAAGCTCTAGGTACGCTCTCGGGCCTTAGCCTCTTTTATAATCCTGCAGTGAAAGAGGAAGAAGTGTGCTTTAGTTGCAGCATTAACCCAAGCCGACTTTCTCCTGTCGGTATGGCGTCTTCAGGTGTCAGTTTGTAGAAAGAATGCGAAGCAGATTTGGTTTCAAATTGCAGCTCAGTCTAGGGCAATGAGGCATATATGCATGACATATAGGACGTGAGAGAACACATTTCCTTGAGCTGTTGGAGTGCTGAGGAAATGTAGCTCTGCCAAGGCAGAGTGCAGTGTGTTGCCCTACACTCAGCATACACAGAGTGACTGGGAAAGGTTTCTGGGCCGGAAGTTTCTTAGCAGGCCAGTGGAGCCTGCCGGTACTCAGTGTTCTTGCAGGGAATAGGGTGCCAACGCGAGGGTCCGATGTGTTTTGAAAAGCGTACTAACTTTAAAAGAAAGCAGAACTGCCACTAATACCTCAAGGAAACTCCTCCACGCTTCCGATTCAGCAAGGTTATTCAAGGCCTTCGCTTGAGGATAGTACTCACGTCGAGTTTCCCTTTAGCTCTAGAACATGTCAGGAGGAGCTCCCTCCCAGGCTATGGAAGCACCCTGCTCATTTAGAGGAAAGACCTTCTCTTCCCAAAGCCCTGCGTACAGTGACTAGAGGCCCATCAACATGAGTGTTATTTAGGTAACTTCAAGGCAGCACGAATGGAGCTTTCCAAATGGCAAGGCAAGGCGTGTGCCATCAGGCTGCCGTTTCCAGTGAACACACAGGCTACCTCCTGTGATTTCTAACAAGTAAATACACACTCTAGCTACCCACTGCAACCTTCCCTCAATAAATTTTTCTTTGCACGGAGTTCTGCACGTAGCGATCTGCCTCTCCCAAGGAACGCTGTAGGTACGCTATCGGGCCTTAGCCTCTTCTAACACGCTGCAGCGTAAGAGGAAGAACTGTGCTTTGGTTACAGCAGGAACGCAAGTTGACTTTCTCCTGTAGGTATGGGGTCTTCAGGTATGAGTTCGTAGAAAGATGCGAAGCAGATTTGTTTTCTCAGTGCAGCTCAGTCTAGGGCAATGAGGCATATTTGCATGGCATGTAGGACGTGAGAAGAACACATTTCCTGGAGCTGTTGGAGTGCTGAGGAAATCTAGCTTTCCCAAGGCAGTGTGAGGTGTGTTGCCCTACACTCAGCATACACAGAGTGACTGGGAATGGCTTCCAGAACTGAAAGTTTCTTAGCAGGCCAGTGGAGCCTGCCGGTACTCAGTGTTCTTACAGGGAATGGGGTGCCCACACGAGGGTCGTATGTGTTCTGAAAAGCCTACTAAGTTTAAAATAAAGCAGAACGGCAACTAATGCCTCAAGAAAACTCCTCCACCCTCCGGCGTCAGCAAGGATATTAAAGGCCTTAGCTTGAGAATACTACTCACATCGAGTTTCCCTTGAGCTCTAGAGCATGTCAGGAAGAGCTCCCTCCCATCCTATGGAAGCACCCTGCTTATTTAGAGAAAACTCGTTCTCTTCCCAGAGTCCTGCCTGCAGTGACTAGAGGCCCGTCGAAAAGAGTGTTATTTAGGGAACTTCAAGGCAGCATGAATGGATCTTTCCAAATGAGAAAGCAAGGCTTGGGCCATCAGGCCCCCGTTTCCAGTGAACACACAGCGTACCTCCTTGTGATTTCTAACAAGTAAAAAGAGACTCTAGCTTCACACGGTCCCTTCCCTGAATCAACTTTTCTTGGTAAGGTGTTCTGCATGTAGCGATAGGCCTCTCCCAAGGAACGTTCTAGGTACGCTCTCGGGTCTTAGCCGCTTCTAAAGCCCTGCAGGGTAAGAGGAAGAACTGTGCTTTGGTTACAGCAGGAACGCAGGCCGACTTTCTCTGTAGGTATGGGGTTTTTAGCTATGAGTTTGTAGAAGGAATGCAAAGCAGATTTGCTTTCTCAGTGCAGCTCTGCCTAGGGCAATGAGGCAGATTTGCATGACATGTAGTACGTGAGAGAACAGATATTCCGGAGCTCTTGGAGTGCAGAGGAAATCTCGCTCTCCCAAGGAAGAGTTCAGTGTGTTGCCTTACTCTCGGCATACACAGAATGACTGGGAATGGCTTCCGGAACTGGATGTTTCTTAGCAGGCCAGTGGAGCCTGCCGGTACTCAGTGTTCTTGCAGGGAATAGGGTGCCCACGCGAGGGGCCTAGTTGTCCTGAAACGCGTACTAACGTTAAAAGAAACAGAACGGCGACTAAGGTCTCATGGAAACTGCTCCACACTTCCACTTCAGGAGGGCTATTCAAGGACCTCACTTGAGGAAAGTACTCACGTCGAGTTTCCATTTAGCCCTAGAGCATGTCATAAGGAGCTCCCACCAAGCTTATGAAAGCACCCTGCTTATTTAGAGAAAACTCCTTCTCTTCCCAGAGTCCTGCCTGCAGTGACTAGAGGCCCGTCGAAAAGAGTGTTATTTAGGGAACTTCAAGGCAGCATGAATGGATCTTTCCAAATGAGAAAGCAAGGCTTGTGCCATCAGGCCCCCGGTTCCAGTGAACACACAGCCTACCTCCCTGTGATTTCTGACAAGTAAAAAGAGACGCTAGCTGCACACGGGTCCCTTCCCTGAATCAACTTTTCTTGGTAAGGTGTTCTGCATGTAGCGATAGGCCTCTCCCAATGAACGCTCTAGGTACGCAATCGGGACTTAGCCGCTTCTAAAACCCTGCAGGGTAAGAGGAAGAACTGTGCTTTGGTTACAGCAGGAACGCAAGCCGACTTTCTCCTGTAGGTATGGGGTCTTTAGCTCTGAGTTTGTAGAAGGAATGCAAGGCAGATTTGGTTGCTCAGTGTAGCTCTGCCTAGGGTAGTGAGGCAGATTTGCATGACATGTAGTACGTGAGAGAACAGATTTTCTGGAGCTGTTGGAGTGCAGAGGAAATCTAGCTCTCCCAAGGAAGAGTGCAGTGTGTTGCCCTACACTCAGCATACACAGAGTGACTGAGAAAGTTTTCCGGGCCTGGATGTTTCTTAGCAGGCCAATAGAGCCTGCCGGTACTCAGTGTTCTTGCAGGGAATAGGGTGCCCATGCGGGGGTCCTAGGTGTCCTGAAAAGCGTACTAACGTTAAAATAAAGAGAACGGCGACTAAGGTCTCAGGGAAGGTGCTCCACGCTTCCACTTCAGGAGGGCTATTCAAGGCCTTACGTTGAGGAAAGTTCTCACGTTAAGTTGCCCTTTAGCTCTAGAGCATGTCAGGAGGAGCTCCCACCCAGCTTATGAAAGCACCCTGTGTATTTAGGGTAAACTCCATCTCCTCCCAGAGCCCTGCCTACAGTGACTAGAGACCCCTCAACAACAGTGTTATTTAGGTAGCTTCAAGGCAGTATGGATGGAGATTTCAAAACGGGAAAGCAAGGCTTTTGCCATCAGACTTCCGTTTCCAGTGAACGGTAGCCTACCTCCTTGTGATTTCTAACAAATACATACACACTCTAGCTACACACTGGTCCCTCCCCTTGATAAGTTTTTCTTCGCACAGAGTTCTGCATGTAGCGATCTGCCTTTCCCAAGGAAAGCTCTAGGTACGCTCTCGGGCCTTAGCCTCTTTTATAATCCTGCAGTGAAAGAGGAAGAAGTGTGCTTTAGTTGCAGCATTAACCCAAGCCGACTTTCTCCTGTCGGTATGGCGTCTTCAGGTGTCAGTTTGTAGAAAGAATGCGAAGCAGATTTGGTTTCAAATTGCAGCTCAGTCTAGGGCAATGAGGCATATATGCATGACATATAGGACGTGAGAGAACACATTTCCTTGAGCTGTTGGAGTGCTGAGGAAATGTAGCTCTGCCAAGGCAGAGTGCAGTGTGTTGCCCTACACTCAGCATACACAGAGTGACTGGGAAAGGTTTCTGGGCCGGAAGTTTCTTAGCAGGCCAGTGGAGCCTGCCGGTACTCAGTGTTCTTGCAGGGAATAGGGTGCCAACGCGAGGGTCCGATGTGTTTTGAAAAGCGTACTAACTTTAAAAGAAAGCAGAACTGCCACTAATACCTCAAGGAAACTCCTCCACGCTTCCGATTCAGCAAGGTTATTCAAGGCCTTCGCTTGAGGATAGTACTCACGTCGAGTTTCCCTTTAGCTCTAGAACATGTCAGGAGGAGCTCCCTCCCAGGCTATGGAAGCACCCTGCTCATTTAGAGGAAAGACCTTCTCTTCCCAAAGCCCTGCGTACAGTGACTAGAGGCCCATCAACATGAGTGTTATTTAGGTAACTTCAAGGCAGCACGAATGGAGCTTTCCAAATGGCAAGGCAAGGCGTGTGCCATCAGGCTGCCGTTTCCAGTGAACACACAGGCTACCTCCTGTGATTTCTAACAAGTAAATACACACTCTAGCTACCCACTGCAACCTTCCCTCAATAAATTTTTCTTTGCACGGAGTTCTGCACGTAGCGATCTGCCTCTCCCAAGGAACGCTGTAGGTACGCTATCGGGCCTTAGCCTCTTCTAACACGCTGCAGCGTAAGAGGAAGAACTGTGCTTTGGTTACAGCAGGAACGCAAGTTGACTTTCTCCTGTAGGTATGGGGTCTTCAGGTATGAGTTCGTAGAAAGATGCGAAGCAGATTTGTTTTCTCAGTGCAGCTCAGTCTAGGGCAATGAGGCATATTTGCATGGCATGTAGGACGTGAGAAGAACACATTTCCTGGAGCTGTTGGAGTGCTGAGGAAATCTAGCTTTCCCAAGGCAGTGTGAGGTGTGTTGCCCTACACTCAGCATACACAGAGTGACTGGGAATGGCTTCCAGAACTGAAAGTTTCTTAGCAGGCCAGTGGAGCCTGCCGGTACTCAGTGTTCTTACAGGGAATGGGGTGCCCACACGAGGGTCGTATGTGTTCTGAAAAGCCTACTAAGTTTAAAATAAAGCAGAACGGCAACTAATGCCTCAAGAAAACTCCTCCACCCTCCGGCGTCAGCAAGGATATTAAAGGCCTTAGCTTGAGAATACTACTCACATCGAGTTTCCCTTGAGCTCTAGAGCATGTCAGGAAGAGCTCCCTCCCATCCTATGGAAGCACCCTGCTTATTTAGAGAAAACTCGTTCTCTTCCCAGAGTCCTGCCTGCAGTGACTAGAGGCCCGTCGAAAAGAGTGTTATTTAGGGAACTTCAAGGCAGCATGAATGGATCTTTCCAAATGAGAAAGCAAGGCTTGGGCCATCAGGCCCCCGTTTCCAGTGAACACACAGCGTACCTCCTTGTGATTTCTAACAAGTAAAAAGAGACTCTAGCTTCACACGGTCCCTTCCCTGAATCAACTTTTCTTGGTAAGGTGTTCTGCATGTAGCGATAGGCCTCTCCCAAGGAACGTTCTAGGTACGCTCTCGGGTCTTAGCCGCTTCTAAAGCCCTGCAGGGTAAGAGGAAGAACTGTGCTTTGGTTACAGCAGGAACGCAGGCCGACTTTCTCTGTAGGTATGGGGTTTTTAGCTATGAGTTTGTAGAAGGAATGCAAAGCAGATTTGCTTTCTCAGTGCAGCTCTGCCTAGGGCAATGAGGCAGATTTGCATGACATGTAGTACGTGAGAGAACAGATATTCCGGAGCTCTTGGAGTGCAGAGGAAATCTCGCTCTCCCAAGGAAGAGTTCAGTGTGTTGCCTTACTCTCGGCATACACAGAATGACTGGGAATGGCTTCCGGAACTGGATGTTTCTTAGCAGGCCAGTGGAGCCTGCCGGTACTCAGTGTTCTTGCAGGGAATAGGGTGCCCACGCGAGGGGCCTAGTTGTCCTGAAACGCGTACTAACGTTAAAAGAAACAGAACGGCGACTAAGGTCTCATGGAAACTGCTCCACACTTCCACTTCAGGAGGGCTATTCAAGGACCTCACTTGAGGAAAGTACTCACGTCGAGTTTCCATTTAGCCCTAGAGCATGTCATAAGGAGCTCCCACCAAGCTTATGAAAGCACCCTGCTTATTTAGAGAAAACTCCTTCTCTTCCCAGAGTCCTGCCTGCAGTGACTAGAGGCCCGTCGAAAAGAGTGTTATTTAGGGAACTTCAAGGCAGCATGAATGGATCTTTCCAAATGAGAAAGCAAGGCTTGTGCCATCAGGCCCCCGGTTCCAGTGAACACACAGCCTACCTCCCTGTGATTTCTGACAAGTAAAAAGAGACGCTAGCTGCACACGGGTCCCTTCCCTGAATCAACTTTTCTTGGTAAGGTGTTCTGCATGTAGCGATAGGCCTCTCCCAATGAACGCTCTAGGTACGCAATCGGGACTTAGCCGCTTCTAAAACCCTGCAGGGTAAGAGGAAGAACTGTGCTTTGGTTACAGCAGGAACGCAAGCCGACTTTCTCCTGTAGGTATGGGGTCTTTAGCTCTGAGTTTGTAGAAGGAATGCAAGGCAGATTTGGTTGCTCAGTGTAGCTCTGCCTAGGGTAGTGAGGCAGATTTGCATGACATGTAGTACGTGAGAGAACAGATTTTCTGGAGCTGTTGGAGTGCAGAGGAAATCTAGCTCTCCCAAGGAAGAGTGCAGTGTGTTGCCCTACACTCAGCATACACAGAGTGACTGAGAAAGTTTTCCGGGCCTGGATGTTTCTTAGCAGGCCAATAGAGCCTGCCGGTACTCAGTGTTCTTGCAGGGAATAGGGTGCCCATGCGGGGGTCCTAGGTGTCCTGAAAAGCGTACTAACGTTAAAATAAAGAGAACGGCGACTAAGGTCTCAGGGAAGGTGCTCCACGCTTCCACTTCAGGAGGGCTATTCAAGGCCTTACGTTGAGGAAAGTTCTCACGTTAAGTTGCCCTTTAGCTCTAGAGCATGTCAGGAGGAGCTCCCACCCAGCTTATGAAAGCACCCTGTGTATTTAGGGTAAACTCCATCTCCTCCCAGAGCCCTGCCTACAGTGACTAGAGACCCCTCAACAACAGTGTTATTTAGGTAGCTTCAAGGCAGTATGGATGGAGATTTCAAAACGGGAAAGCAAGGCTTTTGCCATCAGACTTCCGTTTCCAGTGAACGGTAGCCTACCTCCTTGTGATTTCTAACAAATACATACACACTCTAGCTACACACTGGTCCCTCCCCTTGATAAGTTTTTCTTCGCACAGAGTTCTGCATGTAGCGATCTGCCTTTCCCAAGGAAAGCTCTAGGTACGCTCTCGGGCCTTAGCCTCTTTTATAATCCTGCAGTGAAAGAGGAAGAAGTGTGCTTTAGTTGCAGCATTAACCCAAGCCGACTTTCTCCTGTCGGTATGGCGTCTTCAGGTGTCAGTTTGTAGAAAGAATGCGAAGCAGATTTGGTTTCAAATTGCAGCTCAGTCTAGGGCAATGAGGCATATATGCATGACATATAGGACGTGAGAGAACACATTTCCTTGAGCTGTTGGAGTGCTGAGGAAATGTAGCTCTGCCAAGGCAGAGTGCAGTGTGTTGCCCTACACTCAGCATACACAGAGTGACTGGGAAAGGTTTCTGGGCCGGAAGTTTCTTAGCAGGCCAGTGGAGCCTGCCGGTACTCAGTGTTCTTGCAGGGAATAGGGTGCCAACGCGAGGGTCCGATGTGTTTTGAAAAGCGTACTAACTTTAAAAGAAAGCAGAACTGCCACTAATACCTCAAGGAAACTCCTCCACGCTTCCGATTCAGCAAGGTTATTCAAGGCCTTCGCTTGAGGATAGTACTCACGTCGAGTTTCCCTTTAGCTCTAGAACATGTCAGGAGGAGCTCCCTCCCAGGCTATGGAAGCACCCTGCTCATTTAGAGGAAAGACCTTCTCTTCCCAAAGCCCTGCGTACAGTGACTAGAGGCCCATCAACATGAGTGTTATTTAGGTAACTTCAAGGCAGCACGAATGGAGCTTTCCAAATGGCAAGGCAAGGCGTGTGCCATCAGGCTGCCGTTTCCAGTGAACACACAGGCTACCTCCTGTGATTTCTAACAAGTAAATACACACTCTAGCTACCCACTGCAACCTTCCCTCAATAAATTTTTCTTTGCACGGAGTTCTGCACGTAGCGATCTGCCTCTCCCAAGGAACGCTGTAGGTACGCTATCGGGCCTTAGCCTCTTCTAACACGCTGCAGCGTAAGAGGAAGACCTGTGCTTTGGTTACAGCAGGAACGCAAGTTGACTTTCTCCTGTAGGTATGGGGTCTTCAGGTATGAGTTCGTAGAAAGAATGCGAAGCAGATTTGTTTTCTCAGTGCAGCTCAGTCTAGGGCAATGAGGCATATTTGCATGGCATGTAGGACGTGAGAAGAACACATTTCCTGGAGCTGTTGGAGTGCTGAGGAAATCTAGCTTTCCCAAGGCAGTGTGAGGTGTGTTGCCCTACACTCAGCATACACAGAGTGACTGGGAATGGCTTCCAGAACTGAAAGTTTCTTAGCAGGCCAGTGGAGCCTGCCGGTACTCAGTGTTCTTACAGGGAATGGGGTGCCCACGCGAGGGTCGTATGTGTTCTGAAAAGCCTACTAAGTTTAAAATAAAGCAGAACGGCAACTAATGCCTCAAGAAAACTCCTCCACCCTCCGGCGTCAGCAAGGATATTAAAGGCCTTAGCTTGAGAATACTACTCACATCGAGTTTCCCTTGAGCTCTAGAGCATGTCAGGAAGAGCTCCCTCCCATCCTATGGAAGCACCCTGCTTATTTAGAGAAAACTCGTTCTCTTCCCAGAGTCCTGCCTGCAGTGACTAGAGGCCCGTCGAAAAGAGTGTTATTTAGGGAACTTCAAGGCAGCATGAATGGATCTTTCCAAATGAGAAAGCAAGGCTTGGGCCATCAGGCCCCCGTTTCCAGTGAACACACAGCGTACCTCCTTGTGATTTCTAACAAGTAAAAAGAGACTCTAGCTTCACACGGTCCCTTCCCTGAATCAACTTTTCTTGGTAAGGTGTTCTGCATGTAGCGATAGGCCTCTCCCAAGGAACGTTCTAGGTACGCTCTCGGGTCTTAGCCGCTTCTAAAGCCCTGCAGGGTAAGAGGAAGAACTGTGCTTTGGTTACAGCAGGAACGCAGGCCGACTTTCTCTGTAGGTATGGGGTTTTTAGCTATGAGTTTGTAGAAGGAATGCAAAGCAGATTTGCTTTCTCAGTGCAGCTCTGCCTAGGGCAATGAGGCAGATTTGCATGACATGTAGTACGTGAGAGAACAGGTATTCCGGAGCTCTTGGAGTGCAGAGGAAATCTCGCTCTCCCAAGGAAGAGTTCAGTGTGTTGCCTTACTCTCGGCATACACAGAATGACTGGGAATGGCTTCCGGAACTGGATGTTTCTTAGCAGGCCAGTGGAGCCTGCCGGTACTCAGTGTTCTTGCAGGGAATAGGGTGCCCACGCGAGGGGCCTAGTTGTCCTGAAACGCGTACTAACGTTAAAAGAAACAGAACGGCGACTAAGGTCTCATGGAAACTGCTCCACACTTCCACTTCAGGAGGGCTATTCAAGGACCTCACTTGAGGAAAGTACTCACGTCGAGTTTCCATTTAGCCCTAGAGCATGTCATAAGGAGCTCCCACCAAGCTTATGAAAGCACCCTGCTTATTTAGAGAAAACTCCTTCTCTTCCCAGAGTCCTGCCTGCAGTGACTAGAGGCCCGTCGAAAAGAGTGTTATTTAGGGAACTTCAAGGCAGCATGAATGGATCTTTCCAAATGAGAAAGCAAGGCTTGTGCCATCAGGCCCCCGGTTCCAGTGAACACACAGCCTACCTCCCTGTGATTTCTAACAAGTAAAAAGAGACGCTAGCTGCACACGGGTCCCTTCCCGGAATCCACTTTTCTTGGTAAGGTGTTCTGCATGTAGCGATAGGCCTCTCCCAATGAACGCTCTAGGTACGCAATCGGGACTTAGCCGCTTCTAAAACCCTGCAGGGTAAGAGGAAGAACTGTGCTTTGGTTACAGCAGGAACGCAAGCCGACTTTCTCCTGTAGGTATGGGGTCTTTAGCTCTGAGTTTGTAGAAGGAATGCAAGGCAGATTTGGTTGCTCAGTGTAGCTCTGCCTAGGGTAGTGAGGCAGATTTGCATGACATGTAGTACGTGAGAGAACAGATTTTCTGGAGCTGTTGGAGTGCAGAGGAAATCTAGCTCTCCCAAGGAAGAGTGCAGTGTGTTGCCCTACACTCAGCATACACAGAGTGACTGAGAAAGTTTTCCGGGCCTGGATGTTTCTTAGCAGGCCAATAGAGCCTGCCGGTACTCAGTGTTCTTGCAGGGAATAGGGTGCCCATGCGGGGGTCCTAGGTGTCCTGAAAAGCGTACTAACGTTAAAATAAAGAGAACGGCGACTAAGGTCTCAGGGAAGGTGCTCCACGCTTCCACTTCAGGAGGGCTATTCAAGGCCTTACGTTGAGGAAAGTTCTCACGTTAAGTTGCCCTTTAGCTCTAGAGCATGTCAGGAGGAGCTCCCACCCAGCTTATGAAAGCACCCTGTGTATTTAGGGTAAACTCCATCTCCTCCCAGAGCCCTGCCTACAGTGACTAGAGACCCCTCAACAACAGTGTTATTTAGGTAGCTTCAAGGCAGTATGGATGGAGATTTCAAAACGGGAAAGCAAGGCTTTTGCCATCAGACTTCCGTTTCCAGTGAACGGTAGCCTACCTCCTTGTGATTTCTAACAAATACATACACACTCTAGCTACACACTGGTCCCTCCCCTTGATAAGTTTTTCTTCGCACAGAGTTCTGCATGTAGCGATCTGCCTTTCCCAAGGAAAGCTCTAGGTACGCTCTCGGGCCTTAGCCTCTTTTATAATCCTGCAGTGAAAGAGGAAGAAGTGTGCTTTAGTTGCAGCATTAACCCAAGCCGACTTTCTCCTGTCGGTATGGCGTCTTCAGGTGTCAGTTTGTAGAAAGAATGCGAAGCAGATTTGGTTTCAAATTGCAGCTCAGTCTAGGGCAATGAGGCATATATGCATGACATATAGGACGTGAGAGAACACATTTCCTTGAGCTGTTGGAGTGCTGAGGAAATGTAGCTCTGCCAAGGCAGAGTGCAGTGTGTTGCCCTACACTCAGCATACACAGAGTGACTGGGAAAGGTTTCTGGGCCGGAAGTTTCTTAGCAGGCCAGTGGAGCCTGCCGGTACTCAGTGTTCTTGCAGGGAATAGGGTGCCAACGCGAGGGTCCGATGTGTTTTGAAAAGCGTACTAACTTTAAAAGAAAGCAGAACTGCCACTAATACCTCAAGGAAACTCCTCCACGCTTCCGATTCAGCAAGGTTATTCAAGGCCTTCGCTTGAGGATAGTACTCACGTCGAGTTTCCCTTTAGCTCTAGAACATGTCAGGAGGAGCTCCCTCCCAGGCTATGGAAGCACCCTGCTCATTTAGAGGAAAGACCTTCTCTTCCCAAAGCCCTGCGTACAGTGACTAGAGGCCCATCAACATGAGTGTTATTTAGGTAACTTCAAGGCAGCACGAATGGAGCTTTCCAAATGGCAAGGCAAGGCGTGTGCCATCAGGCTGCCGTTTCCAGTGAACACACAGGCTACCTCCTGTGATTTCTAACAAGTAAATACACACTCTAGCTACCCACTGCAACCTTCCCTCAATAAATTTTTCTTTGCACGGAGTTCTGCACGTAGCGATCTGCCTCTCCCAAGGAACGCTGTAGGTACGCTATCGGGCCTTAGCCTCTTCTAACACGCTGCAGCGTAAGAGGAAGACCTGTGCTTTGGTTACAGCAGGAACGCAAGTTGACTTTCTCCTGTAGGTATGGGGTCTTCAGGTATGAGTTCGTAGAAAGAATGCGAAGCAGATTTGTTTTCTCAGTGCAGCTCAGTCTAGGGCAATGAGGCATATTTGCATGGCATGTAGGACGTGAGAAGAACACATTTCCTGGAGCTGTTGGAGTGCTGAGGAAATCTAGCTTTCCCAAGGCAGTGTGAGGTGTGTTGCCCTACACTCAGCATACACAGAGTGACTGGGAATGGCTTCCAGAACTGAAAGTTTCTTAGCAGGCCAGTGGAGCCTGCCGGTACTCAGTGTTCTTACAGGGAATGGGGTGCCCACGCGAGGGTCGTATGTGTTCTGAAAAGCCTACTAAGTTTAAAATAAAGCAGAACGGCAACTAATGCCTCAAGAAAACTCCTCCACCCTCCGGCGTCAGCAAGGATATTAAAGGCCTTAGCTTGAGAATACTACTCACATCGAGTTTCCCTTGAGCTCTAGAGCATGTCAGGAAGAGCTCCGTCCCATCCTATGGAAGCACCCTGCTTATTTAGAGAAAACTCGTTCTCTTCCCAGAGTCCTGCCTGCAGTGACTAGAGGCCCGTCGAAAAGAGTGTTATTTAGGGAACTGCAAGGCAGCATGAATGGATCTTTCCAAATGAGAAAGCAAGGCTTGGGCCATCAGGCCCCCGTTTCCAGTGAACACACAGCGTACCTCCTTGTGATTTCTAACAAGTAAAAAGAGACTCTAGCTTCACACGGTCCCTTCCCTGAATCAACTTTTCTTGGTAAGGTGTTCTGCATGTAGCGATAGGCCTCTCCCAAGGAACGTTCTAGGTACGCTCTCGGGTCTTAGCCGCTTCTAAAGCCCTGCAGGGTAAGAGGAAGAACTGTGCTTTGGTTACAGCAGGAACGCAGGCCGACTTTCTCTGTAGGTATGGGGTTTTTAGCTATGAGTTTGTAGAAGGAATGCAAAGCAGATTTGCTTTCTCAGTGCAGCTCTGCCTAGGGCAATGAGGCAGATTTGCATGACATGTAGTACGTGAGAGAACAGGTATTCCGGAGCTCTTGGAGTGCAGAGGAAATCTCGCTCTCCCAAGGAAGAGTTCAGTGTGTTGCCTTACTCTCGGCATACACAGAATGACTGGGAATGGCTTCCGGAACTGGATGTTTCTTAGCAGGCCAGTGGAGCCTGCCGGTACTCAGTGTTCTTGCAGGGAATAGGGTGCCCACGCGAGGGGCCTAGTTGTCCTGAAACGCGTACTAACGTTAAAAGAAACAGAACGGCGACTAAGGTCTCATGGAAACTGCTCCAAACTTCCACTTCAGGAGGGCTATTCAAGGACCTCACTTGAGGAAAGTACTCACGTCGAGTTTCCATTTAGCCCTAGAGCATGTCATAAGGAGCTCCCACCAAGCTTATGAAAGCACCCTGCTTATTTAGAGAAAACTCCTTCTCTTCCCAGAGTCCTGCCTGCAGTGACTAGAGGCCCGTCGAAAAGAGTGTTATTTAGGGAACTTCAAGGCAGCATGAATGGATCTTTCCAAATGAGAAAGCAAGGCTTGTGCCATCAGGCCCCCGGTTCCAGTGAACACACAGCCTACCTCCCTGTGATTTCTAACAAGTAAAAAGAGACGCTAGCTGCACACGGGTCCCTTCCCGGAATCCACTTTTCTTGGTAAGGTGTTCTGCATGTAGCGATAGGCCTCTCCCAATGAACGCTCTAGGTACGCAATCGGGACTTAGCCGCTTCTAAAACCCTGCAGGGTAAGAGGAAGAACTGTGCTTTGGTTACAGCAGGAACGCAAGCCGACTTTCTCCTGTAGGTATGGGGTCTTTAGCTCTGAGTTTGTAGAAGGAATGCAAGGCAGATTTGGTTGCTCAGTGTAGCTCTGCCTAGGGTAGTGAGGCAGATTTGCATGACATGTAGTACGTGAGAGAACAGATTTTCTGGAGCTGTTGGAGTGCAGAGGAAATCTAGCTCTCCCAAGGAAGAGTGCAGTGTGTTGCCCTACACTCAGCATACACAGAGTGACTGAGAAAGTTTTCCGGGCCTGGATGTTTCTTAGCAGGCCAATAGAGCCTGCCGGTACTCAGTGTTCTTGCAGGGAATAGGGTGCCCATGCGGGGGTCCTAGGTGTCCTGAAAAGCGTACTAACGTTAAAATAAAGAGAACGGCGACTAAGGTCTCAGGGAAGGTGCTCCACGCTTCCACTTCAGGAGGGCTATTCAAGGCCTTACGTTGAGGAAAGTTCTCACGTTAAGTTGCCCTTTAGCTCTAGAGCATGTCAGGAGGAGCTCCCACCCAGCTTATGAAAGCACCCTGTGTATTTAGGGTAAACTCCATCTCCTCCCAGAGCCCTGCCTACAGTGACTAGAGACCCCTCAACAACAGTGTTATTTAGGTAGCTTCAAGGCAGTATGGATGGAGATTTCAAAACGGGAAAGCAAGGCTTTTGCCATCAGACTTCCGTTTCCAGTGAACGGTAGCCTACCTCCTTGTGATTTCTAACAAATACATACACACTCTAGCGACACACTGGTCCCTCCCCTTGATAAGTTTTTCTTCGCACAGAGTTCTGCATGTAGCGATCTGCCTTTCCCAAGGAAAGCTCTAGGTACGCTCTCGGGCCTTAGCCTCTTTTATAATCCTGCAGTGAAAGAGGAAGAAGTGTGCTTTAGTTGCAGCATTAACCCAAGCCGACTTTCTCCTGTCGGTATGGCGTCTTCAGGTGTCAGTTTGTAGAAAGAATGCGAAGCAGATTTGGTTTCAAATTGCAGCTCAGTCTAGGGCAATGAGGCATATATGCATGACATATAGGACGTGAGAGAACACATTTCCTTGAGCTGTTGGAGTGCTGAGGAAATGTAGCTCTGCCAAGGCAGAGTGCAGTGTGTTGCCCTACACTCAGCATACACAGAGTGACTGGGAAAGGTTTCTGGGCCGGAAGTTTCTTAGCAGGCCAGTGGAGCCTGCCGGTACTCAGTGTTCTTGCAGGGAATAGGGTGCCAACGCGAGGGTCCGATGTGTTTTGAAAAGCGTACTAACTTTAAAAGAAAGCAGAACTGCCACTAATACCTCAAGGAAACTCCTCCACGCTTCCGATTCAGCAAGGTTATTCAAGGCCTTCGCTTGAGGATAGTACTCACGTCGAGTTTCCCTTTAGCTCTAGAACATGTCAGGAGGAGCTCCCTCCCAGGCTATGGAAGCACCCTGCTCATTTAGAGGAAAGACCTTCTCTTCCCAAAGCCCTGCGTACAGTGACTAGAGGCCCATCAACATGAGTGTTATTTAGGTAACTTCAAGGCAGCACGAATGGAGCTTTCCAAATGGCAAGGCAAGGCGTGTGCCATCAGGCTGCCGTTTCCAGTGAACACACAGGCTACCTCCTGTGATTTCTAACAAGTAAATACACACTCTAGCTACCCACTGCAACCTTCCCTCAATAAATTTTTCTTTGCACGGAGTTCTGCACGTAGCGATCTGCCTCTCCCAAGGAACGCTGTAGGTACGCTATCGGGCCTTAGCCTCTTCTAACACGCTGCAGCGTAAGAGGAAGACCTGTGCTTTGGTTACAGCAGGAACGCAAGTTGACTTTCTCCTGTAGGTATGGGGTCTTCAGGTATGAGTTCGTAGAAAGAATGCGAAGCAGATTTGTTTTCTCAGTGCAGCTCAGTCTAGGGCAATGAGGCATATTTGCATGGCATGTAGGACGTGAGAAGAACACATTTCCTGGAGCTGTTGGAGTGCTGAGGAAATCTAGCTTTCCCAAGGCAGTGTGAGGTGTGTTGCCCTACACTCAGCATACACAGAGTGACTGGGAATGGCTTCCAGAACTGAAAGTTTCTTAGCAGGCCAGTGGAGCCTGCCGGTACTCAGTGTTCTTACAGGGAATGGGGTGCCCACGCGAGGGTCGTATGTGTTCTGAAAAGCCTACTGAGTTTAAAATAAAGCAGAACGGCAACTAATGCCTCAAGAAAACTCCTCCACCCTCCGGCGTCAGCAAGGATATTAAAGGCCTTAGCTTGAGAATACTACTCACATCGAGTTTCCCTTGAGCTCTAGAGCATGTCAGGAAGAGCTCCGTCCCATCCTATGGAAGCACCCTGCTTATTTAGAGAAAACTCGTTCTCTTCCCAGAGTCCTGCCTGCAGTGACTAGAGGCCCGTCGAAAAGAGTGTTATTTAGGGAACTGCAAGGCAGCATGAATGGATCTTTCCAAATGAGAAAGCAAGGCTTGGGCCATCAGGCCCCCGTTTCCAGTGAACACACAGCGTACCTCCTTGTGATTTCTAACAAGTAAAAAGAGACTCTAGCTTCACACGGTCCCTTCCCTGAATCAACTTTTCTTGGTAAGGTGTTCTGCATGTAGCGATAGGCCTCTCCCAAGGAACGTTCTAGGTACGCTCTCGGGTCTTAGCCGCTTCTAAAGCCCTGCAGGGTAAGAGGAAGAACTGTGCTTTGGTTACAGCAGGAACGCAGGCCGACTTTCTCTGTAGGTATGGGGTTTTTAGCTATGAGTTTGTAGAAGGAATGCAAAGCAGATTTGCTTTCTCAGTGCAGCTCTGCCTAGGGCAATGAGGCAGATTTGCATGACATGTAGTACGTGAGAGAACAGGTATTCCGGAGCTCTTGGAGTGCAGAGGAAATCTCGCTCTCCCAAGGAAGAGTTCAGTGTGTTGCCTTACTCTCGGCATACACAGAATGACTGGGAATGGCTTCCGGAACTGGATGTTTCTTAGCAGGCCAGTGGAGCCTGCCGGTACTCAGTGTTCTTGCAGGGAATAGGGTGCCCACGCGAGGGGCCTAGTTGTCCTGAAACGCGTACTAACGTTAAAAGAAACAGAACGGCGACTAAGGTCTCATGGAAACTGCTCCACACTTCCACTTCAGGAGGGCTATTCAAGGAACTCACTTGAGGAAAGTACTCACGTCGAGTTTCCATTTAGCCCTAGAGCATGTCATAAGGAGCTCCCACCAAGCTTATGAAAGCACCCTGCTTATTTAGAGAAAACTCCTTCTCTTCCCAGAGTCCTGCCTGCAGTGACTAGAGGCCCGTCGAAAAGAGTGTTATTTAGGGAACTTCAAGGCAGCATGAATGGATCTTTCCAAATGAGAAAGCAAGGCTTGTGCCATCAGGCCCCCGGTTCCAGTGAACACACAGCCTACCTCCCTGTGATTTCTGACAAGTAAAAAGAGACGCTAGCTGCACACGGGTCCCTTCCCTGAATCAACTTTTCTTGGTAAGGTGTTCTGCATGTAGCGATAGGCCTCTCCCAATGAACGCTCTAGGTACGCAATCGGGACTTAGCCGCTTCTAAAACCCTGCAGGGTAAGAGGAAGAACTGTGCTTTGGTTACAGCAGGAACGCAAGCCGACTTTCTCCTGTAGGTATGGGGTCTTTAGCTCTGAGTTTGTAGAAGGAATGCAAGGCAGATTTGGTTGCTCAGTGTAGCTCTGCCTAGGGTAGTGAGGCAGATTTGCATGACATGTAGTACGTGAGAGAACAGATTTTCTGGAGCTGTTGGAGTGCAGAGGAAATCTAGCTCTCCCAAGGAAGAGTGCAGTGTGTTGCCCTACACTCAGCATACACAGAGTGACTGAGAAAGTTTTCCGGGCCTGGATGTTTCTTAGCAGGCCAATAGAGCCTGCCGGTACTCAGTGTTCTTGCAGGGAATAGGGTGCCCATGCGGGGGTCCTAGGTGTCCTGAAAAGCGTACTAACGTTAAAATAAAGAGAACGGCGACTAAGGTCTCAGGGAAGGTGCTCCACGCTTCCACTTCAGGAGGGCTATTCAAGGCCTTACGTTGAGGAAAGTTCTCACGTTAAGTTGCCCTTTAGCTCTAGAGCATGTCAGGAGGAGCTCCCACCCAGCTTATGAAAGCACCCTGTGTATTTAGGGTAAACTCCATCTCCTCCCAGAGCCCTGCCTACAGTGACTAGAGACCCCTCAACAACAGTGTTATTTAGGTAGCTTCAAGGCAGTATGGATGGAGATTTCAAAACGGGAAAGCAAGGCTTTTGCCATCAGACTTCCGTTTCCAGTGAACGGTAGCCTACCTCCTTGTGATTTCTAACAAATACATACACACTCTAGCGACACACTGGTCCCTCCCCTTGATAAGTTTTTCTTCGCACAGAGTTCTGCATGTAGCGATCTGCCTTTCCCAAGGAAAGCTCTAGGTACGCTCTCGGGCCTTAGCCTCTTTTATAATCCTGCAGTGAAAGAGGAAGAAGTGTGCTTTAGTTGCAGCATTAACCCAAGCCGACTTTCTCCTGTCGGTATGGCGTCTTCAGGTGTCAGTTTGTAGAAAGAATGCGAAGCAGATTTGGTTTCAAATTGCAGCTCAGTCTAGGGCAATGAGGCATATATGCATGACATATAGGACGTGAGAGAACACATTTCCTTGAGCTGTTGGAGTGCTGAGGAAATGTAGCTCTGCCAAGGCAGAGTGCAGTGTGTTGCCCTACACTCAGCATACACAGAGTGACTGGGAAAGGTTTCTGGGCCGGAAGTTTCTTAGCAGGCCAGTGGAGCCTGCCGGTACTCAGTGTTCTTGCAGGGAATAGGGTGCCAACGCGAGGGTCCGATGTGTTTTGAAAAGCGTACTAACTTTAAAAGAAAGCAGAACTGCCACTAATACCTCAAGGAAACTCCTCCACGCTTCCGATTCAGCAAGGTTATTCAAGGCCTTCGCTTGAGGATAGTACTCACGTCGAGTTTCCCTTTAGCTCTAGAACATGTCAGGAGGAGCTCCCTCCCAGGCTATGGAAGCACCCTGCTCATTTAGAGGAAAGACCTTCTCTTCCCAAAGCCCTGCGTACAGTGACTAGAGGCCCATCAACATGAGTGTTATTTAGGTAACTTCAAGGCAGCACGAATGGAGCTTTCCAAATGGCAAGGCAAGGCGTGTGCCATCAGGCTGCCGTTTCCAGTGAACACACAGGCTACCTCCTGTGATTTCTAACAAGTAAATACACACTCTAGCTACCCACTGCAACCTTCCCTCAATAAATTTTTCTTTGCACGGAGTTCTGCACGTAGCGATCTGCCTCTCCCAAGGAACGCTGTAGGTACGCTATCGGGCCTTAGCCTCTTCTAACACGCTGCAGCGTAAGAGGAAGACCTGTGCTTTGGTTACAGCAGGAACGCAAGTTGACTTTCTCCTGTAGGTATGGGGTCTTCAGGTATGAGTTCGTAGAAAGAATGCGAAGCAGATTTGTTTTCTCAGTGCAGCTCAGTCTAGGGCAATGAGGCATATTTGCATGGCATGTAGGACGTGAGAAGAACACATTTCCTGGAGCTGTTGGAGTGCTGAGGAAATCTAGCTTTCCCAAGGCAGTGTGAGGTGTGTTGCCCTACACTCAGCATACACAGAGTGACTGGGAATGGCTTCCAGAACTGAAAGTTTCTTAGCAGGCCAGTGGAGCCTGCCGGTACTCAGTGTTCTTACAGGGAATGGGGTGCCCACGCGAGGGTCGTATGTGTTCTGAAAAGCCTACTGAGTTTAAAATAAAGCAGAACGGCAACTAATGCCTCAAGAAAACTCCTCCACCCTCCGGCGTCAGCAAGGATATTAAAGGCCTTAGCTTGAGAATACTACTCACATCGAGTTTCCCTTGAGCTCTAGAGCATGTCAGGAAGAGCTCCGTCCCATCCTATGGAAGCACCCTGCTTATTTAGAGAAAACTCGTTCTCTTCCCAGAGTCCTGCCTGCAGTGACTAGAGGCCCGTCGAAAAGAGTGTTATTTAGGGAACTGCAAGGCAGCATGAATGGATCTTTCCAAATGAGAAAGCAAGGCTTGGGCCATCAGGCCCCCGTTTCCAGTGAACACACAGCGTACCTCCTTGTGATTTCTAACAAGTAAAAAGAGACTCTAGCTTCACACGGTCCCTTCCCTGAATCAACTTTTCTTGGTAAGGTGTTCTGCATGTAGCGATAGGCCTCTCCCAAGGAACGTTCTAGGTACGCTCTCGGGTCTTAGCCGCTTCCAAAGCCCTGCAGGGTAAGAGGAAGAACTGTGCTTTGGTTACAGCAGGAACGCAGGCCGACTTTCTCTGTAGGTATGGGGTTTTTAGCTATGAGTTTGTAGAAGGAATGCAAAGCAGATTTGCTTTCTCAGTGCAGCTCTGCCTAGGGCAATGAGGCAGATTTGCATGACATGTAGTACGTGAGAGAACAGATATTCCGGAGCTCTTGGAGTGCAGAGGAAATCTCGCTCTCCCAAGGAAGAGTTCAGTGTGTTGCCTTACTCTCGGCATACACAGAATGACTGGGAATGGCTTCCGGAACTGGATGTTTCTTAGCAGGCCAGTGGAGCCTGCCGGTACTCAGTGTTCTTGCAGGGAATAGGGTGCCCACGCGAGGGGCCTAGTTGTCCTGAAACGCGTACTAACGTTAAAAGAAACAGAACGGCGACTAAGGTTTCATGGAAACTGCTCCACACTTCCACTTCAGGAGGGCTATTCAAGGACTTCACTTGAGGAAAGTACTCACGTCGAGTTTCCCTTTAGCCCTAGAGCATGTCATAAGGAGCTCCCACCAAGCTTATGAAAGCACCCTGCTTATTTAGAGAAAACTCCTTCTCTTCCCAGAGTCCTGCCTGCAGTGACTAGAGGCCCGTCGAAAAGAGTGTTATTTAGGGAACTTCAAGGCAGCATGAATGGATCTTTCCAAATGAGAAAGCAAGGCTTGTGCCATCAGGCCCCCGGTTCCAGTGAACACACAGCCTACCTCCCTGTGATTTCTCACAAGTAAAAAGAGATGCTAGCTGCACACGGGTCCCTTCCCGGAATCAACTTTTCTTGGTAAGGTGTTCTGCATGTAGCGATATGCCTCTCCCAATGAACGCTCTAGGTACGCAATCGGGACTTAGCCGCTTCTAAAACCCTGCAGGGTAAGAGGAAGAACTGTGCTTTGGTTACAGCAGGAACGCAAGCCGACTTTCTCCTGTAGGTATGGGGTCTTTAGCTCTGAGTTTGTAGAAGGAATGCAAGGCAGATTTGGTTGCTCAGTGTAGCTCTGCCTAGGGTAGTGAGGCAGATTTGCATGACATGTAGTACGTGAGAGAACAGATTTTCTGGAGCTGTTGGAGTGTAGAGGAAATCTAGCTCTCCCAAGGAAGAGTGCAGTGTGTTGCCCTACACTCAGCATACACAGAGTGACTGAGAAAGTTTTCCGGGCCTGGATGTTTCTTAGCAGGCCAATAGAGCCTGCCGGTACTCAGTGTTCTTGCAGGGAATAGGGTGCCCATGCGGGGGTCCTAGGTGTCCTGAAAAGCGTACTAACGTTAAAATAAAGAGAACGGCGACTAAGGTCTCAGGGAAGGTGCTCCACGCTTCCACTTCAGGAGGGCTATTCAAGGCCTTACGTTGAGGAAAGTTCTCACGTTAAGTTGCCCTTTAGCTCTAGAGCATGTCAGGAGGAGCTCCCACCCAGCTTATGAAAGCACCCTGTGTATTTAGGGTAAACTCCATCTCCTCCCAGAGCCCTGCCTACAGTGACTAGAGACCCCTCAACAACAGTGTTATTTAGGTAGCTTCAAGGCAGTATGGATGGAGATTTCAAAACGGGAAAGCAAGGCTTTTGCCATCAGACTTCCGTTTCCAGTGAACGGTAGCCTACCTCCTTGTGATTTCTAACAAATACATACACACTCTAGCTACACACTGGTCCCTCCCCTTGATAAGTTTTTCTTCGCACAGAGTTCTGCATGTAGCGATCTGCCTTTCCCAAGGAAAGCTCTAGGTACGCTCTCGGGCCTTAGCCTCTTTTATAATCCTGCAGTGAAAGAGGAAGAAGTGTGCTTTAGTTGCAGCATTAACCCAAGCCGACTTTCTCCTGTCGGTATGGCGTCTTCAGGTGTCAGTTTGTAGAAAGAATGCGAAGCAGATTTGGTTTCAAATTGCAGCTCAGTCTAGGGCAATGAGGCATATATGCATGACATAGAGGACGTGAGAGAACACATTTCCTTGAGCTGTTGGAGTGCTGAGGAAATGTAGCTCTGCCAAGGCAGAGTGCAGTGTGTTGCCCTACACTCAGCATACACAGAGTGACTGGGAAAGGTTTCTGGGCCGGAAGTTTCTTAGCAGGCCAGTGGAGCCTGCCGGTACTCAGTGTTCTTGCAGGGAATAGGGTGCCAACGCGAGGGTCCGATGTGTTTTGAAAAGCGTACTAACTTTAAAGGAAAGCAGAACTGCCACTAATACCTCAAGGAAACTCCTCCACGCTTCCGATTCAGCAAGGTTATTCAAGGCCTTCGCTTGAGGATAGTACTCACGTCGAGTTTCCCTTTAGCTCTAGAACATGTCAGGAGGAGCTCCCTCCCAGGCTATGGAAGCACCCTGCTCATTTAGAGGAAAGACCTTCTCTTCCCAAAGCCCTGCGTACAGTGACTAGAGGCCCATCAACATGAGTGTTATTTAGGTAACTTCAAGGCAGCACGAATGGAGCTTTCCAAATGGCAAGGCAAGGCGTGTGCCATCAGGCTGCCGTTTCCAGTGAACACACAGGCTACCTCCTGTGATTTCTAACAAGTAAATACACACTCTAGCTACCCACTGCAACCTTCCCTCAATAAATTTTTCTTTGCACGGAGTTCTGCACGTAGCGATCTGCCTCTCCCAAGGAACGCTGTAGGTACGCTATCGGGCCTTAGCCTCTTCTAACACGCTGCAGCGTAAGAGGAAGAACTGTGCTTTGGTTACAGCAGGAACGCAAGTTGACTTTCTCCTGTAGGTATGGGGTCTTCAGGTATGAGTTCGTAGAAAGAATGCGAAGCAGATTTGTTTTCTCAGTGCAGCTCAGTCTAGGGCAATGAGGCCTATTTGCATGGCATGTAGGACGTGAGAAGAACACATTTCCTGGAGCTGTTGGAGTGCTGAGGAAATCTAGCTTTCCCAAGGCAGTGTGAGGTGTGTTGCCCTACACTCAGCATACACAGAGTGACTGGGAATGGCTTCCAGAACTGAAAGTTTCTTAGCAGGCCAGTGGAGCCTGCCGGTACTCAGTGTTCTTACAGGGAATGGGGTGCCCACGCGAGGGTCGTATGTGTTCTGAAAAGCCTACTGAGTTTAAAATAAAGCAGAACGGCAACTAATGCCTCAAGAAAACTCCTCCACCCTCCGGCGTCAGCAAGGATATTAAAGGCCTTAGCTTGAGAATACTACTCACATCGAGTTTCCCTTGAGCTCTAGAGCATGTCAGGAAGAGCTCCCTCCCATCCTATGGAAGCACCCTGCTTATTTAGAGAAAACTCGTTCTCTTCCCAGAGTCCTGCCTGCAGTGACTAGAGGCCCGTCGAAAAGAGTGTTATTTAGGGAACTTCAAGGCAGCATGAATGGATCTTTCCAAATGAGAAAGCAAGGCTTGGGCCATCAGGCCCCCGTTTCCAGTGAACACACAGCGTACCTCCTTGTGATTTCTAACAAGTAAAAAGAGACTCTAGCTTCACACGGTCCCTTCCCTGAATCAACTTTTCTTGGTAAGGTGTTCTGCATGTAGCGATAGGCCTCTCCCAAGGAACGTTCTAGGTACGCTCTCGGGTCTTAGCCGCTTCTAAAGCCCTGCAGGGTAAGAGGAAGAACTGTGCTTTGGTTACAGCAGGAACGCAGGCCGACTTTCTCTGTAGGTATGGGGTTTTTAGCTATGAGTTTGTAGAAGGAATGCAAAGCAGATTTGCTTTCTCAGTGCAGCTCTGCCTAGGGCAATGAGGCAGATTTGCATGACATGTAGTACGTGAGAGAACAGATATTCCGGAGCTCTTGGAGTGCAGAGGAAATCTCGCTCTCCCAAGGAAGAGTTCAGTGTGTTGCCTTACTCTCGGCATACACAGAATGACTGGGAATGGCTTCCGGAACTGGATGTTTCTTAGCAGGCCAGTGGAGCCTGCCGGTACTCAGTGTTCTTGCAGGGAATAGGGTGCCCACGCGAGGGGCCTAGTTGTCCTGAAACGCGTACTAACGTTAAAAGAAACAGAACGGCGACTAAGGTTTCATGGAAACTGCTCCACACTTCCACTTCAGGAGGGCTATTCAAGGACTTCACTTGAGGAAAGTACTCACGTCGAGTTTCCATTTAGCCCTAGAGCATGTCATAAGGAGCTCCCACCAAGCTTATGAAAGCACCCTGCTTATTTAGAGAAAACTCCTTCTCTTCCCAGAGTCCTGCCTGCAGTGACTAGAGGCCCGTCGAAAAGAGTGTTATTTAGGGAACTTCAAGGCAGCATGAATGGATCTTTCAAAATGAGAAAGCAAGGCTTGTGCCATCAGGCCCCCGGTTCCAGTGAACACACAGCCTACCTCCCTGTGATTTCTAACAAGTAAAAAGAGACTCTAGCTTCACACGGTCCCTTCCCTGAATCAACTTTTCTTGGTAAGGTGTTCTGCATGTAGCGATATGCCTCTCCCAATGAACGCTCTAGGTACGCAATCGGGACTTAGCCGCTTCTAAAACCCTGCAGGGTAAGAGGAAGAACTGTGCTTTGGTTACAGCAGGAACGCAAGCCGACTTTCTCCTGTAGGTATGGGGTCTTTAGCTCTGAGTTTGTAGAAGGAATGCAAGGCAGATTTGGTTGCTCAGTGTAGCTCTGCCTAGGGTAGTGAGGCAGATTTGCATGACATGTAGTATGTGAGAGAACAGATTTTCTGGAGCTGTTGGAGTGCAGAGGAAATCTAGCTCTCCCAAGGAAGAGTGCAGTGTGTTGCCCTACACTCAGCATACACAGAGTGACTGAGAAAGTTTTCCGGGCCTGGATGTTTCTTAGCAGGCCAATAGAGCCTGCCGGTACTCAGTGTTCTTGCAGGGAATAGGGTGCCCATGCGGGGGTCCTAGGTGTCCTGAAAAGCGTACTAACGTTAAAATAAAGAGAACGGCGACTAAGGTCTCAGGGAAGGTGCTCCACGCTTCCACTTCAGGAGGGCTATTCAAGGCCTTACCTTGAGGAAAGTTCTCACGTTAAGTTGCCCTTTAGCTCTAGAGCATGTCAGGAGGAGCTCCCACCCAGCTTATGAAAGCACCCTGTGTATTTAGGGTAAACTCCATCTCCTCCCAGAGCCCTGCCTACAGTGACTAGAGACCCCTCAACAACAGTGTTATTTAGGTAGCTTCAAGGCAGTATGGATGGAGATTTCAAAACGGGAAAGCAAGGCTTTTGCCATCAGACTTCCGTTTCCAGTGAACGGTAGCCTACCTCCTTGTGATTTCTAACAAATACATACACACTCTAGCTACACACTGGTCCCTCCCCTTGATAAGTTTTTCTTCGCACAGAGTTCTGCATGTAGCGATCTGCCTTTCCCAAGGAAAGCTCTAGGTACGCTCTCGGGCCTTAGCCTCTTTTATAATCCTGCAGTGAAAGAGGAAGAAGTGTGCTTTAGTTGCAGCATTAACCCAAGCCGACTTTCTCCTGTCGGTATGGCGTCTTCAGGTTTCAGTTTGTAGAAAGAATGCGAAGCAGATTTGGTTTCAAATTGCAGCTCAGTCTAGGGCAATGAGGCATATATGCATGACATATAGGACGTGAGAGAACACATTTCCTTGAGCTGTTGGAGTGCTGAGGAAATGTAGCTCTGCCAAGGCAGAGTGCAGTGTGTTGCCCTACACTCAGCATACACAGAGTGACTGGGAAAGGTTTCTGGGCCGGAAGTTTCTTAGCAGGCCAGTGGAGCCTGCCGGTACTCAGTGTTCTTGCAGGGAATAGGGTGCCAACGCGTGGGTCCGATGTGTTTTGAAAAGCGTACTAACTTTAAAAGAAAGCAGAACTGCCACTAATACCTCAAGGGAACTCCTCCACGCTTCCGATTCAGCAAGGTTATTCAAGGCCTTCGCTTGAGGATAGTACTCACGTCGAGTTTCCCTTTAGCTCTAGAACATGTCAGGAGGAGCTCCCTCCCAGGCTATGGAAGCACCCTGCTCATTTAGAGGAAAGACCTTCTCTTCCCAAAGCCCTGCGTACAGTGACTAGAGGCCCATCAACATGAGTGTTATTTAGGTAACTTCAAGGCAGCACGAATGGAGCTTTCCAAATGGCAAGGCAAGGCGTGTGCCATCAGGCCGCCGTTTCCAGTGAACACACAGGCTACCTCCTGTGATTTCTAACAAGTAAATACACACTCTAGCTACCCACTGCAACCTTCCCTCAATAAATTTTTCTTTGCACGGAGTTCTGCACGTAGCGATCTGCCTCTCCCAAGGAACGCTGTAGGTACGCTATCGGGCCTTAGCCTCTTCTAACACGCTGCAGCGTAAGAGGAAGAACTGTGCTTTGGTTACAGCAGGAACGCAAGTTGACTTTCTCCTGTAGGTATGGGGTCTTCAGGTATGAGTTCGTAGAAAGAATGCGAAGCAGATTTGTTTTCTCAGTGCAGCTCAGTCTAGGGCAATGAGGCATATTTGCATGGCATGTAGGACGTGAGAAGAACACATTTCCTGGAGCTGTTGGAGTGCTGAGGAAATCTAGCTTTCCCAAGGCAGTGTGAGGTGTGTTGCCCTACACTCAGCATACACAGAGTGACTGGGAATGGCTTCCAGAACTGAAAGTTTCTTAGCAGGCCAGTGGAGCCTGCCGGTACTCAGTGTTCTTACAGGGAATGGGGTGCCCACGCGAGGGTCGTATGTGTTCTGAAAAGCCTACTGAGTTTAAAATAAAGCAGAACGGCAACTAATGCCTCAAGAAAACTCCTCCACCCTCCGGCGTCAGCAAGGATATTAAAGGCCTTAGCTTGAGAATACTACTCACATCGAGTTTCCCTTGAGCTCTAGAGCATGTCAGGAAGAGCTCCCTCCCATCCTATGGAAGCACCCTGCTTATTTAGAGAAAACTCGTTCTCTTCCCAGAGTCCTGCCTGCAGTGACTAGAGGCCCGTCGAAAAGAGTGTTATTTAGGGAACTTCAAGGCAGCATGAATGGATCTTTCCAAATGAGAAAGCAAGGCTTGGGCCATCAGGCCCCCGTTTCCAGTGAACACACAGCGTACCTCCTTGTGATTTCTAACAAGTAAAAAGAGACTCTAGCTTCACACGGTCCCTTCCCTGAATCAACTTTTCTTGGTAAGGTGTTCTGCATGTAGCGATAGGCCTCTCCCAAGGAACGTTCTAGGTACGCTCTCGGGTCTTAGCCGCTTCTAAAGCCCTGCAGGGTAAGAGGAAGAACTGTGCTTTGGTTACAGCAGGAACGCAGGCCGACTTTCTCTGTAGGTATGGGGTTTTTAGCTATGAGTTTGTAGAAGGAATGCAAAGCAGATTTGCTTTCTCAGTGCAGCTCTGCCTAGGGCAATGAGGCAGATTTGCATGACATGTAGTACGTGAGAGAACAGATATTCCGGAGCTCTTGGAGTGCAGAGGAAATCTCGCTCTCCCAAGGAAGAGTTCAGTGTGTTGCCTTACTCTCGGCATACACAGAATGACTGGGAATGGCTTCCGGAACTGGATGTTTCTTAGCAGGCCAGTGGAGCCTGCCGGTACTCAGTGTTCTTGCAGGGAATAGGGTGCCCACGCGAGGGGCCTAGTTGTCCTGAAACGCGTACTAACGTTAAAAGAAACAGAACGGCGACTAAGGTTTCATGGAAACTGCTCCACACTTCCACTTCAGGAGGGCTATTCAAGGACTTCACTTGAGGAAAGTACTCACGTCGAGTTTCCATTTAGCCCTAGAGCATGTCATAAGGAGCTCCCACCAAGCTTATGAAAGCACCCTGCTTATTTAGAGAAAACTCCTTCTCTTCCCAGAGTCCTGCCTGCAGTGACTAGAGGCCCGTCGAAAAGAGTGTTATTTAGGGAACTTCAAGGCAGCATGAATGGATCTTTCCAAATGAGAAAGCAAGGCTTGTGCCATCAGGCCCCCGGTTCCAGTGAACACACAGCCTACCTCCCTGTGATTTCTAACAAGTAAAAAGAGACTCTAGCTTCACACGGTCCCTTCCCTGAATCAACTTTTCTTGGTAAGGTGTTCTGCATGTAGCGATATGCCTCTCCCAATGAACGCTCTAGGTACGCAATCGGGACTTAGCCGCTTCTAAAACCCTGCAGGGTAAGAGGAAGAACTGTGCTTTGGTTACAGCAGGAACGCAAGCCGACTTTCTCCTGTAGGTATGGGGTCTTTAGCTCTGAGTTTGTAGAAGGAATGCAAGGCAGATTTGGTTGCTCAGTGTAGCTCTGCCTAGGGTAGTGAGGCAGATTTGCATGACATGTAGTATGTGAGAGAACAGATTTTCTGGAGCTGTTGGAGTGCAGAGGAAATCTAGCTCTCCCAAGGAAGAGTGCAGTGTGTTGCCCTACACTCAGCATACACAGAGTGACTGAGAAAGTTTTCCGGGCCTGGATGTTTCTTAGCAGGCCAATAGAGCCTGCCGGTACTCAGTGTTCTTGCAGGGAATAGGGTGCCCATGCGGGGGTCCTAGGTGTCCTGAAAAGCGTACTAACGTTAAAATAAAGAGAACGGCGACTAAGGTCTCAGGGAAGGTGCTCCACGCTTCCACTTCAGGAGGGCTATTCAAGGCCTTACCTTGAGGAAAGTTCTCACGTTAAGTTGCCCTTTAGCTCTAGAGCATGTCAGGAGGAGCTCCCACCCAGCTTATGAAAGCACCCTGTGTATTTAGGGTAAACTCCATCTCCTCCCAGAGCCCTGCCTACAGTGACTAGAGACCCCTCAACAACAGTGTTATTTAGGTAGCTTCAAGGCAGTATGGATGGAGATTTCAAAACGGGAAAGCAAGGCTTTTGCCATCAGACTTCCGTTTCCAGTGAACGGTAGCCTACCTCCTTGTGATTTCTAACAAATACATACACACTCTAGCTACACACTGGTCCCTCCCCTTGATAAGTTTTTCTTCGCACAGAGTTCTGCATGTAGCGATCTGCCTTTCCCAAGGAAAGCTCTAGGTACGCTCTCGGGCCTTAGCCTCTTTTATAATCCTGCAGTGAAAGAGGAAGAAGTGTGCTTTAGTTGCAGCATTAACCCAAGCCGACTTTCTCCTGTCGGTATGGCGTCTTCAGGTTTCAGTTTGTAGAAAGAATGCGAAGCAGATTTGGTTTCAAATTGCAGCTCAGTCTAGGGCAATGAGGCATATATGCATGACATATAGGACGTGAGAGAACACATTTCCTTGAGCTGTTGGAGTGCTGAGGAAATGTAGCTCTGCCAAGGCAGAGTGCAGTGTGTTGCCCTACACTCAGCATACACAGAGTGACTGGGAAAGGTTTCTGGGCCGGAAGTTTCTTAGCAGGCCAGTGGAGCCTGCCGGTACTCAGTGTTCTTGCAGGGAATAGGGTGCCAACGCGTGGGTCCGATGTGTTTTGAAAAGCGTACTAACTTTAAAAGAAAGCAGAACTGCCACTAATACCTCAAGGAAACTCCTCCACGCTTCCGATTCAGCAAGGTTATTCAAGGCCTTCGCTTGAGGATAGTACTCACGTCGAGTTTCCCTTTAGCTCTAGAACATGTCAGGAGGAGCTCCCTCCCAGGCTATGGAAGCACCCTGCTCATTTAGAGGAAAGACCTTCTCTTCCCAAAGCCCTGCGTACAGTGACTAGAGGCCCATCAACATGAGTGTTATTTAGGTAACTTCAAGGCAGCACGAATGGAGCTTTCCAAATGGCAAGGCAAGGCGTGTGCCATCAGGCCGCCGTTTCCAGTGAACACACAGGCTACCTCCTGTGATTTCTAACAAGTAAATACACACTCTAGCTACCCACTGCAACCTTCCCTCAATAAATTTTTCTTTGCACGGAGTTCTGCACGTAGCGATCTGCCTCTCCCAAGGAACGCTGTAGGTACGCTATCGGGCCTTAGCCTCTTCTAACACGCTGCAGCGTAAGAGGAAGAACTGTGCTTTGGTTACAGCAGGAACGCAAGTTGACTTTCTCCTGTAGGTATGGGGTCTTCAGGTATGAGTTCGTAGAAAGAATGCGAAGCAGATTTGTTTTCTCAGTGCAGCTCAGTCTAGGGCAATGAGGCATATTTGCATGGCATGTAGGACGTGAGAAGAACACATTTCCTGGAGCTGTTGGAGTGCTGAGGAAATCTAGCTTTCCCAAGGCAGTGTGAGGTGTGTTGCCCTACACTCAGCATACACAGAGTGACTGGGAATGGCTTCCAGAACTGAAAGTTTCTTAGCAGGCCAGTGGAGCCTGCCGGTACTCAGTGTTCTTACAGGGAATGGGGTGCCCACGCGAGGGTCGTATGTGTTCTGAAAAGCCTACTGAGTTTAAAATAAAGCAGAACGGCAACTAATGCCTCAAGAAAACTCCTCCACCCTCCGGCGTCAGCAAGGATATTAAAGGCCTTAGCTTGAGAATACTACTCACATCGAGTTTCCCTTGAGCTCTAGAGCATGTCAGGAAGAGCTCCCTCCCATCCTATGGAAGCACCCTGCTTATTTAGAGAAAACTCGTTCTCTTCCCAGAGTCCTGCCTGCAGTGACTAGAGGCCCGTCGAAAAGAGTGTTATTTAGGGAACTTCAAGGCAGCATGAATGGATCTTTCCAAATGAGAAAGCAAGGCTTGGGCCATCAGGCCCCCGTTTCCAGTGAACACACAGCGTACCTCCTTGTGATTTCTAACAAGTAAAAAGAGACTCTAGCTTCACACGGTCCCTTCCCTGAATCAACTTTTCTTGGTAAGGTGTTCTGCATGTAGCGATAGGCCTCTCCCAAGGAACGTTCTAGGTACGCTCTCGGGTCTTAGCCGCTTCTAAAGCCCTGCAGGGTAAGAGGAAGAACTGTGCTTTGGTTACAGCAGGAACGCAGGCCGACTTTCTCTGTAGGTATGGGGTTTTTAGCTATGAGTTTGTAGAAGGAATGCAAAGCAGATTTGCTTTCTCAGTGCAGCTCTGCCTAGGGCAATGAGGCAGATTTGCATGACATGTAGTACGTGAGAGAACAGATATTCCGGAGCTCTTGGAGTGCAGAGGAAATCTCGCTCTCCCAAGGAAGAGTTCAGTGTGTTGCCTTACTCTCGGCATACACAGAATGACTGGGAATGGCTTCCGGAACTGGATGTTTCTTAGCAGGCCAGTGGAGCCTGCCGGTACTCAGTGTTCTTGCAGGGAATAGGGTGCCCACGCGAGGGGCCTAGTTGTCCTGAAACGCGTACTAACGTTAAAAGAAACAGAACGGCGACTAAGGTTTCATGGAAACTGCTCCACACTTCCACTTCAGGAGGGCTATTCAAGGACTTCACTTGAGGAAAGTACTCACGTCGAGTTTCCATTTAGCCCTAGAGCATGTCATAAGGAGCTCCCACCAAGCTTATGAAAGCACCCTGCTTATTTAGAGAAAACTCCTTCTCTTCCCAGAGTCCTGCCTGCAGTGACTAGAGGCCCGTCGAAAAGAGTGTTATTTAGGGAACTTCAAGGCAGCATGAATGGATCTTTCCAAATGAGAAAGCAAGGCTTGTGCCATCAGGCCCCCGGTTCCAGTGAACACACAGCCTACCTCCCTGTGATTTCTAACAAGTAAAAAGAGACTCTAGCTTCACACGGTCCCTTCCCTGAATCAACTTTTCTTGGTAAGGTGTTCTGCATGTAGCGATATGCCTCTCCCAATGAACGCTCTAGGTACGCAATCGGGACTTAGCCGCTTCTAAAACCCTGCAGGGTAAGAGGAAGAACTGTGCTTTGGTTACAGCAGGAACGCAAGCCGACTTTCTCCTGTAGGTATGGGGTCTTTAGCTCTGAGTTTGTAGAAGGAATGCAAGGCAGATTTGGTTGCTCAGTGTAGCTCTGCCTAGGGTAGTGAGGCAGATTTGCATGACATGTAGTATGTGAGAGAACAGATTTTCTGGAGCTGTTGGAGTGCAGAGGAAATCTAGCTCTCCCAAGGAAGAGTGCAGTGTGTTGCCCTACACTCAGCATACACAGAGTGACTGAGAAAGTTTTCCGGGCCTGGATGTTTCTTAGCAGGCCAATAGAGCCTGCCGGTACTCAGTGTTCTTGCAGGGAATAGGGTGCCCATGCGGGGGTCCTAGGTGTCCTGAAAAGCGTACTAACGTTAAAATAAAGAGAACGGCGACTAAGGTCTCAGGGAAGGTGCTCCACGCTTCCACTTCAGGAGGGCTATTCAAGGCCTTACCTTGAGGAAAGTTCTCACGTTAAGTTGCCCTTTAGCTCTAGAGCATGTCAGGAGGAGCTCCCACCCAGCTTATGAAAGCACCCTGTGTATTTAGGGTAAACTCCATCTCCTCCCAGAGCCCTGCCTACAGTGACTAGAGACCCCTCAACAACAGTGTTATTTAGGTAGCTTCAAGGCAGTATGGATGGAGATTTCAAAACGGGAAAGCAAGGCTTTTGCCATCAGACTTCCGTTTCCAGTGAACGGTAGCCTACCTCCTTGTGATTTCTAACAAATACATACACACTCTAGCTACACACTGGTCCCTCCCCTTGATAAGTTTTTCTTCGCACAGAGTTCTGCATGTAGCGATCTGCCTTTCCCAAGGAAAGCTCTAGGTACGCTCTCGGGCCTTAGCCTCTTTTATAATCCTGCAGTGAAAGAGGAAGAAGTGTGCTTTAGTTGCAGCATTAACCCAAGCCGACTTTCTCCTGTCGGTATGGCGTCTTCAGGTTTCAGTTTGTAGAAAGAATGCGAAGCAGATTTGGTTTCAAATTGCAGCTCAGTCTAGGGCAATGAGGCATATATGCATGACATATAGGACGTGAGAGAACACATTTCCTTGAGCTGTTGGAGTGCTGAGGAAATGTAGCTCTGCCAAGGCAGAGTGCAGTGTGTTGCCCTACACTCAGCATACACAGAGTGACTGGGAAAGGTTTCTGGGCCGGAAGTTTCTTAGCAGGCCAGTGGAGCCTGCCGGTACTCAGTGTTCTTGCAGGGAATAGGGTGCCAACGCGAGGGTCCGATGTGTTTTGAAAAGCGTACTAACTTTAAAAGAAAGCAGAACTGCCACTAATACCTCAAGGAAACTCCTCCACGCTTCCGATTCAGCAAGGTTATTCAAGGCCTTCGCTTGAGGATAGTACTCACGTCGAGTTTCCCTTTAGCTCTAGAACATGTCAGGAGGAGCTCCCTCCCAGGCTATGGAAGCACCCTGCTCATTTAGAGGAAAGACCTTCTCTTCCCAAAGCCCTGCGTACAGTGACTAGAGGCCCATCAACATGAGTGTTATTTAGGTAACTTCAAGGCAGCACGAATGGAGCTTTCCAAATGGCAAGGCAAGGCGTGTGCCATCAGGCTGCCGTTTCCAGTGAACACACAGGCTACCTCCTGTGATTTCTAACAAGTAAATACACACTCTAGCTACCCACTGCAACCTTCCCTCAATAAATTTTTCTTTGCACGGAGTTCTGCACGTAGCGATCTGCCTCTCCCAAGGAACGCTGTAGGTACGCTATCGGGCCTTAGCCTCTTCTAACACGCTGCAGCGTAAGAGGAAGAACTGTGCTTTGGTTACAGCAGGAACGCAAGTTGACTTTCTCCTGTAGGTATGGGGTCTTCAGGTATGAGTTCGTAGAAAGATGCGAAGCAGATTTGTTTTCTCAGTGCAGCTCAGTCTAGGGCAATGAGGCATATTTGCATGGCATGTAGGACGTGAGAAGAACACATTTCCTGGAGCTGTTGGAGTGCTGAGGAAATCTAGCTTTCCCAAGGCAGTGTGAGGTGTGTTGCCCTACACTCAGCATACACAGAGTGACTGGGAATGGCTTCCAGAACTGAAAGTTTCTTAGCAGGCCAGTGGAGCCTGCCGGTACTCAGTGTTCTTACAGGGAATGGGGTGCCCACGCGAGGGTCGTATGTGTTCTGAAAAGCCTACTAAGTTTAAAATAAAGCAGAATGGCAACTAATGCCTCAAGAAAACTCCTCCACCCTCCGGCGTCAGCAAGGATATTAAAGGCCTTAGCTTGAGAATACTACTCACATCGAGTTTCCCTTGAGCTCTAGAGCATGTCAGGAAGAGCTCCCTCCCATCCTATGGAAGCACCCTGCTTATTTAGAGAAAACTCGTTCTCTTCCCAGAGTCCTGCCTGCAGTGACTAGAGGCCCGTCGAAAAGAGTGTTATTTAGGGAACTTCAAGGCAGCATGAATGGATCTTTCCAAATGAGAAAGCAAGGCTTGGGCCATCAGGCCCCCGTTTCCAGTGAACACACAGCGTACCTCCTTGTGATTTCTAACAAGTAAAAAGAGACTCTAGCTTCACACGGTCCCTTCCCTGAATCAACTTTTCTTGGTAAGGTGTTCTGCATGTAGCGATAGGCCTCTCCCAAGGAACGTTCTAGGTACGCTCTCGGGTCTTAGCCGCTTCTAAAGCCCTGCAGGGTAAGAGGAAGAACTGTGCTTTGGTTACAGCAGGAACGCAGGCCGACTTTCTCTGTAGGTATGGGGTTTTTAGCTATGAGTTTGTAGAAGGAATGCAAAGCAGATTTGCTTTCTCAGTGCAGCTCTGCCTAGGGCAATGAGGCAGATTTGCATGACATGTAGTACGTGAGAGAACAGATATTCCGGAGCTCTTGGAGTGCAGAGGAAATCTCGCTCTCCCAAGGAAGAGTTCAGTGTGTTGCCTTACTCTCGGCATACACAGAATGACTGGGAATGGCTTCCGGAACTGGATGTTTCTTAGCAGGCCAGTGGAGCCTGCCGGTACTCAGTGTTCTTGCAGGGAATAGGGTGCCCACGCGAGGGGCCTAGTTGTCCTGAAACGCGTACTAACGTTAAAAGAAACAGAACGGCGACTAAGGTTTCATGGAAACTGCTCCACACTTCCACTTCAGGAGGGCTATTCAAGGACTTCACTTGAGGAAAGTACTCACGTCGAGTTTCCATTTAGCCCTAGAGCATGTCATAAGGAGCTCCCACCAAGCTTATGAAAGCACCCTGCTTATTTAGAGAAAACTCCTTCTCTTCCCAGAGTCCTGCCTGCAGTGACTAGAGGCCCGTCGAAAAGAGTGTTATTTAGGGAACTTCAAGGCAGCATGAATGGATCTTTCCAAATGAGAAAGCAAGGCTTGTGCCATCAGGCCCCCGGTTCCAGTGAACACACAGCCTACCTCCCTGTGATTTCTAACAAGTAAAAAGAGACTCTAGCTTCACACGGTCCCTTCCCTGAATCAACTTTTCTTGGTAAGGTGTTCTGCATGTAGCGATATGCCTCTCCCAATGAACGCTCTAGGTACGCAATCGGGACTTAGCCGCTTCTAAAACCCTGCAGGGTAAGAGGAAGAACTGTGCTTTGGTTACAGCAGGAACGCAAGCCGACTTTCTCCTGTAGGTATGGGGTCTTTAGCTCTGAGTTTGTAGAAGGAATGCAAGGCAGATTTGGTTGCTCAGTGTAGCTCTGCCTAGGGTAGTGAGGCAGATTTGCATGACATGTAGTATGTGAGAGAACAGATTTTCTGGAGCTGTTGGAGTGCAGAGGAAATCTAGGTCTCCCAAGGAAGAGTGCAGTGTGTTGCCCTACACTCAGCATACACAGAGTGACTGAGAAAGTTTTCCGGGCCTGGATGTTTCTTAGCAGGCCAATAGAGCCTGCCGGTACTCAGTGTTCTTGCAGGGAATAGGGTGCCCATGCGGGGGTCCTAGGTGTCCTGAAAAGCGTACTAACGTTAAAATAAAGAGAACGGCGACTAAGGTCTCAGGGAAGGTGCTCCACGCTTCCACTTCAGGAGGGCTATTCAAGGCCTTACCTTGAGGAAAGTTCTCACGTTAAGTTGCCCTTTAGCTCTAGAGCATGTCAGGAGGAGCTCCCACCCAGCTTATGAAAGCACCCTGTGTATTTAGGGTAAACTCCATCTCCTCCCAGAGCCCTGCCTACAGTGACTAGAGACCCCTCAACAACAGTGTTATTTAGGTAGCTTCAAGGCAGTATGGATGGAGATTTCAAAACGGGAAAGCAAGGCTTTTGCCATCAGACTTCCGTTTCCAGTGAACGGTAGCCTACCTCCTTGTGATTTCTAACAAATACATACACACTCTAGCTACACACTGGTCCCTCCCCTTGATAAGTTTTTCTTCGCACAGAGTTCTGCATGTAGCGATCTGCCTTTCCCAAGGAAAGCTCTAGGTACGCTCTCGGGCCTTAGCCTCTTTTATAATCCTGCAGTGAAAGAGGAAGAAGTGTGCTTTAGTTGCAGCATTAACCCAAGCCGACTTTCTCCTGTCGGTATGGCGTCTTCAGGTTTCAGTTTGTAGAAAGAATGCGAAGCAGATTTGGTTTCAAATTGCAGCTCAGTCTAGGGCAATGAGGCATATATGCATGACATATAGGACGTGAGAGAACACATTTCCTTGAGCTGTTGGAGTGCTGAGGAAATGTAGCTCTGCCAAGGCAGAGTGCAGTGTGTTGCCCTACACTCAGCATACACAGAGTGACTGGGAAAGGTTTCTGGGCCGGAAGTTTCTTAGCAGGCCAGTGGAGCCTGCCGGTACTCAGTGTTCTTGCAGGGAATAGGGTGCCAACGCGAGGGTCCGATGTGTTTTGAAAAGCGTACTAACTTTAAAAGAAAGCAGAACTGCCACTAATACCTCAAGGAAACTCCTCCACGCTTCCGATTCAGCAAGGTTATTCAAGGCCTTCGCTTGAGGATAGTACTCACGTCGAGTTTCCCTTTAGCTCTAGAACATGTCAGGAGGAGCTCCCTCCCAGGCTATGGAAGCACCCTGCTCATTTAGAGGAAAGACCTTCTCTTCCCAAAGCCCTGCGTACAGTGACTAGAGGCCCATCAACATGAGTGTTATTTAGGTAACTTCAAGGCAGCACGAATGGAGCTTTCCAAATGGCAAGGCAAGGCGTGTGCCATCAGGCTGCCGTTTCCAGTGAACACACAGGCTACCTCCTGTGATTTCTAACAAGTAAATACACACTCTAGCTACCCACTGCAACCTTCCCTCAATAAATTTTTCTTTGCACGGAGTTCTGCACGTAGCGATCTGCCTCTCCCAAGGAACGCTGTAGGTACGCTATCGGGCCTTAGCCTCTTCTAACACGCTGCAGCGTAAGAGGAAGAACTGTGCTTTGGTTACAGCAGGAACGCAAGTTGACTTTCTCCTGTAGGTATGGGGTCTTCAGGTATGAGTTCGTAGAAAGATGCGAAGCAGATTTGTTTTCTCAGTGCAGCTCAGTCTAGGGCAATGAGGCATATTTGCATGGCATGTAGGACGTGAGAAGAACACATTTCCTGGAGCTGTTGGAGTGCTGAGGAAATCTAGCTTTCCCAAGGCAGTGTGAGGTGTGTTGCCCTACACTCAGCATACACAGAGTGACTGGGAATGGCTTCCAGAACTGAAAGTTTCTTAGCAGGCCAGTGGAGCCTGCCGGTACTCAGTGTTCTTACAGGGAATGGGGTGCCCACGCGAGGGTCGTATGTGTTCTGAAAAGCCTACTAAGTTTAAAATAAAGCAGAATGGCAACTAATGCCTCAAGAAAACTCCTCCACCCTCCGGCGTCAGCAAGGATATTAAAGGCCTTAGCTTGAGAATACTACTCACATCGAGTTTCCCTTGAGCTCTAGAGCATGTCAGGAAGAGCTCCCTCCCATCCTATGGAAGCACCCTGCTTATTTAGAGAAAACTCGTTCTCTTCCCAGAGTCCTGCCTGCAGTGACTAGAGGCCCGTCGAAAAGAGTGTTATTTAGGGAACTTCAAGGCAGCATGAATGGATCTTTCCAAATGAGAAAGCAAGGCTTGGGCCATCAGGCCCCCGTTTCCAGTGAACACACAGCGTACCTCCTTGTGATTTCTAACAAGTAAAAAGAGACTCTAGCTTCACACGGTCCCTTCCCTGAATCAACTTTTCTTGGTAAGGTGTTCTGCATGTAGTGATAGGCCTCTCCCAAGGAACGTTCTAGGTACGCTCTCGGGTCTTAGCCGCTTCTAAAGCCCTGCAGGGTAAGAGGAAGAACTGTGCTTTGGTTACAGCAGGAACGCAGACCGACTTTCTCTGTAGGTATGGGGTTTTTAGCTATGAGTTTGTAGAAGGAATGCAAAGCAGGTTTGCTTTCTCAGTGCAGCTCTGCCTAGGGCAATGAGGCAGATTTGCATGACATGTAGTACGTGAGAGAACAGATATTCCGGAGCTCTTGGAGTGCAGAGGAAATCTCGCTCTCCCAAGGAAGAGTTCAGTGTGTTGCCTTACTCTCGGCATACACAGAATGACTGGGAATGGCTTCCGGAACTGGATGTTTCTTAGCAGTTCAGTGGAGCCTGCCGGTACTCAGTGTTCTTGCAGGGAATAGGGTGCCCACGCGAGGGGCCTAGTTGTCCTGAAACGCGTACTAACGTTAAAAGAAACAGAACGGCGACTAAGGTTTCATGGAAACTGCTCCACACTTCCACTTCAGGAGGGCTATTCAAGGACTTCACTTGAGGAAAGTACTCACGTCGAGTTTCCATTTAGCCCTAGAGCATGTCATAAGGAGCTCCCACCAAGCTTATGAAAGCACCCTGCTTATTTAGAGAAAACTCCTTCTCTTCCCAGAGTCCTGCCTGCAGTGACTAGAGGCCCGTCGAAAAGAGTGTTATTTAGGGAACTTCAAGGCAGCATGAATGGATCTTTCCAAATGAGAAAGCAAGGCTTGTGCCATCAGGCCCCCGGTTCCAGTGAACACACAGCCTACCTCCCTGTGATTTCTGACAAGTAAAAAGAGACGCTAGCTGCACACGGGTCCCTTCCCTGAATCAACTTTTCTTGGTAAGGTGTTCTGCATGTAGCGATATGCCTCTCCCAATGAACGCTCTAGGTACGCAATCGGGACTTAGCCGCTTCTAAAACCCTGCAGGGTAAGAGGAAGAACTGTGCTTTGGTTACAGCAGGAACGCAAGCCGACTTTCTCCTGTAGGTATGGGGTCTTTAGCTCTGAGTTTGTAGAAGGAATGCAAGGCAGATTTGGTTGCTCAGTGTAGCTCTGCCTAGGGTAGTGAGGCAGATTTGCATGACATGTAGTACGTGAGAGAACAGATTTTCTGGAGCTGTTGGAGTGCAGAGGAAATCTAGGTCTCCCAAGGAAGAGTGCAGTGTGTTGCCCTACACTCAGCATACACAGAGTGACTGAGAAAGTTTTCCGGGCCTGGATGTTTCTTAGCAGGCCAATAGAGCCTGCCGGTACTCAGTGTTCTTGCAGGGAATAGGGTGCCCATGCGGGGGTCCTAGGTGTCCTGAAAAGCGTACTAACGTTAAAATAAAGAGAACGGCGACTAAGGTCTCAGGGAAGGTGCTCCACGCTTCCACTTCAGGAGGGCTATTCAAGGCCTTACCTTGAGGAAAGTTCTCACGTTAAGTTGCCCTTTAGCTCTAGAGCATGTCAGGAGGAGCTCCCACCCAGCTTATGAAAGCACCCTGTGTATTTAGGGTAAACTCCATCTCCTCCCAGAGCCCTGCCTACAGTGACTAGAGACCCCTCAACAACAGTGTTATTTAGGTAGCTTCAAGGCAGTATGGATGGAGATTTCAAAACGGGAAAGCAAGGCTTTTGCCATCAGACTTCCGTTTCCAGTGAACGGTAGCCTACCTCCTTGTGATTTCTAACAAATACATACACACTCTAGCTACACACTGGTCCCTCCCCTTGATAAGTTTTTCTTCGCACAGAGTTCTGCATGTAGCGATCTGCCTTTCCCAAGGAAAGCTCTAGGTACGCTCTCGGGCCTTAGCCTCTTTTATAATCCTGCAGTGAAAGAGGAAGAAGTGTGCTTTAGTTGCAGCATTAACCCAAGCCGACTTTCTCCTGTCGGTATGGCGTCTTCAGGTGTCAGTTTGTAGAAAGAATGCGAAGCAGATTTGGTTTCAAATTGCAGCTCAGTCTAGGGCAATGAGGCATATATGCATGACATAGAGGACGTGAGAGAACACATTTCCTTGAGCTGTTGGAGTGCTGAGGAAATGTAGCTCTGCCAAGGCAGAGTGCAGTGTGTTGCCCTACACTCAGCATACACAGAGTGACTGGGAAAGGTTTCTGGGCCGGAAGTTTCTTAGCAGGCCAGTGGAGCCTGCCGGTACTCAGTGTTCTTGCAGGGAATAGGGTGCCAACGCGAGGGTCCGATGTGTTTTGAAAAGCGTACTAACTTTAAAGGAAAGCAGAACTGCCACTAATACCTCAAGGAAACTCCTCCACGCTTCTGATTCAGCAAGGTTATTCAAGGCCTTCGCTTGAGGATAGTACTCACGTCGAGTTTCCCTTTAGCTCTAGAACATGTCAGGAGGAGCTCCCTCCCAGGCTATGGAAGCACCCTGGTCATTTAGAGGAAAGACCTTCTCTTCCCAAAGCCCTGCGTACAGTGACTAGAGGCCCATCAACATGAGTGTTATTTAGGTAACTTCAAGGCAGCACGAATGGAGCTTTCCAAATGGCAAGGCAAGGCGTGTGCCATCAGGCTGCCGTTTCCAGTGAACACACAGGCTACCTCCTGTGATTTCTAACAAGTAAATACACACTCTAGCTACCCACTGCAACCTTCCCTCAATAAATTTTTCTTTGCACGGAGTTCTGCACGTAGCGATCTGCCTCTCCCAAGGAACGCTGTAGGTACGCTATCGGGCCTTAGCCTCTTCTAACACGCTGCAGCGTAAGAGGAAGAACTGTGCTTTGGTTACAGCAGGAACGCAAGTTGACTTTCTCCTGTAGGTATGGGGTCTTCAGGTATGAGTTCGTAGAAAGAATGCGAAGCAGATTTGTTTTCTCAGTGCAGCTCAGTCTAGGGCAATGAGGCCTATTTGCATGGCATGTAGGACGTGAGAAGAACACATTTCCTGGAGCTGTTGGAGTGCTGAGGAAATCTAGCTTTCCCAAGGCAGTGTGAGGTGTGTTGCCCTACACTCAGCATACACAGAGTGACTGGGAATGGCTTCCAGAACTGAAAGTTTCTTAGCAGGCCAGTGGAGCCTGCCGGTACTCAGTGTTCTTACAGGGAATGGGGTGCCCACGCGAGGGTCGTATGTGTTCTGAAAAGCCTACTGAGTTTAAAATAAAGCAGAACGGCAACTAATGCCTCAAGAAAACTCCTCCACCCTCCGGCGTCAGCAAGGATATTAAAGGCCTTAGCTTGAGAATACTACTCACATCGAGTTTCCCTTGAGCTCTAGAGCATGTCAGGAAGAGCTCCCTCCCATCCTATGGAAGCACCCTGCTTATTTAGAGAAAACTCGTTCTCTTCCCAGAGTCCTGCCTGCAGTGACTAGAGGCCCGTCGAAAAGAGTGTTATTTAGGGAACTTCAAGGCAGCATGAATGGATCTTTCCAAATGAGAAAGCAAGGCTTGGGCCATCAGGCCCCCGTTTCCAGTGAACACACAGCGTACCTCCTTGTGATTTCTAACAAGTAAAAAGAGACTCTAGCTTCACACGGTCCCTTCCCTGAATCAACTTTTCTTGGTAAGGTGTTCTGCATGTAGCGATAGGCCTCTCCCAAGGAACGTTCTAGGTACGCTCTCGGGTCTTAGCCGCTTCTAAAGCCCTGCAGGGTAAGAGGAAGAACTGTGCTTTGGTTACAGCAGGAACGCAGGCCGACTTTCTCTGTAGGTATGGGGTTTTTAGCTATGAGTTTGTAGAAGGAATGCAAAGCAGATTTGCTTTCTCAGTGCAGCTCTGCCTAGGGCAATGAGGCAGATTTGCATGACATGTAGTACGTGAGAGAACAGATATTCCGGAGCTCTTGGAGTGCAGAGGAAATCTCGCTCTCCCAAGGAAGAGTTCAGTGTGTTGCCTTACTCTCGGCATACACAGAATGACTGGGAATGGCTTCCGGAACTGGATGTTTCTTAGCAGGCCAGTGGAGCCTGCCGGTACTCAGTGTTCTTGCAGGGAATAGGGTGCCCACGCGAGGGGCCTAGTTGTCCTGAAACGCGTACTAACGTTAAAAGAAACAGAACGGCGACTAAGGTTTCATGGAAACTGCTCCACACTTCCACTTCAGGAGGGCTATTCAAGGACTTCACTTGAGGAAAGTACTCACGTCGAGTTTCCATTTAGCCCTAGAGCATGTCATAAGGAGCTCCCACCAAGCTTATGAAAGCACCCTGCTTATTTAGAGAAAACGCCTTCTCTTCCCAGAGTCCTGCCTGCAGTGACTAGAGGCCCGTCGAAAAGAGTGTTATTTAGGGAACTTCAAGGCAGCATGAATGGATCTTTCCAAATGAGAAAGCAAGGCTTGTGCCATCAGGCCCCCGGTTCCAGTGAACACACAGCCTACCTCCCTGTGATTTCTCACAAGTAAAAAGAGACGCTAGCTGCACACGGGTCCCTTCCCGGAATCCACTTTTCTTGGTAAGGTGTTCTGCATGTAGCGATATGCCTCTCCCAATGAACGCTCTAGGTACGCAATCGGGACTTAGCCGCTTCTAAAACCCTGCAGGGTAAGAGGAAGAACTGTGCTTTGGTTACAGCAGGAACGCAAGCCGACTTTCTCCTGTAGGTATGGGGTCTTTAGCTCTGAGTTTGTAGAAGGAATGCAAGGCAGATTTGGTTGCTCAGTGTAGCTCTGCCTAGGGTAGTGAGGCAGATTTGCATGACATGTAGTACGTGAGAGAACAGATTTTCTGGAGCTGTTGGAGTGCAGAGGAAATCTAGGTCTCCCAAGGAAGAGTGCAGTGTGTTGCCCTACACTCAGCATACACAGAGTGACTGAGAAAGTTTTCCGGGCCTGGATGTTTCTTAGCAGGCCAATAGAGCCTGCCGGTACTCAGTGTTCTTGCAGGGAATAGGGTGCCCATGCGGGGGTCCTAGGTGTCCTGAAAAGCGTACTAACGTTAAAATAAAGAGAACGGCGACTAAGGTCTCAGGGAAGGTGCTCCACGCTTCCACTTCAGGAGGGCTATTCAAGGCCTTACGTTGAGGAAAGTTCTCACGTTAAGTTGCCCTTTAGCTCTAGAGCATGTCAGGAGGAGCTCCCACCCAGCTTATGAAAGCACCCTGTGTATTTAGGGTAAACTCCATCTCCTCCCAGAGCCCTGCCTACAGTGACTAGAGACCCCTCAACAACAGTGTTATTTAGGTAGCTTCAAGGCAGTATGGATGGAGATTTCAAAACGGGAAAGCAAGGCTTTTGCCATCAGACTTCCGTTTCCAGTGAACGGTAGCCTACCTCCTTGTGATTTCTAACAAATACATACACACTCTAGCGACACACTGGTCCCTCCCCTTGATAAGTTTTTCTTCGCACAGAGTTCTGCATGTAGCGATCTGCCTTTCCCAAGGAAAGCTCTAGGTACGCTCTCGGGCCTTAGCCTCTTTTATAATCCTGCAGTGAAAGAGGAAGAAGTGTGCTTTAGTTGCAGCATTAACCCAAGCCGACTTTCTCCTGTCGGTATGGCGTCTTCAGGTGTCAGTTTGTAGAAAGAATGCGAAGCAGATTTGGTTTCAAATTGCAGCTCAGTCTAGGGCAATGAGGCATATATGCATGACATATAGGACGTGAGAGAACACATTTCCTTGAGCTGTTGGAGTGCTGAGGAAATGTAGCTCTGCCAAGGCAGAGTGCAGTGTGTTGCCCTACACTCAGCATACACAGAGTGACTGGGAAAGGTTTCTGGGCCGGAAGTTTCTTAGCAGGCCAGTGGAGCCTGCCGGTACTCAGTGTTCTTGCAGGGAATAGGGTGCCAACGCGAGGGTCCGATGTGTTTTGAAAAGCGTACTAACTTTAAAAGAAAGCAGAACTGCCACTAATACCTCAAGGAAACTCCTCCACGCTTCCGATTCAGCAAGGTTATTCAAGGCCTTCGCTTGAGGATAGTACTCACGTCGAGTTTCCCTTTAGCTCTAGAACATGTCAGGAGGAGCTCCCTCCCAGGCTATGGAAGCACCCTGCTCATTTAGAGGAAAGACCTTCTCTTCCCAAAGCCCTGCGTACAGTGACTAGAGGCCCATCAACATGAGTGTTATTTAGGTAACTTCAAGGCAGCACGAATGGAGCTTTCCAAATGGCAAGGCAAGGCGTGTGCCATCAGGCTGCCGTTTCCAGTGAACACACAGGCTACCTCCTGTGATTTCTAACAAGTAAATACACACTCTAGCTACCCACTGCAACCTTCCCTCAATAAATTTTTCTTTGCACGGAGTTCTGCACGTAGCGATCTGCCTCTCCCAAGGAACGCTGTAGGTACGCTATCGGGCCTTAGCCTCTTCTAACACGCTGCAGCGTAAGAGGAAGAACTGTGCTTTGGTTACAGCAGGAACGCAAGTTGACTTTCTCCTGTAGGTATGGGGTCTTCAGGTATGAGTTCGTAGAAAGAATGCGAAGCAGATTTGTTTTCTCAGTGCAGCTCAGTCTAGGGCAATGAGGCCTATTTGCATGGCATGTAGGACGTGAGAAGAACACATTTCCTGGAGCTGTTGGAGTGCTGAGGAAATCTAGCTTTCCCAAGGCAGTGTGAGGTGTGTTGCCCTACACTCAGCATACACAGAGTGACTGGGAATGGCTTCCAGAACTGAAAGTTTCTTAGCAGGCCAGTGGAGCCTGCCGGTACTCAGTGTTCTTACAGGGAATGGGGTGCCCACGCGAGGGTCGTATGTTTTCTGAAAAGCCTACTGAGTTTAAAATAAAGCAGAACGGCAACTAATGCCTCAAGAAAACTCCTCCACCCTCCGGCGTCAGCAAGGATATTAAAGGCCTTAGCTTGAGAATACTACTCACATCGAGTTTCCCTTGAGCTCTAGAGCATGTCAGGAAGAGCTCCCTCCCATCCTATGGAAGCACCCTGCTTATTTAGAGAAAACTCGTTCTCTTCCCAGAGTCCTGCCTGCAGTGACTAGAGGCCCGTCGAAAAGAGTGTTATTTAGGGAACTGCAAGGCAGCATGAATGGATCTTTCAAAATGAGAAAGCAAGGCTTGGGCCATCAGGCCCCCGTTTCCAGTGAACACACAGCGTACCTCCTTGTGATTTCTAACAAGTAAAAAGAGACTCTAACTTCACACGGTCCCTTCCCTGAATCAACTTTTCTTGGTAAGGTGTTCTGCATGTAGCGATAGGCCTCTCCCAAGGAACGTTCTAGGTACGCTCTCGGGTCTTAGCCGCTTCTAAAGCCCTGCAGGGTAAGAGGAAGAACTGTGCTTTGGTTACAGCAGGAACGCAGGCCGACTTTCTCTGTAGGTATGGGGTTTTTAGCTATGAGTTTGTAGAAGGAATGCAAAGCAGATTTGCTTTCTCAGTGCAGCTCTGCCTAGGGCAATGAGGCAGATTTGCATGACATGTAGTACGTGAGAGAACAGATATTCCGGAGCTCTTGGAGTGCAGAGGAAATCTCGCTCTCCCAAAGAAGAGTTCAGTGTGTTGCCTTACTCTCGGCATACACAGAATGACTGGGAATGGCTTTCGGAACTGGATGTTTCTTAGCAGGCCAGTGGAGCCTGCCGGTACTCAGTGTTCTTGCAGGGAATAGGGTGCCCACGCGAGGGGCCTAGTTGTCCTGAAACGCGTACTAACGTTAAAAGAAACAGAACGGCGACTAAGGTTTCATGGAAACTGCTCCACACTTCCACTTCAGGAGGGCTATTCAAGGACTTCACTTGAGGAAAGTACTCACGTCGAGTTTCCATTTAGCCCTAGAGCATGTCATAAGGAGCTCCCACCAAGCTTATGAAAGCACCCTGCTTATTTAGAGAAAACGCCTTCTCTTCCCAGAGTCCTGCCTGCAGTGACTAGAGGCCCGTCGAAAAGAGTGTTATTTAGGGAACTTCAAGGCAGCATGAATGGATCTTTCCAAATGAGAAAGCAAGGCTTGGGCCATCAGGCCCCCGGTTCCAGTGAACACACAGCCTACCTCCCTGTGATTTCTCACAAGTAAAAAGAGACGCTAGCTGCACACGGGTCCCTTCCCGGAATCCACTTTTCTTGGTAAGGTGTTCTGCATGTAGCGATATGCCTCTCCCAATGAACGCTCTAGGTACGCAATCGGGACTTAGCCGCTTCTAAAACCCTGCAGGGTAAGAGGAAGAACTGTGCTTTGGTTACAGCAGGAACGCAAGCCGACTTTCTCCTGTAGGTATGGGGTCTTTAGCTCTGAGTTTGTAGAAGGAATGCAAGGCAGATTTGGTTGCTCAGTGTAGCTCTGCCTAGGGTAGTGAGGCAGATTTGCATGACATGTAGTATGTGAGAGAACAGATTTTCTGGAGCTGTTGGAGTGCAGAGGAAATCTAGGTCTCCCAAGGAAGAGTGCAGTGTGTTGCCCTACACTCAGCATACACAGAGTGACTGAGAAAGTTTTCCGGGCCTGGATGTTTCTTAGCAGGCCAATAGAGCCTGCCGGTACTCAGTGTTCTTGCAGGGAATAGGGTGCCCATGCGGGGGTCCTAGGTGTCCTGAAAAGCGTACTAACGTTAAAATAAAGAGAACGGCGACTAAGGTCTCAGGGAAGGTGCTCCACGCTTCCACTTCAGGAGGGCTATTCAAGGCCTTACGTTGAGGAAAGTTCTCACGTTAAGTTGCCCTTTAGCTCTAGAGCATGTCAGGAGGAGCTCCCACCCAGCTTATGAAAGCACCCTGTGTATTTAGGGTAAACTCCATCTCCTCCCAGAGCCCTGCCTACAGTGACTAGAGACCCCTCAACAACAGTGTTATTTAGGTAGCTTCAAGGCAGTATGGATGGAGATTTCAAAACGGGAAAGCAAGGCTTTTGCCATCAGACTTCCGTTTCCAGTGAACGGTAGCCTACCTCCTTGTGATTTCTAACAAATACATACACACTCTAGCTACACACTGGTCCCTCCCCTTGATAAGTTTTTCTTCGCACAGAGTTCTGCATGTAGCGATCTGCCTTTCCCAAGGAAAGCTCTAGGTACGCTCTCGGGCCTTAGCCTCTTTTATAATCCTGCAGTGAAAGAGGAAGAAGTGTGCTTTAGTTGCAGCATTAACCCAAGCCGACTTTCTCCTGTCGGTATGGCGTCTTCAGGTGTCAGTTTGTAGAAAGAATGCGAAGCAGATTTGGTTTCAAATTGCAGCTCAGTCTAGGGCAATGAGGCATATATGCATGACATATAGGACGTGAGAGAACACATTTCCTTGAGCTGTTGGAGTGCTGAGGAAATGTAGCTCTGCCAAGGCAGAGTGCAGTGTGTTGCCCTACACTCAGCATACACAGAGTGACTGGGAAAGGTTTCTGGGCCGGAAGTTTCTTAGCAGGCCAGTGGAGCCTGCCGGTACTCAGTGTTCTTGCAGGGAATAGGGTGCCAACGCGAGGGTCCGATGTGTTTTGAAAAGCGTACTAACTTTAAAGGAAAGCAGAACTGCCACTAATACCTCAAGGAAACTCCTCCACGCTTCCGATTCAGCAAGGTTATTCAAGGCCTTCGCTTGAGGATAGTACTCACGTCGAGTTTCCCTTTAGCTCTAGAACATGTCAGGAGGAGCTCCCTCCCAGGCTATGGAAGCACCCTGCTCATTTAGAGGAAAGACCTTCTCTTCCCAAAGCCCTGCGTACAGTGACTAGAGGCCCATCAACATGAGTGTTATTTAGGTAACTTCAAGGCAGCACGAATGGAGCTTTCCAAATGGCAAGGCAAGGCGTGTGCCATCAGGCTGCCGTTTCCAGTGAACACACAGGCTACCTCCTGTGATTTCTAACAAGTAAATACACACTCTAGCTACCCACTGCAACCTTCCCTCAATAAATTTTTCTTTGCACGGAGTTCTGCACGTAGCGATCTGCCTCTCCCAAGGAACGCTGTAGGTACGCTATCGGGCCTTAGCCTCTTCTAACACGCTGCAGCGTAAGAGGAAGAACTGTGCTTTGGTTACAGCAGGAACGCAAGTTGACTTTCTCCTGTAGGTATGGGGTCTTCAGGTATGAGTTCGTAGAAAGAATGCGAAGCAGATTTGTTTTCTCAGTGCAGCTCAGTCTAGGGCAATGAGGCATATTTGCATGGCATGTAGGACGTGAGAAGAACACATTTCCTGGAGCTGTTGGAGTGCTGAGGAAATCTAGCTTTCCCAAGGCAGTGTGAGGTGTGTTGCCCTACACTCAGCATACACAGAGTGACTGGGAATGGCTTCCAGAACTGAAAGTTTCTTAGCAGGCCAGTGGAGCCTGCCGGTACTCAGTGTTCTTACAGGGAATGGGGTGCCCACGCGAGGGTCGTATGTGTTCTGAAAAGCCTACTGAGTTTAAAATAAAGCAGAACGGCAACTAATGCCTCAAGAAAACTCCTCCACCCTCCGGCGTCAGCAAGGATATTAAAGGCCTTAGCTTGAGAATACTACTCACATCGAGTTTCCCTTGAGCTCTAGAGCATGTCAGGAAGAGCTCCCTCCCATCCTATGGAAGCACCCTGCTTATTTAGAGAAAACTCGTTCTCTTCCCAGAGTTCTGCCTGCAGTGACTAGAGGCCCGTCGAAAAGAGTGTTATTTAGGGAACTTCAAGGCAGCATGAATGGATCTTTCCAAATGAGAAAGCAAGGCTTGGGCCATCAGGCCCCCGTTTCCAGTGAACACACAGCGTACCTCCTTGTGATTTCTAACAAGTAAAAAGAGACTCTAGCTTCACACGGTCCCTTCCCTGAATCAACTTTTCTTGGTAAGGTGTTCTGCATGTAGCGATAGGCCTCTCCCAAGGAACGTTCTAGGTACGCTCTCGGGTCTTAGCCGCTTCTAAAGCCCTGCAGGGTAAGAGGAAGAACTGTGCTTTGGTTACAGCAGGAACGCAGGCCGACTTTCTCTGTAGGTATGGGGTCTTTAGCTATGAGTTTGTAGAAGGAATGCAAAGCAGATTTGCTTTCTCAGTGCAGCTCTGCCTAGGGCAATGAGGCAGATTTGCATGACATGTAGTACGTGAGAGAACAGATATTCCGGAGCTCTTGGAGTGCAGAGGAAATCTCGCTCTCCCAAGGAAGAGTTCAGTGTGTTGCCTTACTCTCGGCATACACAGAATGACTGGGAATGGCTTCCGGAACTGGATGTTTCTTAGCAGGCCAGTGGAGCCTGCCGGTACTGAGTGTTCTTGCAGGGAATAGGGTGCCCACGCGAGGGGCCTAGTTGTCCTGAAACGCGTACTAACGTTAAAATAAACAGAACGGCGACTAAGGTCTCAGGGAAGGTGCTCCACGCTTCCACTTCAGGAGGGCTATTCAAGGCCTTACCTTGAGGAAAGTTCTCACGTTAAGTTGCCCTTTAGCTCTAGAGCATGTCAGGAGGAGCTCCCACCCAGCTTATGAAAGCACCCTGTGTATTTAGGGTAAACTCCATCTCCTCCCAGAGCCCTGCCTACAGTGACTAGAGACCCCTCAACAACAGTGTTATTTAGGTAGCTTCAAGGCAGTATGGATGGAGATTTCAAAACGGGAAAGCAAGGCTTTTGCCATCAGACTTCCGTTTCCAGTGAACGGTAGCCTACCTCCTTGTGATTTCTAACAAATACATACACACTCTAGCGACACACTGGTCCCTCCCCTTGATAAGTTTTTCTTCGCACAGAGTTCTGCATGTAGCGATCTGCCTTTCCCAAGGAAAGCTCTAGGTACGCTCTCGGGCCTTAGCCTCTTTTATAATCCTGCAGTGAAAGAGGAAGAAGTGTGCTTTAGTTGCAGCATTAACCCAAGCCGACTTTCTCCTGTCGGTATGGCGTCTTCAGGTGTCAGTTTGTAGAAAGAATGCGAAGCAGATTTGGTTTCAAATTGCAGCTCAGTCTAGGGCAATGAGGCATATATGCATGACATATAGGACGTGAGAGAACACATTTCCTTGAGCTGTTGGAGTGCTGAGGAAATGTAGCTCTGCCAAGGCAGAGTGCAGTGTGTTGCCCTACACTCAGCATACACAGAGTGACTGGGAAAGGTTTCTGGGCCGGAAGTTTCTTAGCAGGCCAGTGGAGCCTGCCGGTACTCAGTGTTCTTGCAGGGAATAGGGTGCCAACGCGAGGGTCCGATGTGTTTTGAAAAGCGTACTAACTTTAAAAGAAAGCAGAACTGCCACTAATACCTCAAGGAAACTCCTCCACGCTTCCGATTCAGCAAGGTTATTCAAGGCCTTCGCTTGAGGATAGTACTCACGTCGAGTTTCCCTTTAGCTCTAGAACATGTCAGGAGGAGCTCCCTCCCAGGCTATGGAAGCACCCTGCTCATTTAGAGGAAAGACCTTCTCTTCCCAAAGCCCTGCGTACAGTGACTAGAGGCCCATCAACATGAGTGTTATTTAGGTAACTTCAAGGCAGCACGAATGGAGCTTTCCAAATGGCAAGGCAAGGCGTGTGCCATCAGGCTGCCGTTTCCAGTGAACACACAGGCTACCTCCTGTGATTTCTAACAAGTAAATACACACTCTAGCTACCCACTGCAACCTTCCCTCAATAAATTTTTCTTTGCACGGAGTTCTGCACGTAGCGATCTGCCTCTCCCAAGGAACGCTGTAGGTACGCTATCGGGCCTTAGCCTCTTCTAACACGCTGCAGCGTAAGAGGAAGAACTGTGCTTTGGTTACAGCAGGAACGCAAGTTGACTTTCTCCTGTAGGTATGGGGTCTTCAGGTATGAGTTCGTAGAAAGAATGCGAAGCAGATTTGTTTTCTCAGTGCAGCTCAGTCTAGGGCAATGAGGCCTATTTGCATGGCATGTAGGACGTGAGAAGAACACATTTCCTGGAGCTGTTGGAGTGCTGAGGAAATCTAGCTTTCCCAAGGCAGTGTGAGGTGTGTTGCCCTACACTCAGCATACACAGAGTGACTGGGAATGGCTTCCAGAACTGAAAGTTTCTTAGCAGGCCAGTGGAGCCTGCCGGTACTCAGTGTTCTTACAGGGAATGGGGTGCCCACGCGAGGGTCGTATGTGTTCTGAAAAGCCTACTGAGTTTAAAATAAAGCAGAACGGCAACTAATGCCTCAAGAAAACTCCTCCACCCTCCGGCGTCAGCAAGGATATTAAAGGCCTTAGCTTGAGAATACTACTCACATCGAGTTTCCCTTGAGCTCTAGAGCATGTCAGGAAGAGCTCCCTCCCATCCTATGGAAGCACCCTGCTTATTTAGAGAAAACTCGTTCTCTTCCCAGAGTCCTGCCTGCAGTGACTAGAGGCCCGTCGAAAAGAGTGTTATTTAGGGAACTTCAAGGCAGCATGAATGGATCTTTCCAAATGAGAAAGCAAGGCTTGTGCCATCAGGCCCCCGGTTCCAGTGAACACACAGCCTACTTCCCTGTGATTTCTCACAAGTAAAAAGAGACGCTAGCTGCACACGGGTCCCTTCCCTGAATCAACTTTTCTTGGTAAGGTGTTCTGCATGTAGCGATATGCCTCTCCCAATGAACGCTCTAGGTACGCAATCGGGACTTAACCGCTTCTAAAACCCTGCAGGGTAAGAGGAAGAACTGTGCTTTGGTTACAGCAGGAACGCAAGCCGACTTTCTCCTGTAGGTATGGGGTCTTTAGCTCTGAGTTTGTAGAAGGAATGCAAGGCAGATTTGGTTGCTCAGTGTAGCTCTGCCTAGGGTAGTGAGGCAGATTTGCATGACATGTAGTACGTGAGAGAACAGATTTTCTGGAGCTGTTGGAGTGCAGAGGAAATCTAGCTCTCCCAAGGAAGAGTGCAGTGTGTTGCCCTACACTCAGCATACACAGAGTGACTGAGAAAGTTTTCCGGGCCTGGATGTTTCTTAGCAGGCCAATAGAGCCTGCCGGTACTCAGTGTTCTTGCAGGGAATAGGGTGCCCATGCGGGGGTCCTAGGTGTCCTGAAAAGCGTACTAACGTTAAAATAAAGAGAACGGCGACTAAGGTCTCAGGGAAGGTGCTCCACGCTTCCACTTCAGGAGGGCTATTCAAGGCCTTACGTTGAGGAAAGTTCTCACGTTAAGTTGCCCTTTAGCTCTAGAGCATGTCAGGAGGAGCTCCCACCCAGCTTATGAAAGCACCCTGTGTATTTAGGGTAAACTCCATCTCCTCCCAGAGCCCTGCCTACAGTGACTAGAGACCCCTCAACAACAGTGTTATTTAGGTAGCTTCAAGGCAGTATGGATGGAGATTTCAAAACGGGAAAGCAAGGCTTTTGCCATCAGACTTCCGTTTCCAGTGAACGGTAGCCTACCTCCTTGTGATTTCTAACAAATACATACACACTCTAGCTACACACTGGTCCCTCCCCTTGATAAGTTTTTCTTCGCACAGAGTTCTGCATGTAGCGATCTGCCTTTCCCAAGGAAAGCTCTAGGTACGCTCTCGGGCCTTAGCCTCTTTTATAATCCTGCAGTGAAAGAGGAAGAAGTGTGCTTTAGTTGCAGCATTAACCCAAGCCGACTTTCTCCTGTCGGTATGGCGTCTTCAGGTGTCAGTTTGTAGAAAGAATGCGAAGCAGATTTGGTTTCAAATTGCAGCTCAGTCTAGGGCAATGAGGCATATATGCATGACATATAGGACGTGAGAGAACACATTTCCTTGAGCTGTTGGAGTGCTGAGGAAATGTAGCTCTGCCAAGGCAGAGTGCAGTGTGTTGCCCTACACTCAGCATACACAGAGTGACTGGGAAAGGTTTCTGGGCCGGAAGTTTCTTAGCAGGCCAGTGGAGCCTGCCGGTACTCAGTGTTCTTGCAGGGAATAGGGTGCCAACGCGAGGGTCCGATGTGTTTTGAAAAGCGTACTAACTTTAAAGGAAAGCAGAACTGCCACTAATACCTCAAGGAAACTCCTCCACGCTTCCGATTCAGCAAGGTTATTCAAGGCCTTCGCTTGAGGATAGTACTCACGTCGAGTTTCCCTTTAGCTCTAGAACATGTCAGGAGGAGCTCCCTCCCAGGCTATGGAAGCACCCTGCTCATTTAGAGGAAAGACCTTCTCTTCCCAAAGCCCTGCGTACAGTGACTAGAGGCCCATCAACATGAGTGTTATTTAGGTAACTTCAAGGCAGCACGAATGGAGCTTTCCAAATGGCAAGGCAAGGCGTGTGCCATCAGGCTGCCGTTTCCAGTGAACACACAGGCTACCTCCTGTGATTTCTAACAAGTAAATACACACTCTAGCTACCCACTGCAACCTTCCCTCAATAAATTTTTCTTTGCACGGAGTTCTGCACGTAGCGATCTGCCTCTCCCAAGGAACGCTGTAGGTACGCTATCGGGCCTTAGCCTCTTCTAACACGCTGCAGCGTAAGAGGAAGAACTGTGCTTTGGTTACAGCAGGAACGCAAGTTGACTTTCTCCTGTAGGTATGGGGTCTTCAGGTATGAGTTCGTAGAAAGAATGCGAAGCAGATTTGTTTTCTCAGTGCAGCTCAGTCTAGGGCAATGAGGCATATTTGCATGGCATGTAGGACGTGAGAAGAACACATTTCCTGGAGCTGTTGGAGTGCTGAGGAAATCTAGCTTTCCCAAGGCAGTGTGAGGTGTGTTGCCCTACACTCAGCATACACAGAGTGACTGGGAATGGCTTCCAGAACTGAAAGTTTCTTAGCAGGCCAGTGGAGCCTGCCGGTACTCAGTGTTCTTACAGGGAATGGGGTGCCCACGCGAGGGTCGTATGTGTTCTGAAAAGCCTACTGAGTTTAAAATAAAGCAGAACGGCAACTAATGCCTCAAGAAAACTCCTCCACCCTCCGGCGTCAGCAAGGATATTAAAGGCCTTAGCTTGAGAATACTACTCACATCGAGTTTCCCTTGAGCTCTAGAGCATGTCAGGAAGAGCTCCCTCCCATCCTATGGAAGCACCCTGCTTATTTAGAGAAAACTCGTTCTCTTCCCAGAGTTCTGCCTGCAGTGACTAGAGGCCCGTCGAAAAGAGTGTTATTTAGGGAACTTCAAGGCAGCATGAATGGATCTTTCCAAATGAGAAAGCAAGGCTTGGGCCATCAGGCCCCCGTTTCCAGTGAACACACAGCGTACCTCCTTGTGATTTCTAACAAGTAAAAAGAGACTCTAGCTTCACACGGTCCCTTCCCTGAATCAACTTTTCTTGGTAAGGTGTTCTGCATGTAGCGATAGGCCTCTCCCAAGGAACGTTCTAGGTACGCTCTCGGGTCTTAGCCGCTTCTAAAGCCCTGCAGGGTAAGAGGAAGAACTGTGCTTTGGTTACAGCAGGAACGCAGGCCGACTTTCTCTGTAGGTATGGGGTCTTTAGCTATGAGTTTGTAGAAGGAATGCAAAGCAGATTTGCTTTCTCAGTGCAGCTCTGCCTAGGGCAATGAGGCAGATTTGCATGACATGTAGTACGTGAGAGAACAGATATTCCGGAGCTCTTGGAGTGCAGAGGAAATCTCGCTCTCCCAAGGAAGAGTTCAGTGTGTTGCCTTACTCTCGGCATACACAGAATGACTGGGAATGGCTTCCGGAACTGGATGTTTCTTAGCAGGCCAGTGGAGCCTGCCGGTACTGAGTGTTCTTGCAGGGAATAGGGTGCCCACGCGAGGGGCCTAGTTGTCCTGAAACGCGTACTAACGTTAAAATAAACAGAACGGCGACTAAGGTCTCAGGGAAGGTGCTCCACGCTTCCACTTCAGGAGGGCTATTCAAGGCCTTACCTTGAGGAAAGTTCTCACGTTAAGTTGCCCTTTAGCTCTAGAGCATGTCAGGAGGAGCTCCCACCCAGCTTATGAAAGCACCCTGTGTATTTAGGGTAAACTCCATCTCCTCCCAGAGCCCTGCCTACAGTGACTAGAGACCCCTCAACAACAGTGTTATTTAGGTAGCTTCAAGGCAGTATGGATGGAGATTTCAAAACGGGAAAGCAAGGCTTTTGCCATCAGACTTCCGTTTCCAGTGAACGGTAGCCTACCTCCTTGTGATTTCTAACAAATACATACACACTCTAGCGACACACTGGTCCCTCCCCTTGATAAGTTTTTCTTCGCACAGAGTTCTGCATGTAGCGATCTGCCTTTCCCAAGGAAAGCTCTAGGTACGCTCTCGGGCCTTAGCCTCTTTTATAATCCTGCAGTGAAAGAGGAAGAAGTGTGCTTTAGTTGCAGCATTAACCCAAGCCGACTTTCTCCTGTCGGTATGGCGTCTTCAGGTGTCAGTTTGTAGAAAGAATGCGAAGCAGATTTGGTTTCAAATTGCAGCTCAGTCTAGGGCAATGAGGCATATATGCATGACATATAGGACGTGAGAGAACACATTTCCTTGAGCTGTTGGAGTGCTGAGGAAATGTAGCTCTGCCAAGGCAGAGTGCAGTGTGTTGCCCTACACTCAGCATACACAGAGTGACTGGGAAAGGTTTCTGGGCCGGAAGTTTCTTAGCAGGCCAGTGGAGCCTGCCGGTACTCAGTGTTCTTGCAGGGAATAGGGTGCCAACGCGAGGGTCCGATGTGTTTTGAAAAGCGTACTAACTTTAAAAGAAAGCAGAACTGCCACTAATACCTCAAGGAAACTCCTCCACGCTTCCGATTCAGCAAGGTTATTCAAGGCCTTCGCTTGAGGATAGTACTCACGTCGAGTTTCCCTTTAGCTCTAGAACATGTCAGGAGGAGCTCCCTCCCAGGCTATGGAAGCACCCTGCTCATTTAGAGGAAAGACCTTCTCTTCCCAAAGCCCTGCGTACAGTGACTAGAGGCCCATCAACATGAGTGTTATTTAGGTAACTTCAAGGCAGCACGAATGGAGCTTTCCAAATGGCAAGGCAAGGCGTGTGCCATCAGGCTGCCGTTTCCAGTGAACACACAGGCTACCTCCTGTGATTTCTAACAAGTAAATACACACTCTAGCTACCCACTGCAACCTTCCCTCAATAAATTTTTCTTTGCACGGAGTTCTGCACGTAGCGATCTGCCTCTCCCAAGGAACGCTGTAGGTACGCTATCGGGCCTTAGCCTCTTCTAACACGCTGCAGCGTAAGAGGAAGAACTGTGCTTTGGTTACAGCAGGAACGCAAGTTGACTTTCTCCTGTAGGTATGGGGTCTTCAGGTATGAGTTCATAGAAAGAATGCGAAGCAGATTTGTTTTCTCAGTGCAGCTCAGTCTAGGGCAATGAGGCCTATTTGCATGGCATGTAGGACGTGAGAAGAACACATTTCCTGGAGCTGTTGGAGTGCTGAGGAAATCTAGCTTTCCCAAGGCAGTGTGAGGTGTGTTGCCCTACACTCAGCATACACAGAGTGACTGGGAATGGCTTCCAGAACTGAAAGTTTCTTAGCAGGCCAGTGGAGCCTGCCGGTACTCAGTGTTCTTACAGGGAATGGGGTGCCCACGCGAGGGTCGTATGTGTTCTGAAAAGCCTACTGAGTTTAAAATAAAGCAGAACGGCAACTAATGCCTCAAGAAAACTCCTCCACCCTCCGGCGTCAGCAAGGATATTAAAGGCCTTAGCTTGAGAATACTACTCACATCGAGTTTCCCTTGAGCTCTAGAGCATGTCAGGAAGAGCTCCCTCCCATCCTATGGAAGCACCCTGCTTATTTAGAGAAAACTCGTTCTCTTCCCAGAGTCCTGCCTGCAGTGACTAGAGGCCCGTCGAAAAGAGTGTTATTTAGGGAACTTCAAGGCAGCATGAATGGATCTTTCCAAATGAGAAAGCAAGGCTTGTGCCATCAGGCCCCCGGTTCCAGTGAACACACAGCCTACTTCCCTGTGATTTCTCACAAGTAAAAAGAGACGCTAGCTGCACACGGGTCCCTTCCCTGAATCAACTTTTCTTGGTAAGGTGTTCTGCATGTAGCGATATGCCTCTCCCAATGAACGCTCTAGGTACGCAATCGGGACTTAACCGCTTCTAAAACCCTGCAGGGTAAGAGGAAGAACTGTGCTTTGGTTACAGCAGGAACGCAAGCCGACTTTCTCCTGTAGGTATGGGGTCTTTAGCTCTGAGTTTGTAGAAGGAATGCAAGGCAGATTTGGTTGCTCAGTGTAGCTCTGCCTAGGGTAGTGAGGCAGATTTGCATGACATGTAGTACGTGAGAGAACAGATTTTCTGGAGCTGTTGGAGTGCAGAGGAAATCTAGCTCTCCCAAGGAAGAGTGCAGTGTGTTGCCCTACACTCAGCATACACAGAGTGACTGAGAAAGTTTTCCGGGCCTGGATGTTTCTTAGCAGGCCAATAGAGCCTGCCGGTACTCAGTGTTCTTGCAGGGAATAGGGTGCCCATGCGGGGGTCCTAGGTGTCCTGAAAAGCGTACTAACGTTAAAATAAAGAGAACGGCGACTAAGGTCTCAGGGAAGGTGCTCCACGCTTCCACTTCAGGAGGGCTATTCAAGGCCTTACCTTGAGGAAAGTTCTCACGTTAAGTTGCCCTTTAGCTCTAGAGCATGTCAGGAGGAGCTCCCACCCAGCTTATGAAAGCACCCTGTGTATTTAGGGTAAACTCCATCTCCTCCCAGAGCCCTGCCTACAGTGACTAGAGACCCCTCAACAACAGTGTTATTTAGGTAGCTTCAAGGCAGTATGGATGGAGATTTCAAAACGGGAAAGCAAGGCTTTTGCCATCAGACTTCCGTTTCCAGTGAACGGTAGCCTACCTCCTTGTGATTTCTAACAAATACATACACACTCTAGCTACACACTGGTCCCTCCCCTTGATAAGTTTTTCTTCGCACAGAGTTCTGCATGTAGCGATCTGCCTTTCCCAAGGAAAGCTCTAGGTACGCTCTCGGGCCTTAGCCTCTTTTATAATCCTGCAGTGAAAGAGGAAGAAGTGTGCTTTAGTTGCAGCATTAACCCAAGCCGACTTTCTCCTGTCGGTATGGCGTCTTCAGGTGTCAGTTTGTAGAAAGAATGCGAAGCAGATTTGGTTTCAAATTGCAGCTCAGTCTAGGGCAATGAGGCATATATGCATGACATATAGGACGTGAGAGAACACATTTCCTTGAGCTGTTGGAGTGCTGAGGAAATGTAGCTCTGCCAAGGCAGAGTGCAGTGTGTTGCCCTACACTCAGCATACACAGAGTGACTGGGAAAGGTTTCTGGGCCGGAAGTTTCTTAGCAGGCCAGTGGAGCCTGCCGGTACTCAGTGTTCTTGCAGGGAATAGGGTGCCAACGCGAGGGTCCGATGTGTTTTGAAAAGCGTACTAACTTTAAAGGAAAGCAGAACTGCCACTAATACCTCAAGGAAACTCCTCCACGCTTCCGATTCAGCAAGGTTATTCAAGGCCTTCGCTTGAGGATAGTACTCACGTCGAGTTTCCCTTTAGCTCTAGAACATGTCAGGAGGAGCTCCCTCCCAGGCTATGGAAGCACCCTGCTCATTTAGAGGAAAGACCTTCTCTTCCCAAAGCCCTGCGTACAGTGACTAGAGGCCCATCAACATGAGTGTTATTTAGGTAACTTCAAGGCAGCACGAATGGAGCTTTCCAAATGGCAAGGCAAGGCGTGTGCCATCAGGCTGCCGTTTCCAGTGAACACACAGGCTACCTCCTGTGATTTCTAACAAGTAAATACACACTCTAGCTACCCACTGCAACCTTCCCTCAATAAATTTTTCTTTGCACGGAGTTCTGCACGTAGCGATCTGCCTCTCCCAAGGAACGCTGTAGGTACGCTATCGGGCCTTAGCCTCTTCTAACACGCTGCAGCGTAAGAGGAAGAACTGTGCTTTGGTTACAGCAGGAACGCAAGTTGACTTTCTCCTGTAGGTATGGGGTCTTCAGGTATGAGTTCGTAGAAAGAATGCGAAGCAGATTTGTTTTCTCAGTGCAGCTCAGTCTAGGGCAATGAGGCATATTTGCATGGCATGTAGGACGTGAGAAGAACACATTTCCTGGAGCTGTTGGAGTGCTGAGGAAATCTAGCTTTCCCAAGGCAGTGTGAGGTGTGTTGCCCTACACTCAGCATACACAGAGTGACTGGGAATGGCTTCCAGAACTGAAAGTTTCTTAGCAGGCCAGTGGAGCCTGCCGGTACTCAGTGTTCTTACAGGGAATGGGGTGCCCACGCGAGGGTCGTATGTGTTCTGAAAAGCCTACTGAGTTTAAAATAAAGCAGAACGGCAACTAATGCCTCAAGAAAACTCCTCCACCCTCCGGCGTCAGCAAGGATATTAAAGGCCTTAGCTTGAGAATACTACTCACATCGAGTTTCCCTTGAGCTCTAGAGCATGTCAGGAAGAGCTCCCTCCCATCCTATGGAAGCACCCTGCTTATTTAGAGAAAACTCGTTCTCTTCCCAGAGTTCTGCCTGCAGTGACTAGAGGCCCGTCGAAAAGAGTGTTATTTAGGGAACTTCAAGGCAGCATGAATGGATCTTTCCAAATGAGAAAGCAAGGCTTGGGCCATCAGGCCCCCGTTTCCAGTGAACACACAGCGTACCTCCTTGTGATTTCTAACAAGTAAAAAGAGACTCTAGCTTCACACGGTCCCTTCCCTGAATCAACTTTTCTTGGTAAGGTGTTCTGCATGTAGCGATAGGCCTCTCCCAAGGAACGTTCTAGGTACGCTCTCGGGTCTTAGCCGCTTCTAAAGCCCTGCAGGGTAAGAGGAAGAACTGTGCTTTGGTTACAGCAGGAACGCAGGCCGACTTTCTCTGTAGGTATGGGGTCTTTAGCTATGAGTTTGTAGAAGGAATGCAAAGCAGATTTGCTTTCTCAGTGCAGCTCTGCCTAGGGCAATGAGGCAGATTTGCATGACATGTAGTACGTGAGAGAACAGATATTCCGGAGCTCTTGGAGTGCAGAGGAAATCTCGCTCTCCCAAGGAAGAGTTCAGTGTGTTGCCTTACTCTCGGCATACACAGAATGACTGGGAATGGCTTCCGGAACTGGATGTTTCTTAGCAGGCCAGTGGAGCCTGCCGGTACTGAGTGTTCTTGCAGGGAATAGGGTGCCCACGCGAGGGGCCTAGTTGTCCTGAAACGCGTACTAACGTTAAAATAAACAGAACGGCGACTAAGGTCTCAGGGAAGGTGCTCCACGCTTCCACTTCAGGAGGGCTATTCAAGGCCTTACCTTGAGGAAAGTTCTCACGTTAAGTTGCCCTTTAGCTCTAGAGCATGTCAGGAGGAGCTCCCACCCAGCTTATGAAAGCACCCTGTGTATTTAGGGTAAACTCCATCTCCTCCCAGAGCCCTGCCTACAGTGACTAGAGACCCCTCAACAACAGTGTTATTTAGGTAGCTTCAAGGCAGTATGGATGGAGATTTCAAAACGGGAAAGCAAGGCTTTTGCCATCAGACTTCCGTTTCCAGTGAACGGTAGCCTACCTCCTTGTGATTTCTAACAAATACATACACACTCTAGCGACACACTGGTCCCTCCCCTTGATAAGTTTTTCTTCGCACAGAGTTCTGCATGTAGCGATCTGCCTTTCCCAAGGAAAGCTCTAGGTACGCTCTCGGGCCTTAGCCTCTTTTATAATCCTGCAGTGAAAGAGGAAGAAGTGTGCTTTAGTTGCAGCATTAACCCAAGCCGACTTTCTCCTGTCGGTATGGCGTCTTCAGGTGTCAGTTTGTAGAAAGAATGCGAAGCAGATTTGGTTTCAAATTGCAGCTCAGTCTAGGGCAATGAGGCATATATGCATGACATATAGGACGTGAGAGAACACATTTCCTTGAGCTGTTGGAGTGCTGAGGAAATGTAGCTCTGCCAAGGCAGAGTGCAGTGTGTTGCCCTACACTCAGCATACACAGAGTGACTGGGAAAGGTTTCTGGGCCGGAAGTTTCTTAGCAGGCCAGTGGAGCCTGCCGGTACTCAGTGTTCTTGCAGGGAATAGGGTGCCAACGCGAGGGTCCGATGTGTTTTGAAAAGCGTACTAACTTTAAAAGAAAGCAGAACTGCCACTAATACCTCAAGGAAACTCCTCCACGCTTCCGATTCAGCAAGGTTATTCAAGGCCTTCGCTTGAGGATAGTACTCACGTCGAGTTTCCCTTTAGCTCTAGAACATGTCAGGAGGAGCTCCCTCCCAGGCTATGGAAGCACCCTGCTCATTTAGAGGAAAGACCTTCTCTTCCCAAAGCCCTGCGTACAGTGACTAGAGGCCCATCAACATGAGTGTTATTTAGGTAACTTCAAGGCAGCACGAATGGAGCTTTCCAAATGGCAAGGCAAGGCGTGTGCCATCAGGCTGCCGTTTCCAGTGAACACACAGGCTACCTCCTGTGATTTCTAACAAGTAAATACACACTCTAGCTACCCACTGCAACCTTCCCTCAATAAATTTTTCTTTGCACGGAGTTCTGCACGTAGCGATCTGCCTCTCCCAAGGAACGCTGTAGGTACGCTATCGGGCCTTAGCCTCTTCTAACACGCTGCAGCGTAAGAGGAAGAACTGTGCTTTGGTTACAGCAGGAACGCAAGTTGACTTTCTCCTGTAGGTATGGGGTCTTCAGGTATGAGTTCGTAGAAAGAATGCGAAGCAGATTTGTTTTCTCAGTGCAGCTCAGTCTAGGGCAATGAGGCCTATTTGCATGGCATGTAGGACGTGAGAAGAACACATTTCCTGGAGCTGTTGGAGTGCTGAGGAAATCTAGCTTTCCCAAGGCAGTGTGAGGTGTGTTGCCCTACACTCAGCATACACAGAGTGACTGGGAATGGCTTCCAGAACTGAAAGTTTCTTAGCAGGCCAGTGGAGCCTGCCGGTACTCAGTGTTCTTACAGGGAATGGGGTGCCCACGCGAGGGTCGTATGTGTTCTGAAAAGCCTACTGAGTTTAAAATAAAGCAGAACGGCAACTAATGCCTCAAGAAAACTCCTCCACCCTCCGGCGTCAGCAAGGATATTAAAGGCCTTAGCTTGAGAATACTACTCACATCGAGTTTCCCTTGAGCTCTAGAGCATGTCAGGAAGAGCTCCCTCCCATCCTATGGAAGCACCCTGCTTATTTAGAGAAAACTCGTTCTCTTCCCAGAGTCCTGCCTGCAGTGACTAGAGGCCCGTCGAAAAGAGTGTTATTTAGGGAACTTCAAGGCAGCATGAATGGATCTTTCCAAATGAGAAAGCAAGGCTTGTGCCATCAGGCCCCCGGTTCCAGTGAACACACAGCCTACTTCCCTGTGATTTCTCACAAGTAAAAAGAGACGCTAGCTGCACACGGGTCCCTTCCCTGAATCAACTTTTCTTGGTAAGGTGTTCTGCATGTAGCGATATGCCTCTCCCAATGAACGCTCTAGGTACGCAATCGGGACTTAACCGCTTCTAAAACCCTGCAGGGTAAGAGGAAGAACTGTGCTTTGGTTACAGCAGGAACGCAAGCCGACTTTCTCCTGTAGGTATGGGGTCTTTAGCTCTGAGTTTGTAGAAGGAATGCAAGGCAGATTTGGTTGCTCAGTGTAGCTCTGCCTAGGGTAGTGAGGCAGATTTGCATGACATGTAGTACGTGAGAGAACAGATTTTCTGGAGCTGTTGGAGTGCAGAGGAAATCTAGGTCTCCCAAGGAAGAGTGCAGTGTGTTGCCCTACACTCAGCATACACAGAGTGACTGAGAAAGTTTTCCGGGCCTGGATGTTTCTTAGCAGGCCAATAGAGCCTGCCGGTACTCAGTGTCCTTGCAGGGAATAGGGTGCCCATGCGGGGGTCCTAGGTGTCCTGAAAAGCGTACTAACGTTAAAATAAAGAGAACGGCGACTAAGGTTTCATGGAAACTGCTCCACACTTCCACTTCAGGAGGGCTATTCAAGGACTTCACTTGAGGAAAGTACTCACGTCGAGTTTCCATTTAGCCCTAGAGCATGTCATAAGGAGCTCCCACCAAGCTTATGAAAGCACCCTGCTTATTTAGAGAAAACGCTTTCTCTTCCCAGAGTCCTGCCTGCAGTGACTAGAGGCCCGTCGAAAAGAGTGTTAATTAGGGAACTTCAAGGCAGCATGAATGGATCTTTCCAAATGAGAAAGCAAGGCTTGTGCCATCAGGCCCCCGGTTCCAGTGAACACACAGCCTACCTCCCTGTGATTTCTCACAAGTAAAAAGAGACGCTAGCTGCACACGGGTCCCTTCCCGGAATCCACTTTTCTTGGTAAGGTGTTCTGCATGTAGCGATATGCCTCTCCCAATGAACGCTCTAGGTATGCAATCGGGACTTAGCCGCTTCTAAAACCCTGCAGGGTAAGAGGAAGAACTGTGCTTTGGTTACAGCAGGAACGCAAGCCGACTTTCTCCTGTAGGTATGGGGTCTTTAGCTCTGAGTTTGTAGAAGGAATGCAAGGCAGATTTGGTTGCTCAGTGTAGCTCTGCCTAGGGTAGTGAGGCAGATTTGCATGACATGTAGTACGTGAGAGAACAGATTTTCTGGAGCTGTTGGAGTGCAGAGGAAATCTAGGTCTCCCAAGGAAGAGTGCAGTGTGTTGCCCTACACTCAGCATACACAGAGTGACTGAGAAAGTTTTCCGGGCCTGGATGTTTCTTAGCAGGCCAATAGAGCCTGCCGGTACTCAGTGTTCTTGCAGGGAATAGGGTGCCCATGCGGGGGTCCTAGGTGTCCTGAAAAGCGTACTAACGTTAAAATAAAGAGAACGGCGACTAAGGTCTCAGGGAAGGTGCTCCACGCTTCCACTTCAGGAGGGCTATTCAAGGCCTTACGTTGAGGAAAGTTCTCACGTTAAGTTGCCCTTTAGCTCTAGAGCATGTCAGGAGGAGCTCCCACCCAGCTTATGAAAGCACCCTGTGTATTTAGGGTAAACTCCATCTCCTCCCAGAGCCCTGCCTACAGTGACTAGAGACCCCTCAACAACAGTGTTATTTAGGTAGCTTCAAGGCAGTATGGATGGAGATTTCAAAACGGGAAAGCAAGGCTTTTGCCATCAGACTTCCGTTTCCAGTGAACGGTAGCCTACCTCCTTGTGATTTCTAACAAATACATACACACTCTAGCTACACACTGGTCCCTCCCCTTGATAAGTTTTTCTTCGCACAGAGTTCTGCATGTAGCGATCTGCCTTTCCCAAGGAAAGCTCTAGGTACGCTCTCGGGCCTTAGCCTCTTTTATAATCCTGCAGTGAAAGAGGAAGAAGTGTGCTTTAGTTGCAGCATTAACCCAAGCCGACTTTCTCCTGTCGGTATGGCGTCTTCAGGTTTCAGTTTGTAGAAAGAATGCGAAGCAGATTTGGTTTCAAATTGCAGCTCAGTCTAGGGCAATGAGGCATATATGCATGACATATAGGACGTGAGAGAACACATTTCCTTGAGCTGTTGGAGTGCTGAGGAAATGTAGCTCTGCCAAGGCAGAGTGCAGTGTGTTGCCCTACACTCAGCATACACAGAGTGACTGGGAAAGGTTTCTGGGCCGGAAGTTTCTTAGCAGGCCAGTGGAGCCTGCCGGTACTCAGTGTTCTTGCAGGGAATAGGGTGCCAACGCGAGGGTCCGATGTGTTTTGAAAAGCGTACTAACTTTAAAAGAAAGCAGAACTGCCACTAATACCTCAAGGAAACTCCTCCACGCTTCCGATTCAGCAAGGTTATTCAAGGCCTTCGCTTGAGGATAGTACTCACGTCGAGTTTCCCTTTAGCTCTAGAACATGTCAGGAGGAGCTCCCTCCCAGGCTATGGAAGCACCCTGCTCATTTAGAGGAAAGACCTTCTCTTCCCAAAGCCCTGCGTACAGTGACTAGAGGCCCATCAACATGAGTGTTATTTAGGTAACTTCAAGGCAGCACGAATGGAGCTTTCCAAATGGCAAGGCAAGGCGTGTGCCATCAGGCTGCCGTTTCCAGTGAACACACAGGCTACCTCCTGTGATTTCTAACAAGTAAATACACACTCTAGCTACCCACTGCAACCTTCCCTCAATAAATTTTTCTTTGCACGGAGTTCTGCACGTAGCGATCTGCCTCTCCCAAGGAACGCTGTAGGTACGCTATCGGGCCTTAGCCTCTTCTAACACGCTGCAGCGTAAGAGGAAGAACTGTGCTTTGGTTACAGCAGGAACGCAAGTTGACTTTCTCCTGTAGGTATGGGGTCTTCAGGTATGAGTTCGTAGAAAGAATGCGAAGCAGATTTGTTTTCTCAGTGCAGCTCAGTCTAGGGCAATGAGGCATATTTGCATGGCATGTAGGACGTGAGAAGAACACATTTCCTGGAGCTGTTGGAGTGCTGAGGAAATCTAGCTTTCCCAAGGCAGTGTGAGGTGTGTTGCCCTACACTCAGCATACACAGAGTGACTGGGAATGGCTTCCAGAACTGAAAGTTTCTTAGCAGGCCAGTGGAGCCTGCCGGTACTCAGTGTTCTTACAGGGAATGGGGTGCCCACGCGAGGGTCGTATGTGTTCTGAAAAGCCTACTAAGTTTAAAATAAAGCAGAACGGCAACTAATGCCTCAAGAAAACTCCTCCACCCTCCGGCGTCAGCAAGGATATTAAAGGCCTTAGCTTGAGAATACTACTCACATCGAGTTTCCCTTGAGCTCTAGAGCATGTCAGGAAGAGCTCCCTCCCATCCTATGGAAGCACCCTGCTTATTTAGAGAAAACTCGTTCTCTTCCCAGAGTCCTGCCTGCAGTGACTAGAGGCCCGTCGAAAAGAGTGTTATTTAGGGAACTTCAAGGCAGCATGAATGGATCTTTCCAAATGAGAAAGCAAGGCTTGTGCCATCAGGCCCCCGGTTCCAGTGAACACACAGCCTACTTCCCTGTGATTTCTCACAAGTAGAAAGAGACGCTAGCTGCACACGGGTCCCTTCCCTGAATCAACTTTTCTTGGTAAGGTGTTCTGCATGTAGCGATATGCCTCTCCCAATGAACGCTCTAGGTACGCAATCGGGACTTAACCGCTTCTAAAACCCTGCAGTGTAAGAGGAAGAACTGTGCTTTGGTTACAGCAGGAACGCAAGCCGACTTTCTCCTGTAGGTATGGGGTCTTTAGCTCTGAGTTTGTAGAAGGAATGCAAGGCAGATTTGGTTGCTCAGTGTAGCTCTGCCTAGGGTAGTGAGGCAGATTTGCATGACATGTAGTACGTGAGAGAACAGATTTTCTGGAGCTGTTGGAGTGCAGAGGAAATCTAGGTCTCCCAAGGAAGAGTGCAGTGTGTTGCTCTACACTCAGCATACACAGAGTGACTGAGAAAGTTTTCCGGGCCTGGATGTTTCTTAGCAGGCCAATAGAGCCTGCCGGTACTCAGTGTCCTTGCAGGGAATAGGGTGCCCATGCGGGGGTCCTAGGTGTCCTGAAAAGCGTACTAACGTTAAAATAAAGAGAACGGCGACTAAGGTTTCATGGAAACTGCTCCACACTTCCACTTCAGGAGGGCTATTCAAGGACTTCACTTGAGGAAAGTACTCACGTCGAGTTTCCATTTAGCCCTAGAGCATGTCATAAGGAGCTCCCACCAAGCTTATGAAAGCACCCTGCTTATTTAGAGAAAACGCTTTCTCTTCCCAGAGTCCTGCCTGCAGTGACTAGAGGCCCGTCGAAAAGAGTGTTAATTAGGGAACTTCAAGGCAGCATGAATGGATCTTTCCAAATGAGAAAGCAAGGCTTGTGCCATCAGGCCCCCGGTTCCAGTGAACACACAGCCTACCTCCCTGTGATTTCTCACAAGTAAAAAGAGACGCTAGCTGCACACGGGTCCCTTCCCGGAATCCACTTTTCTTGGTAAGGTGTTCTGCATGTAGCGATATGCCTCTCCCAATGAACGCTCTAGGTACGCAATCGGGACTTAGCCGCTTCTAAAACCCTGCAGGGTAAGAGGAAGAACTGTGCTTTGGTTACAGCAGGAACGCAAGCCGACTTTCTCCTGTAGGTATGGGGTCTTTAGCTCTGAGTTTGTAGAAGGAATGCAAGGCAGATTTGGTTGCTCAGTGTAGCTCTGCCTAGGGTAGTGAGGCAGATTTGCATGACATGTAGTACGTGAGAGAACAGATTTTCTGGAGCTGTTGGAGTGCAGAGGAAATCTAGCTCTCCCAAGGAAGAGTGCAGTGTGTTGCCCTACACTCAGCATACACAGAGTGACTGAGAAAGTTTTCCGGGCCTGGATGTTTCTTAGCAGACCAATAGAGCCTGCCGGTACTCAGTGTTCTTGCAGGGAATAGGGTGCCCATGCGGGGGTCCTAGGTGTCCTGAAAAGCGTACTAACGTTAAAATAAAGAGAACGGCGACTAAGGTCTCAGGGAAGGTGCTCCACGCTTCCACTTCAGGAGGGCTATTCAAGGCCTTACGTTGAGGAAAGTTCTCACGTTAAGTTGCCCTTTAGCTCTAGAGCATGTCAGGAGGAGCTCCCACCCAGCTTATGAAAGCACCCTGTGTATTTAGGGTAAACTCCATCTCCTCCCAGAGCCCTGCCTACAGTGACTAGAGACCCCTCAACAACAGTGTTATTTAGGTAGCTTCAAGGCAGTATGGATGGAGATTTCAAAACGGGAAAGCAAGGCTTTTGCCATCAGACTTCCGTTTCCAGTGAACGGTAGCCTACCTCCTTGTGATTTCTAACAAATACATACACACTCTAGCTACACACTGGTCCCTCCCCTTGATAAGTTTTTCTTCGCACAGAGTTCTGCATGTAGCGATCTGCCTTTCCCAAGGAAAGCTCTAGGTACGCTCTCGGGCCTTAGCCTCTTTTATAATCCTGCAGTGAAAGAGGAAGAAGTGTGCTTTAGTTGCAGCATTAACCCAAGCCGACTTTCTCCTGTCGGTATGGCGTCTTCAGGTTTCAGTTTGTAGAAAGAATGCGAAGCAGATTTGGTTTCAAATTGCAGCTCAGTCTAGGGCAATGAGGCATATATGCATGACATATAGGACGTGAGAGAACACATTTCCTTGAGCTGTTGGAGTGCTGAGGAAATGTAGCTCTGCCAAGGCAGAGTGCAGTGTGTTGCCCTACACTCAGCATACACAGAGTGACTGGGAAAGGTTTCTGGGCCGGAAGTTTCTTAGCAGGCCAGTGGAGCCTGCCGGTACTCAGTGTTCTTGCAGGGAATAGGGTGCCAACGCGAGGGTCCGATGTGTTTTGAAAAGCGTACTAACTTTAAAAGAAAGCAGAACTGCCACTAATACCTCAAGGAAACTCCTCCACGCTTCCGATTCAGCAAGGTTATTCAAGGCCTTCGCTTGAGGATAGTACTCACGTCGAGTTTCCCTTTAGCTCTAGAACATGTCAGGAGGAGCTCCCTCCCAGGCTATGGAAGCACCCTGCTCATTTAGAGGAAAGACCTTCTCTTCCCAAAGCCCTGCGTACAGTGACTAGAGGCCCATCAACATGAGTGTTATTTAGGTAACTTCAAGGCAGCACGAATGGAGCTTTCCAAATGGCAAGGCAAGGCGTGTGCCATCAGGCTGCCGTTTCCAGTGAACACACAGGCTACCTCCTGTGATTTCTAACAAGTAAATACACACTCTAGCTACCCACTGCAACCTTCCCTCAATAAATTTTTCTTTGCACGGAGTTCTGCACGTAGCGATCTGCCTCTCCCAAGGAACGCTGTAGGTACGCTATCGGGCCTTAGCCTCTTCTAACACGCTGCAGCGTAAGAGGAAGAACTGTGCTTTGGTTACAGCAGGAACGCAAGTTGACTTTCTCCTGTAGGTATGGGGTCTTCAGGTATGAGTTCGTAGAAAGAATGCGAAGCAGATTTGTTTTCTCAGTGCAGCTCAGTCTAGGGCAATGAGGCATATTTGCATGGCATGTAGGACGTGAGAAGAACACATTTCCTGGAGCTGTTGGAGTGCTGAGGAAATCTAGCTTTCCCAAGGCAGTGTGAGGTGTGTTGCCCTACACTCAGCATACACAGAGTGACTGGGAATGGCTTCCAGAACTGAAAGTTTCTTAGCAGGCCAGTGGAGCCTGCCGGTACTCAGTGTTCTTACAGGGAATGGGGTGCCCACGCGAGGGTCGTATGTGTTCTGAAAAGCCTACTGAGTTTAAAATAAAGCAGAACGGCAACTAATGCCTCAAGAAAACTCCTCCACCCTCCGGCGTCAGCAAGGATATTAAAGGCCTTAGCTTGAGAATACTACTCACATCGAGTTTCCCTTGAGCTCTAGAGCATGTCAGGAAGAGCTCCCTCCCATCCTATGGAAGCACCCTGCTTATTTAGAGAAAACTCGTTCTCTTCCCAGAGTCCTGCCTGCAGTGACTAGAGGCCCGTCGAAAAGAGTGTTATTTAGGGAACTTCAAGGCAGCATGAATGGATCTTTCCAAATGAGAAAGCAAGGCTTGTGCCATCAGGCCCCCGGTTCCAGTGAACACACAGCCTACTTCCCTGTGATTTCTCACAAGTAGAAAGAGACGCTAGCTGCACACGGGTCCCTTCCCTGAATCAACTTTTCTTGGTAAGGTGTTCTGCATGTAGCGATATGCCTCTCCCAATGAACGCTCTAGGTACGCAATCGGGACTTAACCGCTTCTAAAACCCTGCAGTGTAAGAGGAAGAACTGTGCTTTGGTTACAGCAGGAACGCAAGCCGACTTTCTCCTGTAGGTATGGGGTCTTTAGCTCTGAGTTTGTAGAAGGAATGCAAGGCAGATTTGGTTGCTCAGTGTAGCTCTGCCTAGGGTAGTGAGGCAGATTTGCATGACATGTAGTACGTGAGAGAACAGATTTTCTGGAGCTGTTGGAGTGCAGAGGAAATCTAGGTCTCCCAAGGAAGAGTGCAGTGTGTTGCCCTACACTCAGCATACACAGAGTGACTGAGAAAGTTTTCCGGGCCTGGATGTTTCTTAGCAGGCCAATAGAGCCTGCCGGTACTCAGTGTCCTTGCAGGGAATAGGGTGCCCATGCGGGGGTCCTAGGTGTCCTGAAAAGCGTACTAACGTTAAAATAAAGAGAACGGCGACTAAGGTTTCATGGAAACTGCTCCACACTTCCACTTCAGGAGGGCTATTCAAGGACTTCACTTGAGGAAAGTACTCACGTCGAGTTTCCATTTAGCCCTAGAGCATGTCATAAGGAGCTCCCACCAAGCTTATGAAAGCACCCTGCTTATTTAGAGAAAACGCTTTCTCTTCCCAGAGTCCTGCCTGCAGTGACTAGAGGCCCGTCGAAAAGAGTGTTAATTAGGGAACTTCAAGGCAGCATGAATGGATCTTTCCAAATGAGAAAGCAAGGCTTGTGCCATCAGGCCCCCGGTTCCAGTGAACACACAGCCTACCTCCCTGTGATTTCTCACAAGTAAAAAGAGACGCTAGCTGCACACGGGTCCCTTCCCGGAATCCACTTTTCTTGGTAAGGTGTTCTGCATGTAGCGATATGCCTCTCCCAATGAACGCTCTAGGTACGCAATCGGGACTTAGCCGCTTCTAAAACCCTGCAGGGTAAGAGGAAGAACTGTGCTTTGGTTACAGCAGGAACGCAAGCCGACTTTCTCCTGTAGGTATGGGGTCTTTAGCTCTGAGTTTGTAGAAGGAATGCAAGGCAGATTTGGTTGCTCAGTGTAGCTCTGCCTAGGGTAGTGAGGCAGATTTGCATGACATGTAGTACGTGAGAGAACAGATTTTCTGGAGCTGTTGGAGTGCAGAGGAAATCTAGGTCTCCCAAGGAAGAGTGCAGTGTGTTGCCCTACACTCAGCATACACAGAGTGACTGAGAAAGTTTTCCGGGCCTGGATGTTTCTTAGCAGGCCAATAGAGCCTGCCGGTACTCAGTGTTCTTGCAGGGAATAGGGTGCCCATGCGGGGGTCCTAGGTGTCCTGAAAAGCGTACTAACGTTAAAATAAAGAGAACGGCGACTAAGGTCTCAGGGAAGGTGCTCCACGCTTCCACTTCAGGAGGGCTATTCAAGGCCTTACCTTGAGGAAAGTTCTCACGTTAAGTTGCCCTTTAGCTCTAGAGCATGTCAGGAGGAGCTCCCACCCAGCTTATGAAAGCACCCTGTGTATTTAGGGTAAACTCCATCTCCTCCCAGAGCCCTGCCTACAGTGACTAGAGACCCCTCAACAACAGTGTTATTTAGGTAGCTTCAAGGCAGTATGGATGGAGATTTCAAAACGGGAAAGCAAGGCTTTTGCCATCAGACTTCCGTTTCCAGTGAACGGTAGCCTACCTCCTTGTGATTTCTAACAAATACATACACACTCTAGCTACACACTGGTCCCTCCCCTTGATAAGTTTTTCTTCGCACAGAGTTCTGCATGTAGCGATCTGCCTTTCCCAAGGAAAGCTCTAGGTACGCTCTCGGGCCTTAGCCTCTTTTATAATCCTGCAGTGAAAGAGGAAGAAGTGTGCTTTAGTTGCAGCATTAACCCAAGCCGACTTTCTCCTGTCGGTATGGCGTCTTCAGGTTTCAGTTTGTAGAAAGAATGCGAAGCAGATTTGGTTTCAAATTGCAGCTCAGTCTAGGGCAATGAGGCATATATGCATGACATATAGGACGTGAGAGAACACATTTCCTTGAGCTGTTGGAGTGCTGAGGAAATGTAGCTCTGCCAAGGCAGAGTGCAGTGTGTTGCCCTACACTCAGCATACACAGAGTGACTGGGAAAGGTTTCTGGGCCGGAAGTTTCTTAGCAGGCCAGTGGAGCCTGCCGGTACTCAGTGTTCTTGCAGGGAATAGGGTGCCAACGCGAGGGTCCGATGTGTTTTGAAAAGCGTACTAACTTTAAAAGAAAGCAGAACTGCCACTAATACCTCAAGGAAACTCCTCCACGCTTCCGATTCAGCAAGGTTATTCAAGGCCTTCGCTTGAGGATAGTACTCACGTCGAGTTTCCCTTTAGCTCTAGAACATGTCAGGAGGAGCTCCCTCCCAGGCTATGGAAGCACCCTGCTCATTTAGAGGAAAGACCTTCTCTTCCCAAAGCCCTGCGTACAGTGACTAGAGGCCCATCAACATGAGTGTTATTTAGGTAACTTCAAGGCAGCACGAATGGAGCTTTCCAAATGGCAAGGCAAGGCGTGTGCCATCAGGCTGCCGTTTCCAGTGAACACACAGGCTACCTCCTGTGATTTCTAACAAGTAAATACACACTCTAGCTACCCACTGCAACCTTCCCTCAATAAATTTTTCTTTGCACGGAGTTCTGCACGTAGCGATCTGCCTCTCCCAAGGAACGCTGTAGGTACGCTATCGGGCCTTAGCCTCTTCTAACACGCTGCAGCGTAAGAGGAAGAACTGTGCTTTGGTTACAGCAGGAACGCAAGTTGACTTTCTCCTGTAGGTATGGGGTCTTCAGGTATGAGTTCGTAGAAAGAATGCGAAGCAGATTTGTTTTCTCAGTGCAGCTCAGTCTAGGGCAATGAGGCATATTTGCATGGCATGTAGGACGTGAGAAGAACACATTTCCTGGAGCTGTTGGAGTGCTGAGGAAATCTAGCTTTCCCAAGGCAGTGTGAGGTGTGTTGCCCTACACTCAGCATACACAGAGTGACTGGGAATGGCTTCCAGAACTGAAAGTTTCTTAGCAGGCCAGTGGAGCCTGCCGGTACTCAGTGTTCTTACAGGGAATGGGGTGCCCACGCGAGGGTCGTATGTGTTCTGAAAAGCCTACTGAGTTTAAAATAAAGCAGAACGGCAACTAATGCCTCAAGAAAACTCCTCCACCCTCCGGCGTCAGCAAGGATATTAAAGGCCTTAGCTTGAGAATACTACTCACATCGAGTTTCCCTTGAGCTCTAGAGCATGTCAGGAAGAGCTCCCTCCCATCCTATGGAAGCACCCTGCTTATTTAGAGAAAACTCGTTCTCTTCCCAGAGTCCTGCCTGCAGTGACTAGAGGCCCGTCGAAAAGAGTGTTATTTAGGGAACTTCAAGGCAGCATGAATGGATCTTTCCAAATGAGAAAGCAAGGCTTGTGCCATCAGGCCCCCGGTTCCAGTGAACACACAGCCTACTTCCCTGTGATTTCTCACAAGTAGAAAGAGACGCTAGCTGCACACGGGTCCCTTCCCTGAATCAACTTTTCTTGGTAAGGTGTTCTGCATGTAGCGATATGCCTCTCCCAATGAACGCTCTAGGTACGCAATCGGGACTTAACCGCTTCTAAAACCCTGCAGTGTAAGAGGAAGAACTGTGCTTTGGTTACAGCAGGAACGCAAGCCGACTTTCTCCTGTAGGTATGGGGTCTTTAGCTCTGAGTTTGTAGAAGGAATGCAAGGCAGATTTGGTTGCTCAGTGTAGCTCTGCCTAGGGTAGTGAGGCAGATTTGCATGACATGTAGTACGTGAGAGAACAGATTTTCTGGAGCTGTTGGAGTGCAGAGGAAATCTAGGTCTCCCAAGGAAGAGTGCAGTGTGTTGCCCTACACTCAGCATACACAGAGTGACTGAGAAAGTTTTCCGGGCCTGGATGTTTCTTAGCAGGCCAATAGAGCCTGCCGGTACTCAGTGTCCTTGCAGGGAATAGGGTGCCCATGCGGGGGTCCTAGGTGTCCTGAAAAGCGTACTAACGTTAAAATAAAGAGAACGGCGACTAAGGTTTCATGGAAACTGCTCCACACTTCCACTTCAGGAGGGCTATTCAAGGACTTCACTTGAGGAAAGTACTCACGTCGAGTTTCCATTTAGCCCTAGAGCATGTCATAAGGAGCTCCCACCAAGCTTATGAAAGCACCCTGCTTATTTAGAGAAAACGCTTTCTCTTCCCAGAGTCCTGCCTGCAGTGACTAGAGGCCCGTCGAAAAGAGTGTTAATTAGGGAACTTCAAGGCAGCATGAATGGATCTTTCCAAATGAGAAAGCAAGGCTTGTGCCATCAGGCCCCCGGTTCCAGTGAACACACAGCCTACCTCCCTGTGATTTCTCACAAGTAAAAAGAGACGCTAGCTGCACACGGGTCCCTTCCCGGAATCCACTTTTCTTGGTAAGGTGTTCTGCATGTAGCGATATGCCTCTCCCAATGAACGCTCTAGGTACGCAATCGGGACTTAGCCGCTTCTAAAACCCTGCAGGGTAAGAGGAAGAACTGTGCTTTGGTTACAGCAGGAACGCAAGCCGACTTTCTCCTGTAGGTATGGGGTCTTTAGCTCTGAGTTTGTAGAAGGAATGCAAGGCAGATTTGGTTGCTCAGTGTAGCTCTGCCTAGGGTAGTGAGGCAGATTTGCATGACATGTAGTACGTGAGAGAACAGATTTTCTGGAGCTGTTGGAGTGCAGAGGAAATCTAGGTCTCCCAAGGAAGAGTGCAGTGTGTTGCCCTACACTCAGCATACACAGAGTGACTGAGAAAGTTTTCCGGGCCTGGATGTTTCTTAGCAGGCCAATAGAGCCTGCCGGTACTCAGTGTTCTTGCAGGGAATAGGGTGCCCATGCGGGGGTCCTAGGTGTCCTGAAAAGCGTACTAACGTTAAAATAAAGAGAACGGCGACTAAGGTCTCAGGGAAGGTGCTCCACGCTTCCACTTCAGGAGGGCTATTCAAGGCCTTACGTTGAGGAAAGTTCTCACGTTAAGTTGCCCTTTAGCTCTAGAGCATGTCAGGAGGAGCTCCCACCCAGCTTATGAAAGCACCCTGTGTATTTAGGGTAAACTCCATCTCCTCCCAGAGCCCTGCCTACAGTGACTAGAGACCCCTCAACAACAGTGTTATTTAGGTAGCTTCAAGGCAGTATGGATGGAGATTTCAAAACGGGAAAGCAAGGCTTTTGCCATCAGACTTCCGTTTCCAGTGAACGGTAGCCTACCTCCTTGTGATTTCTAACAAATACATACACACTCTAGCTACACACTGGTCCCTCCCCTTGATAAGTTTTTCTTCGCACAGAGTTCTGCATGTAGCGATCTGCCTTTCCCAAGGAAAGCTCTAGGTACGCTCTCGGGCCTTAGCCTCTTTTATAATCCTGCAGTGAAAGAGGAAGAAGTGTGCTTTAGTTGCAGCATTAACCCAAGCCGACTTTCTCCTGTCGGTATGGCGTCTTCAGGTTTCAGTTTGTAGAAAGAATGCGAAGCAGATTTGGTTTCAAATTGCAGCTCAGTCTAGGGCAATGAGGCATATATGCATGACATATAGGACGTGAGAGAACACATTTCCTTGAGCTGTTGGAGTGCTGAGGAAATGTAGCTCTGCCAAGGCAGAGTGCAGTGTGTTGCCCTACACTCAGCATACACAGAGTGACTGGGAAAGGTTTCTGGGCCGGAAGTTTCTTAGCAGGCCAGTGGAGCCTGCCGGTACTCAGTGTTCTTGCAGGGAATAGGGTGCCAACGCGAGGGTCCGATGTGTTTTGAAAAGCGTACTAACTTTAAAAGAAAGCAGAACTGCCACTAATACCTCAAGGAAACTCCTCCACGCTTCCGATTCAGCAAGGTTATTCAAGGCCTTCGCTTGAGGATAGTACTCACGTCGAGTTTCCCTTTAGCTCTAGAACATGTCAGGAGGAGCTCCCTCCCAGGCTATGGAAGCACCCTGCTCATTTAGAGGAAAGACCTTCTCTTCCCAAAGCCCTGCGTACAGTGACTAGAGGCCCATCAACATGAGTGTTATTTAGGTAACTTCAAGGCAGCACGAATGGAGCTTTCCAAATGGCAAGGCAAGGCGTGTGCCATCAGGCTGCCGTTTCCAGTGAACACACAGGCTACCTCCTGTGATTTCTAACAAGTAAATACACACTCTAGCTACCCACTGCAACCTTCCCTCAATAAATTTTTCTTTGCACGGAGTTCTGCACGTAGCGATCTGCCTCTCCCAAGGAACGCTGTAGGTACGCTATCGGGCCTTAGCCTCTTCTAACACGCTGCAGCGTAAGAGGAAGAACTGTGCTTTGGTTACAGCAGGAACGCAAGTTGACTTTCTCCTGTAGGTATGGGGTCTTCAGGTATGAGTTCGTAGAAAGAATGCGAAGCAGATTTGTTTTCTCAGTGCAGCTCAGTCTAGGGCAATGAGGCATATTTGCATGGCATGTAGGACGTGAGAAGAACACATTTCCTGGAGCTGTTGGAGTGCTGAGGAAATCTAGCTTTCCCAAGGCAGTGTGAGGTGTGTTGCCCTACACTCAGCATACACAGAGTGACTGGGAATGGCTTCCAGAACTGAAAGTTTCTTAGCAGGCCAGTGGAGCCTGCCGGTACTCAGTGTTCTTACAGGGAATGGGGTGCCCACGCGAGGGTCGTATGTGTTCTGAAAAGCCTACTAAGTTTAAAATAAAGCAGAACGGCAACTAATGCCTCAAGAAAACTCCTCCACCCTCCGGCGTCAGCAAGGATATTAAAGGCCTTAGCTTGAGAATACTACTCACATCGAGTTTCCCTTGAGCTCTAGAGCATGTCAGGAAGAGCTCCCTCCCATCCTATGGAAGCACCCTGCTTATTTAGAGAAAACTCGTTCTCTTCCCAGAGTCCTGCCTGCAGTGACTAGAGGCCCGTCGAAAAGAGTGTTATTTAGGGAACTTCAAGGCAGCATGAATGGATCTTTCCAAATGAGAAAGCAAGGCTTGTGCCATCAGGCCCCCGGTTCCAGTGAACACACAGCCTACTTCCCTGTGATTTCTCACAAGTAGAAAGAGACGCTAGCTGCACACGGGTCCCTTCCCTGAATCAACTTTTCTTGGTAAGGTGTTCTGCATGTAGCGATATGCCTCTCCCAATGAACGCTCTAGGTACGCAATCGGGACTTAACCGCTTCTAAAACCCTGCAGTGTAAGAGGAAGAACTGTGCTTTGGTTACAGCAGGAACGCAAGCCGACTTTCTCCTGTAGGTATGGGGTCTTTAGCTCTGAGTTTGTAGAAGGAATGCAAGGCAGATTTGGTTGCTCAGTGTAGCTCTGCCTAGGGTAGTGAGGCAGATTTGCATGACATGTAGTACGTGAGAGAACAGATTTTCTGGAGCTGTTGGAGTGCAGAGGAAATCTAGGTCTCCCAAGGAAGAGTGCAGTGTGTTGCCCTACACTCAGCATACACAGAGTGACTGAGAAAGTTTTCCGGGCCTGGATGTTTCTTAGCAGGCCAATAGAGCCTGCCGGTACTCAGTGTCCTTGCAGGGAATAGGGTGCCCATGCGGGGGTCCTAGGTGTCCTGAAAAGCGTACTAACGTTAAAATAAAGAGAACGGCGACTAAGGTTTCATGGAAACTGCTCCACACTTCCACTTCAGGAGGGCTATTCAAGGACTTCACTTGAGGAAAGTACTCACGTCGAGTTTCCATTTAGCCCTAGAGCATGTCATAAGGAGCTCCCACCAAGCTTATGAAAGCACCCTGCTTATTTAGAGAAAACGCTTTCTCTTCCCAGAGTCCTGCCTGCAGTGACTAGAGGCCCGTCGAAAAGAGTGTTAATTAGGGAACTTCAAGGCAGCATGAATGGATCTTTCCAAATGAGAAAGCAAGGCTTGTGCCATCAGGCCCCCGGTTCCAGTGAACACACAGCCTACCTCCCTGTGATTTCTCACAAGTAAAAAGAGACGCTAGCTGCACACGGGTCCCTTCCCGGAATCCACTTTTCTTGGTAAGGTGTTCTGCATGTAGCGATATGCCTCTCCCAATGAACGCTCTAGGTACGCAATCGGGACTTAGCCGCTTCTAAAACCCTGCAGGGTAAGAGGAAGAACTGTGCTTTGGTTACAGCAGGAACGCAAGCCGACTTTCTCCTGTAGGTATGGGGTCTTTAGCTCTGAGTTTGTAGAAGGAATGCAAGGCAGATTTGGTTGCTCAGTGTAGCTCTGCCTAGGGTAGTGAGGCAGATTTGCATGACATGTAGTACGTGAGAGAACAGATTTTCTGGAGCTGTTGGAGTGCAGAGGAAATCTAGGTCTCCCAAGGAAGAGTGCAGTGTGTTGCCCTACACTCAGCATACACAGAGTGACTGAGAAAGTTTTCCGGGCCTGGATGTTTCTTAGCAGGCCAATAGAGCCTGCCGGTACTCAGTGTTCTTGCAGGGAATAGGGTGCCCATGCGGGGGTCCTAGGTGTCCTGAAAAGCGTACTAACGTTAAAATAAAGAGAACGGCGACTAAGGTCTCAGGGAAGGTGCTCCACGCTTCCACTTCAGGAGGGCTATTCAAGGCCTTACCTTGAGGAAAGTTCTCACGTTAAGTTGCCCTTTAGCTCTAGAGCATGTCAGGAGGAGCTCCCACCCAGCTTATGAAAGCACCCTGTGTATTTAGGGTAAACTCCATCTCCTCCCAGAGCCCTGCCTACAGTGACTAGAGACCCCTCAACAACAGTGTTATTTAGGTAGCTTCAAGGCAGTATGGATGGAGATTTCAAAACGGGAAAGCAAGGCTTTTGCCATCAGACTTCCGTTTCCAGTGAACGGTAGCCTACCTCCTTGTGATTTCTAACAAATACATACACACTCTAGCTACACACTGGTCCCTCCCCTTGATAAGTTTTTCTTCGCACAGAGTTCTGCATGTAGCGATCTGCCTTTCCCAAGGAAAGCTCTAGGTACGCTCTCGGGCCTTAGCCTCTTTTATAATCCTGCAGTGAAAGAGGAAGAAGTGTGCTTTAGTTGCAGCATTAACCCAAGCCGACTTTCTCCTGTCGGTATGGCGTCTTCAGGTTTCAGTTTGTAGAAAGAATGCGAAGCAGATTTGGTTTCAAATTGCAGCTCAGTCTAGGGCAATGAGGCATATATGCATGACATATAGGACGTGAGAGAACACATTTCCTTGAGCTGTTGGAGTGCTGAGGAAATGTAGCTCTGCCAAGGCAGAGTGCAGTGTGTTGCCCTACACTCAGCATACACAGAGTGACTGGGAAAGGTTTCTGGGCCGGAAGTTTCTTAGCAGGCCAGTGGAGCCTGCCGGTACTCAGTGTTCTTGCAGGGAATAGGGTGCCAACGCGAGGGTCCGATGTGTTTTGAAAAGCGTACTAACTTTAAAAGAAAGCAGAACTGCCACTAATACCTCAAGGAAACTCCTCCACGCTTCCGATTCAGCAAGGTTATTCAAGGCCTTCGCTTGAGGATAGTACTCACGTCGAGTTTCCCTTTAGCTCTAGAACATGTCAGGAGGAGCTCCCTCCCAGGCTATGGAAGCACCCTGCTCATTTAGAGGAAAGACCTTCTCTTCCCAAAGCCCTGCGTACAGTGACTAGAGGCCCATCAACATGAGTGTTATTTAGGTAACTTCAAGGCAGCACGAATGGAGCTTTCCAAATGGCAAGGCAAGGCATGTGCCATCAGGCCGCCGTTTCCAGTGAACACACAGGCTACCTCCTGTGATTTCTAACAAGTAAATACGCACTCTAGCTACCCACTGCAACCTTCCCTCAATAAATTTTTCTTTGCACGGAGTTCTGCACGTACCAATCTGCCTCTCCCAAGGAACGCTGTAGGTACGCTATCGGGCCTTAGCCTCTTCTAACACGCTGCAGCGTAAGAGGAAGAACTGTGCTTTGGTTACAGCAGGAACGCAAGTTGACTTTCTCCTGTAGGTATGGGGTCTTCAGGTATGAGTTCGTAGAAAGAATGCGAAGCAGATTTGTTTTCTCAGTGCAGCTCAGTCTAGGGCAATGAGGCATATTTGCACGGCATGTAGGACGTGAGAAGAACACATTTCCTGGAGCTGTTGGAGTGCTGAGGAAATCTAGCTTTCCCAAGGCAGTGTGAGGTGTGTTGCCCTACACTCAGCATACACAGAGTGACTGGGAATGGCTTCCAGAACTGAAAGTTTCTTAGCAGGCCAGTGGAGCCTGCCGGTACTCAGTGTTCTTACAGGGAATGGGGTGCCCACGCGAGGGTCGTATGTGTTCTGAAAAGCCTACTAAGTTTAAAATAAAGCAGAACGGCAACTAATGCCTCAAGAAAACTCCTCCACCCTCCGGCGTCAGCAAGGATATTAAAGGCCTTAGCTTGAGAATACTACTCACATCGAGTTTCCCTTGAGCTCTAGAGCATGTCAGGAAGAGCTCCCTCCCATCCTATGGACGCACCCTGCTTATTTAGAGAAAACTCGTTCTCTTCCCAGAGTCCTGCCTGCAGTGACTAGAGGCCCGTCGAAAAGAGTGTTATTTAGGGAACTTCAAGGCAGCATGAATGGATCTTTCAAAATGAGAAAGCAAGGCTTGGGCCATCAGGCCCCCGTTTCCAGTGAACACACAGCGTACCTCCTTGTGATTTCTAACAAGTAAAAAGAGACTCTAGCTTCACACGGTCCCTTCCCTGAATCAACTTTTCTTGGTAAGGTGTTCTGCATGTAGCGATAGGCCTCTCCCAAGGAACGTTCTAGGTTCGCTCTCGGGTCTTAGCCGCTTCTAAAGCCCTGCAGGGTAAGAGGAAGAACTGTGCTTTGGTTACAGCAGGAACGCAGGCCGACTTTCTCTGTAGGTATGGGGTTTTTAGCTATGAGTTTGTAGAAGGAATGCAAAGCAGATTTGCTTTCTCAGTGCAGCTCTGCCTAGGGCAATGAGGCAGATTTGCATGACATGTAGTACGTGAGAGAACAGATATTCCGGAGCTCTTGGAGTGCAGAGGAAATCTCGCTCTCCCAAGGAAGAGTTCAGTGTGTTGCCTTACTCTCGGCATACACAGAATGACTGGGAATGGCTTCCGGAACTGGATGTTTCTTAGCAGGCCAGTGGAGCCTGCCGGTACTCAGTGTTCTTGCAGGGAATAGGGTGCCCACGCGAGGGGCCTAGTTGTCCTGAAACGCGTACTAACGTTAAAAGAAACAGAACGGCGACTAAGGTTTCATGGAAACTGCTCCACACTTCCACTTCAGGAGGGCTATTCAAGGACTTCACTTGAGGAAAGTACTCACGTCGAGTTTCCATTTAGCCCTAGAGCATGTCATAAGGAGCTCCCACCAAGCTTATGAAAGCACCCTGCTTATTTAGAGAAAACGCCTTCTCTTCCCAGAGTCCTGCCTGCAGTGACTAGAGGCCCGTCGAAAAGAGTGTTATTTAGGGAACTTCAAGGCAGCATGAATGGATCTTTCCAAATGAGAAAGCAAGGCTTGTGCCATCAGGCCCCCGGTTCCAGTGAACACACAGCCTACCTCCCTGTGATTTCTGACAAGTAAAAAGAGACGCTAGCTGCACACGGGTCCCTTCCCGGAATCCACTTTTCTTGGTAAGGTGTTCTGCATGTAGCGATATGCCTCTCCCAATGAACGCTCTAGGTACGCAATCGGGACTTAGCCGCTTCTAAAACCCTGCAGGGTAAGAGGAAGAACTGTGCTTTGGTTACAGCAGGAACGCAAGCCGACTTTCTCCTGTAGGTATGGGGTCTTTAGCTCTGAGTTTGTAGAAGGAATGCAAGGCAGATTTGGTTGCTCAGTGTAGCTCTGCCTAGGGTAGTGAGGCAGATTTGCATGACATGTAGTACGTGAGAGAACAGATTTTCTGGAGCTGTTGGAGTGCAGAGGAAATCTAGCTCTCCCAAGGAAGAGTGCAGTGTGTTGCCCTACACTCAGCATACACAGAGTGACTGAGAAAGTTTTCCGGGCCTGGATGTTTCTTAGCAGGCCAATAGAGCCTGCCGGTACTCAGTGTTCTTGCAGGGAATAGGGTGCCCATGCGGGGGTGCTAGGTGTCCTGAAAAGCGTACTAACGTTAAAATAAAGAGAACGGCGACTAAGGTCTCAGGGAAGGTGCTCCACGCTTCCACTTCAGGAGGGCTATTCAAGGCCTTACCTTGAGGAAAGTTCTCACGTTAAGTTGCCCTTTAGCTCTAGAGCATGTCAGGAGGAGCTCCCACCCAGCTTATGAAAGCACCCTGTGTATTTAGGGTAAACTCCATCTCCTCCCAGAGCCCTGCCTACAGTGACTAGAGACCCCTCAACAACAGTGTTATTTAGGTAGCTTCAAGGCAGTATGGATGGAGATTTCAAAACGGGAAAGCAAGGCTTTTGCCATCAGACTTCCGTTTCCAGTGGACGGTAGCCTACCTCCTTGTGATTTCTAACAAATACATACACACTCTAGCTACACACTGGTCCCTCCCCTTGATAAGTTTTTCTTCGCACAGAGTTCTGCATGTAGCGATCTGCCTTTCCCAAGGAAAGCTCTAGGTACGCTCTCGGGCCTTAGCCTCTTTTATAATCCTGCAGTGAAAGAGGAAGAAGTGTGCTTTAGTTGCAGCATTAACCCAAGCCGACTTTCTCCTGTCGGTATGGCGTCTTCAGGTTTCAGTTTGTAGAAAGAATGCGAAGCAGATTTGGTTTCAAATTGCAGCTCAGTCTAGGGCAATGAGGCATATATGCATGACATATAGGACGTGAGAGAACACATTTCCTTGAGCTGTTGGAGTGCTGAGGAAATGTAGCTCTGCCAAGGCAGAGTGCAGTGTGTTGCCCTACACTCAGCATACACAGAGTGACTGGGAAAGGTTTCTGGGCCGGAAGTTTCTTAGCAGGCCAGTGGAGCCTGCCGGTACTCAGTGTTCTTGCAGGGAATAGGGTGCCAACGCGAGGGTCCGATGTGTTTTGAAAAGCGTACTAACTTTAAAAGAAAGCAGAACTGCCACTAATACCTCAAGGAAACTCCTCCACGCTTCCGATTCAGCAAGGTTATTCAAGGCCTTCGCTTGAGGATAGTACTCACGTCGAGTTTCCCTTTAGCTCTAGAACATGTCAGGAGGAGCTCCCTCCCAGGCTATGGAAGCACCCTGCTCATTTAGAGGAAAGACCTTCTCTTCCCAAAGCCCTGCGTACAGTGACTAGAGGCCCATCAACATGAGTGTTATTTAGGTAACTTCAAGGCAGCACGAATGGAGCTTTCCAAATGGCAAGGCAAGGCGTGTGCCATCAGGCCGCCGTTTCCAGTGAACACACAGGCTACCTCCTGTGATTTCTAACAAGTAAATATGCACTCTAGCTACCCACTGCAACCTTCCCTCAATAAATTTTTCTTTGCACGGAGTTCTGCACGTACCAATCTGCCTCTCCCAAGGAACGCTGTAGGTACGCTATCGGGCCTTAGCCTCTTCTAACACGCTGCAGCGTAAGAGGAAGAACTGTGCTTTGGTTACAGCAGGAACGCAAGTTGACTTTCTCCTGTAGGTATGGGGTCTTCAGGTATGAGTTCGTAGAAAGAATGCGAAGCAGATTTGTTTTCTCAGTGCAGCTCAGTCTAGGGCAATGAGGCATATTTGCACGGCATGTAGGACGTGAGAAGAACACATTTCCTGGAGCTGTTGGAGTGCTGAGGAAATCTAGCTTTCCCAAGGCAGTGTGAGGTGTGTTGCCCTACACTCAGCATACACAGAGTGACTGGGAATGGCTTCCAGAACTGAAAGTTTCTTAGCAGGCCAGTGGAGCCTGCCGGTACTCAGTGTTCTTACAGGGAATGGGGTGCCCACGCGAGGGTCGTATGTGTTCTGAAAAGCCTACTAAGTTTAAAATAAAGCAGAACGGCAACTAATGCCTCAAGAAAACTCCTCCACCCTCCGGCGTCAGCAAGGATATTAAAGGCCTTAGCTTGAGAATACTACTCACATCGAGTTTCCCTTGAGCTCTAGAGCATGTCAGGAAGAGCTCCCTCCCATCCTATGGACGCACCCTGCTTATTTAGAGAAAACTCGTTCTCTTCCCAGAGTCCTGCCTGCAGTGACTAGAGGCCCGTCGAAAAGAGTGTTATTTAGGGAACTTCAAGGCAGCATGAATGGATCTTTCAAAATGAGAAAGCAAGGCTTGGGCCATCAGGCCCCCGTTTCCAGTGAACACACAGCGTACCTCCTTGTGATTTCTAACAAGTAAAAAGAGACTCTAGCTTCACACGGTCCCTTCCCTGAATCAACTTTTCTTGGTAAGGTGTTCTGCATGTAGCGATAGGCCTCTCCCAAGGAACGTTCTAGGTTCGCTCTCGGGTCTTAGCCGCTTCTAAAGCCCTGCAGGGTAAGAGGAAGAACTGTGCTTTGGTTACAGCAGGAACGCAGGCCGACTTTCTCTGTAGGTATGGGGTTTTTAGCTATGAGTTTGTAGAAGGAATGCAAAGCAGATTTGCTTTCTCAGTGCAGCTCTGCCTAGGGCAATGAGGCAGATTTGCATGACATGTAGTACGTGAGAGAACAGATATTCCGGAGCTCTTGGAGTGCAGAGGAAATCTCGCTCTCCCAAGGAAGAGTTCAGTGTGTTGCCTTACTCTCGGCATACACAGAATGACTGGGAATGGCTTCCGGAACTGGATGTTTCTTAGCAGGCCAGTGGAGCCTGCCGGTACTCAGTGTTCTTGCAGGGAATAGGGTGCCCACGCGAGGGGCCTAGTTGTCCTGAAACGCGTACTAACGTTAAAAGAAACAGAACGGCGACTAAGGTTTCATGGAAACTGCTCCACACTTCCACTTCAGGAGGGCTATTCAAGGACTTCACTTGAGGAAAGTACTCACGTCGAGTTTCCATTTAGCCCTAGAGCATGTCATAAGGAGCTCCCACCAAGCTTATGAAAGCACCCTGCTTATTTAGAGAAAACGCCTTCTCTTCCCAGAGTCCTGCCTGCAGTGACTAGAGGCCCGTCGAAAAGAGTGTTATTTAGGGAACTTCAAGGCAGCATGAATGGATCTTTCCAAATGAGAAAGCAAGGCTTGTGCCATCAGGCCCCCGGTTCCAGTGAACACACAGCCTACCTCCCTGTGATTTCTGACAAGTAAAAAGAGACGCTAGCTGCACACGGGTCCCTTCCCGGAATCCACTTTTCTTGGTAAGGTGTTCTGCATGTAGCGATATGCCTCTCCCAATGAACGCTCTAGGTACGCAATCGGGACTTAGCCGCTTCTAAAACCCTGCAGGGTAAGAGGAAGAACTGTGCTTTGGTTACAGCAGGAACGCAAGCCGACTTTCTCCTGTAGGTATGGGGTCTTTAGCTCTGAGTTTGTAGAAGGAATGCAAGGCAGATTTGGTTGCTCAGTGTAGCTCTGCCTAGGGTAGTGAGGCAGATTTGCATGACATGTAGTACGTGAGAGAACAGATTTTCTGGAGCTGTTGGAGTGCAGAGGAAATCTAGGTCTCCCAAGGAAGAGTGCAGTGTGTTGCCCTACACTCAGCATACACAGAGTGACTGAGAAAGTTTTCCGGGCCTGGATGTTTCTTAGCAGGCCAATAGAGCCTGCCGGTACTCAGTGTTCTTGCAGGGAATAGGGTGCCCATGCGGGGGTCCTAGGTGTCCTGAAAAGCGTACTAACGTTAAAATAAAGAGAACGGCGACTAAGGTCTCAGGGAAGGTGCTCCACGCTTCCACTTCAGGAGGGCTATTCAAGGCCTTACGTTGAGGAAAGTTCTCACGTTAAGTTGCCCTTTAGCTCTAGAGCATGTCAGGAGGAGCTCCCACCCAGCTTATGAAAGCACCCTGTGTATTTAGGGTAGACTCCATCTCCTCCCAGAGCCCTGCCTACAGTGACTAGAGACCCCTCAACATGAGTGTTATTTAGGTAGCTTCAAGGCAGCACGGATGGAGATTTCAAAACGGGAAAGCAAGGCTTTTGCCATCAGACTTCCGTTTCCAGTGAACACACAGGCTACCTCCTGTGATTTCTAACAAGTAAATACACACTCTAGCTACCCACTGCAACCTTCCCTCAATAAATTTTTCTTTGCACGGAGTTCTGCACGTAGCGATCTGCCTCTCCCAAGGAACGCTGTAGGTACGCTATCGGGCCTTAGCCTCTTCTAACACGCTGCAGCGTAAGAGGAAGAACTGTGCTTTGGTTACAGCAGGAACGCAAGTTGACTTTCTCCTGTAGGTATGGGGTCTTCAGGTATGAGTTCGTAGAAAGAATGCGAAGCAGATTTGTTTTCTCAGTGCAGCTCAGTCTAGGGCAATGAGGCCTATTTGCATGGCATGTAGGACGTGAGAAGAACACATTTCCTGGAGCTGTTGGAGTGCTGAGGAAATCTAGCTTTCCCAAGGCAGTGTGAGGTGTGTTGCCCTACACTCAGCATACACAGAGTGACTGGGAATGGCTTCCAGAACTGAAAGTTTCTTAGCAGGCCAGTGGAGCCTGCCGGTACTCAGTGTTCTTACAGGGAATGGGGTGCCCACGCGAGGGTCGTATGTGTTCTGAAAAGCCTACTAAGTTTAAAATAAAGCAGAACGGCAACTAATGCCTCAAGAAAACTCCTCCACCCGCCGGCGTCAGCAAGGATATTAAAGGCCTTAGCTTGAGAATACTACTCACATCGAGTTTCCCTTGAGCTCTAGAGCATGTCAGGAAGAGCTCCCTCCCATCCTATGGAAGCACCCTGCTTATTTAGAGAAAACTCGTTCTCTTCCCAGAGTCCTGCCTGCAGTGACTAGAGGCCCGTCGAAAAGAGTGTTATTTAGGGAACTTCAAGGCAGCATGAATGGATCATTCCAAATGAGAAAGCAAGGCTTGGGCCATCAGGCCCCCGTTTCCAGTGAACACACAGCGTACCTCCTTGTGATTTCTAACAAGTAAAAAGAGACTCTAGCTTCACACGGTCCCTTCCCTGAATCAACTTTTCTTGGTAAGGTGTTCTGCATGTAGCGATAGGCCTCTCCCAAGGAACGTTCTAGGTACGCTCTCGGGTCTTAGCCGCTTCTAAAGCCCTGCAGGGTAAGAGGAAGAACTGTGCTTTGGTTACAGCAGGAACGCAGGCCGACTTTCTCTGTAGGTATGGGGTTTTTAGCTATGAGTTTGTAGAAGGAATGCAAAGCAGATTTGCTTTCTCAGTGCAGCTCTGCCTAGGGCAATGAGGCAGATTTGCATGACATGTAGTACGTGAGAGAACAGATATTCCGGAGCTCTTGGAGTGCAGAGGAAATCTCGCTCTCCCAAGGAAGAGTTCAGTGTGTTGCCTTACTCTCGGCATACACAGAATGACTGGGAATGGCTTCCGGAACTGGATGTTTCTTAGCAGGCCAGTGGAGCCTGCCGGTACTCAGTGTTCTTGCAGGGAATAGGGTGCCCACGCGAGGGGCCTAGTTGTCCTGAAACGCATACTAACGTTAAAAGAAACAGAACGGCGACTAAGGTTTCATGGAAACTGCTCCACACTTCCACTTCAGGAGGGCTATTCAAGGACTTCACTTGAGGAAAGTACTCACGTCGAGTTTCCATTTAGCCCTAGAGCATGTCATAAGGAGCTCCCACCAAGCTTATGAAAGCACCCTGCTTATTTAGAGAAAACGCCTTCTCTTCCCAGAGTCCTGCCTGCAGTGACTAGAGGCCCGTCGAAAAGAGTGTTATTTAGGGAACTTCAAGGCAGCATGAATGGATCTTTCCAAATGAGAAAGCAAGGCTTGTGCCATCAGGCCCCCGGTTCCAGTGAACACACAGCCTACCTCCCTGTGATTTCTGACAAGTAAAAAGAGACGCTAGCTGCACACGGGTCCCTTCCCGGAATCCACTTTTCTTGGTAAGGTGTTCTGCATGTAGCGATATGCCTCTCCCAATGAACGCTCTAGGTACGCAATCGGGACTTAGCCGCTTCTAAAACCCTGCAGGGTAAGAGGAAGAACTGTGCTTTGGTTACAGCAGGAACGCAAGCCGACTTTCTCCTGTAGGTATGGGGTCTTTAGCTCTGAGTTTGTAGAAGGAATGCAAGGCAGATTTGGTTGCTCAGTGTAGCTCTGCCTAGGGTAGTGAGGCAGATTTGCATGACATGTAGTACGTGAGAGAACAGATTTTCTGGAGCTGTTGGAGTGCAGAGGAAATCTAGCTCTCCCAAGGAAGAGTGCAGTGTGTTGCCCTACACTCAGCATACACAGAGTGACTGAGAAAGTTTTCCGGGCCTGGATGTTTCTTAGCAGGCCAATAGAGCCTGCCGGTACTCAGTGTTCTTGCAGGGAATAGGGTGCCCATGCGGGGGTCCTAGGTGTCCTGAAAAGCGTACTAACGTTAAAATAAAGAGAACGGCGACTAAGGTCTCAGGGAAGGTGCTCCACGCTTCCACTTCAGGAGGGCTATTCAAGGCCTTACCTTGAGGAAAGTTCTCACGTTAAGTTGCCCTTTAGCTCTAGAGCATGTCAGGAGGAGCTCCCACCCAGCTTATGAAAGCACCCTGTGTATTTAGGGTAGACTCCATCTCCTCCCAGAGCCCTGCCTACAGTGACTAGAGACCCCTCAACAACAGTGTTATTTAGGTAGCTTCAAGGCAGTATGGATGGAGATTTCAAAACGGGAAAGCAAGGCTTTTGCCATCAGACTTCCGTTTCCAGTGAACGGTAGCCTACCTCCTTGTGATTTCTAACAAATACATACACACTCTAGCTACACACTGGTCCCTCCCCTTGATAAGTTTTTCTTCGCACAGAGTTCTGCATGTAGCGATCTGCCTTTCCCAAGGAAAGCTCTAGGTACGCTCTCGGGCCTTAGCCTCTTTTATAATCCTGCAGTGAAAGAGGAAGAAGTGTGCTTTAGTTGCAGCATTAACCCAAGCCGACTTTCTCCTGTCGGTATGGCGTCTTCAGGTTTCAGTTTGTAGAAAGAATGCGAAGCAGATTTGGTTTCAAATTGCAGCTCAGTCTAGGGCAATGAGGCATATATGCATGACATATAGGACGCGAGAGAACACATTTCCTTGAGCTGTTGGAGTGCTGAGGAAATGTAGCTCTGCCAAGGCAGAGTGCAGTGTGTTGCCCTACACTCAGCATACACAGAGTGACTGGGAAAGGTTTCTGGGCCGGAAGTTTCTTAGCAGGCCAGTGGAGCCTGCCGGTACTCAGTGTTCTTGCAGGGAATAGGGTGCCAACGCGAGGGTCCGATGTGTTTTGAAAAGCGTACTAACTTTAAAAGAAAGCAGAACTGCCACTAATACCTCAAGGAAACTCCTCCACGCTTCCGATTCAGCAAGGTTATTCAAGGCCTTCGCTTGAGGATAGTACTCACGTCGAGTTTCCCTTTAGCTCTAGAACATGTCAGGAGGAGCTCCCTCCCAGGCTATGGAAGCACCCTGCTCATTTAGAGGAAAGACCTTCTCTTCCCAAAGCCCTGCGTACAGTGACTAGAGGCCCATCAACATGAGTGTTATTTAGGTAACTTCAAGGCAGCACGAATGGAGCTTTCCAAATGGCAAGGCAAGGCGTGTGCCATCAGGCTGCCGTTTCCAGTGAACACACAGGCTACCTCCTGTGATTTCTAACAAGTAAATACACACTCTAGCTACCCACTGCAACCTTCCCTCAATAAATTTTTCTTTGCACGGAGTTCTGCACGTAGCGATCTGCCTCTCCCAAGGAACGCTGTAGGTACGCTATCGGGCCTTAGCCTCTTCTAACACGCTGCAGCGTAAGAGGAAGAACTGTGCTTTGGTTACAGCAGGAACGCAAGTTGACTTTCTCCTGTAGGTATGGGGTCTTCAGGTATGAGTTCGTAGAAAGAATGCGAAGCAGATTTGTTTTCTCAGTGCAGCTCAGTCTAGGGCAATGAGGCATATTTGCACGGCATGTAGGACGTGAGAAGAACACATTTCCTGGAGCTGTTGGAGTGCTGAGGAAATCTAGCTTTCCCAAGGCAGTGTGAGGTGTGTTGCCCTACACTCAGCATACACAGAGTGACTGGGAATGGCTTCCAGAACTGAAAGTTTCTTAGCAGGCCAGTGGAGCCTGCCGGTACTCAGTGTTCTTACAGGGAATGGGGTGCCCACGCGAGGGTCGTATGTGTTCTGAAAAGCCTACTAAGTTTAAAATAAAGCAGAACGGCAACTAATGCCTCAAGAAAACTCCTCCACCCGCCGGCGTCAGCAAGGATATTAAAGGCCTTAGCTTGAGAATACTACTCACATCGAGTTTCCCTTGAGCTCTAGAGCATGTCAGGAAGAGCTCCCTCCCATCCTATGGAAGCACCCTGCTTATTTAGAGAAAACTCGTTCTCTTCCCAGAGTCCTGCCTGCAGTGACTAGAGGCCCGTCGAAAAGAGTGTTATTTAGGGAACTTCAAGGCAGCATGAATGGATCTTTCAAAATGAGAAAGCAAGGCTTGGGCCATCAGGCCCCCGTTTCCAGTGAACACACAGCGTACCTCCTTGTGATTTCTAACAAGTAAAAAGAGACTCTAGCTTCACACGGTCCCTTCCCTGAATCAACTTTTCTTGGTAAGGTGTTCTGCATGTAGCGATAGGCCTCTCCCAAGGAACGTTCTAGGTACGCTCTCGGGTCTTAGCCGCTTCTAAAGCCCTGCAGGGTAAGAGGAAGAACTGTGCTTTGGTTACAGCAGGAACGCAGGCCGACTTTCTCTGTAGGTATGGGGTTTTTAGCTATGAGTTTGTAGAAGGAATGCAAAGCAGATTTGCTTTCTCAGTGCAGCTCTGCCTAGGGCAATGAGGCAGATTTGCATGACATGTAGTACGTGAGAGAACAGATATTCCGGAGCTCTTGGAGTGCAGAGGAAATCTCGCTCTCCCAAGGAAGAGTTCAGTGTGTTGCCTTACTCTCGGCATACACAGAATGACTGGGAATGGCTTCCGGAACTGGATGTTTCTTAGCAGGCCAGTGGAGCCTGCCGGTACTCAGTGTTCTTGCAGGGAATAGGGTGCCCACGCGAGGGGCCTAGTTGTCCTGAAACGCATACTAACGTTAAAAGAAACAGAACGGCGACTAAGGTTTCATGGAAACTGCTCCACACTTCCACTTCAGGAGGGCTATTCAAGGACTTCACTTGAGGAAAGTACTCACGTCGAGTTTCCATTTAGCCCTAGAGCATGTCATAAGGAGCTCCCACCAAGCTTATGAAAGCACCCTGCTTATTTAGAGAAAACGCCTTCTCTTCCCAGAGTCCTGCCTGCAGTGACTAGAGGCCCGTCGAAAAGAGTGTTATTTAGGGAACTTCAAGGCAGCATGAATGGATCTTTCCAAATGAGAAAGCAAGGCTTGTGCCATCAGGCCCCCGGTTCCAGTGAACACACAGCCTACCTCCCTGTGATTTCTCACAAGTAAAAAGAGACGCTAGCTGCACACGGGTCCCTTCCCGGAATCCACTTTTCTTGGTAAGGTGTTCTGCATGTAGCGATATGCCTCTCCCAATGAACGCTCTAGGTACGCAATCGGGACTTAGCCGCTTCTAAAACCCTGCAGGGTAAGAGGAAGAACTGTGCTTTGGTTACAGCAGGAACGCAAGCCGACTTTCTACTGTAGGTATGGGGTCTTTAGCTCTGAGTTTGTAGAAGGAATGCAAGGCAGATTTGGTTGCTCAGTGTAGCTCTGCCTAGGGTAGTGAGGCAGATTTGCATGACATGTAGTACGTGAGAGAACAGATTTTCTGGAGCTGTTGGAGTGCAGAGGAAATCTAGGTCTCCCAAGGAAGAGTGCAGTGTGTTGCCCTACACTCAGCATACACAGAGTGACTGAGAAAGTTTTCCGGGCCTGGATGTTTCTTAGCAGGCCAATAGAGCCTGCCGGTACTCAGTGTTCTTGCAGGGAATAGGGTGCCCATGCGGGGGTCCTAGGTGTCCTGAAAAGCGTACTAACGTTAAAATAAAGAGAACGGCGACTAAGGTCTCAGGGAAGGTGCTCCACGCTTCCACTTCAGGAGGGCTATTCAAGGCCTTACCTTGAGGAAAGTTCTCACGTTAAGTTGCCCTTTAGCTCTAGAGCATGTCAGGAGGAGCTCCCACCCAGCTTATGAAAGCACCCTGTGTATTTAGGGTAGACTCCATCTCCTCCCAGAGCCCTGCCTACAGTGACTAGAGACCCCTCAACAACAGTGTTATTTAGGTAGCTTCAAGGCAGTATGGATGGAGATTTCAAAACGGGAAAGCAAGGCTTTTGCCATCAGACTTCCGTTTCCAGTGAACGGTAGCCTACCTCCTTGTGATTTCTAACAAATACATACACACTCTAGCTACACACTGGTCCCTCCCCTTGATAAGTTTTTCTTCGCACAGAGTTCTGCATGTAGCGATCTGCCTTTCCCAAGGAAAGCTCTAGGTACGCTCTCGGGCCTTAGCCTCTTTTATAATCCTGCAGTGAAAGAGGAAGAAGTGTGCTTTAGTTGCAGCATTAACCCAAGCCGACTTTCTCCTGTAGGTATGGCGTCTTCAGGTTTCAGTTTGTAGAAAGAATGCGAAGCAGATTTGGTTTCAAATTGCAGCTCAGTCTAGGGCAATGAGGCATATATGCATGACATATAGGACGCGAGAGAACACATTTCCTTGAGCTGTTGGAGTGCTGAGGAAATGTAGCTCTGCCAAGGCAGAGTGCAGTGTGTTGCCCTACACTCAGCATACACAGAGTGACTGGGAAAGGTTTCTGGGCCGGAAGTTTCTTAGCAGGCCAGTGGAGCCTGCCGGTACTCAGTGTTCTTGCAGGGAATAGGGTGCCAACGCGAGGGTCCGATGTGTTTTGAAAAGCGTACTAACTTTAAAAGAAAGCAGAACTGCCACTAATACCTCAAGGAAACTCCTCCACGCTTCCGATTCAGCAAGGTTATTCAAGGCCTTCGCTTGAGGATAGTACTCACGTCGAGTTTCCCTTTAGCTCTAGAACATGTCAGGAGGAGCTCCCTCCCAGGCTATGGAAGCACCCTGCTCATTTAGAGGAAAGACCTTCTCTTCCCAAAGCCCTGCGTACAGTGACTAGAGGCCCATCAACATGAGTGTTATTTAGGTAACTTCAAGGCAGCACGAATGGAGCTTTCCAAATGGCAAGGCAAGGCGTGTGCCATCAGGCTGCCGTTTCCAGTGAACACACAGGCTACCTCCTGTGATTTCTAACAAGTAAATACACACTCTAGCTACCCACTGCAACCTTCCCTCAATAAATTTTTCTTTGCACGGAGTTCTGCACGTAGCGATCTGCCTCTCCCAAGGAACGCTGTAGGTACGCTATCGGGCCTTAGCCTCTTCTAACACGCTGCAGCGTAAGAGGAAGAACTGTGCTTTGGTTACAGCAGGAACGCAAGTTGACTTTCTCCTGTAGGTATGGGGTCTTCAGGTATGAGTTCGTAGAAAGAATGCGAAGCAGATTTGTTTTCTCAGTGCAGCTCAGTCTAGGGCAATGAGGCATATTTGCACGGCATGTAGGACGTGAGAAGAACACATTTCCTGGAGCTGTTGGAGTGCTGAGGAAATCTAGCTTTCCCAAGGCAGTGTGAGGTGTGTTGCCCTACACTCAGCATACACAGAGTGACTGGGAATGGCTTCCAGAACTGAAAGTTTCTTAGCAGGCCAGTGGAGCCTGCCGGTACTCAGTGTTCTTACAGGGAATGGGGTGCCCACGCGAGGGTCGTATGTGTTCTGAAAAGCCTACTAAGTTTAAAATAAAGCAGAACGGCAACTAATGCCTCAAGAAAACTCCTCCACCCGCCGGCGTCAGCAAGGATATTAAAGGCCTTAGCTTGAGAATACTACTCACATCGAGTTTCCCTTGAGCTCTAGAGCATGTCAGGAAGAGCTCCCTCCCATCCTATGGAAGCACCCTGCTTATTTAGAGAAAACTCGTTCTCTTCCCAGAGTCCTGCCTGCAGTGACTAGAGGCCCGTCGAAAAGAGTGTTATTTAGGGAACTTCAAGGCAGCATGAATGGATCTTTCAAAATGAGAAAGCAAGGCTTGGGCCATCAGGCCCCCGTTTCCAGTGAACACACAGCGTACCTCCTTGTAATTTCTAACAAGTAAAAAGAGACTCTAGCTTCACACGGTCCCTTCCCTGAATCAACTTTTCTTGGTAAGGTGTTCTGCATGTAGCGATAGGCCTCTCCCAAGGAACGTTCTAGGTACGCTCTCGGGTCTTAGCCGCTTCTAAAGCCCTGCAGGGTAAGAGGAAGAACTGTGCTTTGGTTACAGCAGGAACGCAGGCCGACTTTCTCTGTAGGTATGGGGTTTTTAGCTATGAGTTTGTAGAAGGAATGCAAAGCAGATTTGCTTTCTCAGTGCAGCTCTGCCTAGGGCAATGAGGCAGATTTGCATGACATGTAGTACGTGAGAGAACAGATATTCCGGAGCTCTTGGAGTGCAGAGGAAATCTCGCTCTCCCAAGGAAGAGTTCAGTGTGTTGCCTTACTCTCGGCATACACAGAATGACTGGGAATGGCTTCCGGAACTGGATGTTTCTTAGCAGGCCAGTGGAGCCTGCCGGTACTCAGTGTTCTTGCAGGGAATAGGGTGCCCACGCGAGGGGCCTAGTTGTCCTGAAACGCATACTAACGTTAAAAGAAACAGAACGGCGACTAAGGTTTCATGGAAACTGCTCCACACTTCCACTTCAGGAGGGCTATTCAAGGACTTCACTTGAGGAAAGTACTCACGTCGAGTTTCCATTTAGCCCTAGAGCATGTCATAAGGAGCTCCCACCAAGCTTATGAAAGCACCCTGCTTATTTAGAGAAAACGCCTTCTCTTCCCAGAGTCCTGCCTGCAGTGACTAGAGGCCCGTCGAAAAGAGTGTTATTTAGGGAACTTCAAGGCAGCATGAATGGATCTTTCCAAATGAGAAAGCAAGGCTTGTGCCATCAGGCCCCCGGTTCCAGTGAACACACAGCCTACCTCCCTGTGATTTCTGACAAGTAAAAAGAGACGCTAGCTGCACACGGGTCCCTTCCCGGAATCCACTTTTCTTGGTAAGGTGTTCTGCATGTAGCGATATGCCTCTCCCAATGAACGCTCTAGGTACGCAATCGGGACTTAGCCGCTTCTAAAACCCTGCAGGGTAAGAGGAAGAACTGTGCTTTGGTTACAGCAGGAACGCAAGCCGACTTTCTCCTGTAGGTATGGGGTCTTTAGCTCTGAGTTTGTAGAAGGAATGCAAGGCAGATTTGGTTGCTCAGTGTAGCTCTGCCTAGGGTAGTGAGGCAGATTTGCATGACATGTAGTACGTGAGAGAACAGATTTTCTGGAGCTGTTGGAGTGCAGAGGAAATCTAGCTCTCCCAAGGAAGAGTGCAGTGTGTTGCCCTACACTCAGCATACACAGAGTGACTGAGAAAGTTTTCCGGGCCTGGATGTTTCTTAGCAGGCCAATAGAGCCTGCCGGTACTCAGTGTTCTTGCAGGGAATAGGGTGCCCATGCGGGGGTCCTAGGTGTCCTGAAAAGCGTACTAACGTTAAAATAAAGAGAACGGCGACTAAGGTCTCAGGGAAGGTGCTCCACGCTTCCACTTCAGGAGGGCTATTCAAGGCCTTACGTTGAGGAAAGTTCTCACGTTAAGTTGCCCTTTAGCTCTAGAGCATGTCAGGAGGAGCTCCCACCCAGCTTATGAAAGCACCCTGTGTATTTAGGGTAGACTCCATCTCCTCCCAGAGCCCTGCCTACAGTGACTAGAGACCCCTCAACAACAGTGTTATTTAGGTAGCTTCAAGGCAGTATGGATGGAGATTTCAAAACGGGAAAGCAAGGCTTTTGCCATCAGACTTCCGTTTCCAGTGAACGGTAGCCTACCTCCTTGTGATTTCTAACAAATACATACACACTCTAGCTACACACTGGTCCCTCCCCTTGATAAGTTTTTCTTCGCACAGAGTTCTGCATGTAGCGATCTGCCTTTCCCAAGGAAAGCTCTAGGTACGCTCTCGGGCCTTAGCCTCTTTTATAATCCTGCAGTGAAAGAGGAAGAAGTGTGCTTTAGTTGCAGCATTAACCCAAGCCGACTTTCTCCTGTCGGTATGGCGTCTTCAGGTTTCAGTTTGTAGAAAGAATGCGAAGCAGATTTGGTTTCAAATTGCAGCTCAGTCTAGGGCAATGAGGCATATATGCATGACATATAGGACGCGAGAGAACACATTTCCTTGAGCTGTTGGAGTGCTGAGGAAATGTAGCTCTGCCAAGGCAGAGTGCAGTGTGTTGCCCTACACTCAGCATACACAGAGTGACTGGGAAAGGTTTCTGGGCCGGAAGTTTCTTAGCAGGCCAGTGGAGCCTGCCGGTACTCAGTGTTCTTGCAGGGAATAGGGTGCCAACGCGAGGGTCCGATGTGTTTTGAAAAGCGTACTAACTTTAAAAGAAAGCAGAACTGCCACTAATACCTCAAGGAAACTCCTCCACGCTTCCGATTCAGCAAGGTTATTCAAGGCCTTCGCTTGAGGATAGTACTCACGTCGAGTTTCCCTTTAGCTCTAGAACATGTCAGGAGGAGCTCCCTCCCAGGCTATGGAAGCACCCTGCTCATTTAGAGGAAAGACCTTCTCTTCCCAAAGCCCTGCGTACAGTGACTAGAGGCCCATCAACATGAGTGTTATTTAGGTAACTTCAAGGCAGCACGAATGGAGCTTTCCAAATGGCAAGGCAAGGCGTGTGCCATCAGGCTGCCGTTTCCAGTGAACACACAGGCTACCTCCTGTGATTTCTAACAAGTAAATACACACTCTAGCTACCCACTGCAACCTTCCCTCAATAAATTTTTCTTTGCACGGAGTTCTGCACGTAGCGATCTGCCTCTCCCAAGGAACGCTGTAGGTACGCTATCGGGCCTTAGCCTCTTCTAACACGCTGCAGCGTAAGAGGAAGAACTGTGCTTTGGTTACAGCAGGAACGCAAGTTGACTTTCTCCTGTAGGTATGGGGTCTTCAGGTATGAGTTCGTAGAAAGAATGCGAAGCAGATTTGTTTTCTCAGTGCAGCTCAGTCTAGGGCAATGAGGCATATTTGCACGGCATGTAGGACGTGAGAAGAGCACATTTCCTGGAGCTGTTGGAGTGCTGAGGAAATCTAGCTTTCCCAAGGCAGTGTGAGGTGTGTTGCCCTACACTCAGCATACACAGAGTGACTGGGAATGGCTTCCAGAACTGAAAGTTTCTTAGCAGGCCAGTGGAGCCTGCCGGTACTCAGTGTTCTTACAGGGAATGGGGTGCCCACGCGAGGGTCGTATGTGTTCTGAAAAGCCTACTAAGTTTAAAATAAAGCAGAACGGCAACTAATGCCTCAAGAAAACTCCTCCACCCGCCGGCGTCAGCAAGGATATTAAAGGCCTTAGCTTGAGAATACTACTCACATCGAGTTTCCCTTGAGCTCTAGAGCATGTCAGGAAGAGCTCCCTCCCATCCTATGGAAGCACCCTGCTTATTTAGAGAAAACTCGTTCTCTTCCCAGAGTCCTGCCTGCAGTGACTAGAGGCCCGTCGAAAAGAGTGTTATTTAGGGAACTTCAAGGCAGCATGAATGGATCTTTCAAAATGAGAAAGCAAGGCTTGGGCCATCAGGCCCCCGTTTCCAGTGAACACACAGCGTACCTCCTTGTGATTTCTAACAAGTAAAAAGAGACTCTAGCTTCACACGGTCCCTTCCCTGAATCAACTTTTCTTGGTAAGGTGTTCTGCATGTAGCGATAGGCCTCTCCCAAGGAACGTTCTAGGTACGCTCTCGGGTCTTAGCCGCTTCTAAAGCCCTGCAGGGTAAGAGGAAGAACTGTGCTTTGGTTACAGCAGGAACGCAGGCCGACTTTCTCTGTAGGTATGGGGTTTTTAGCTATGAGTTTGTAGAAGGAATGCAAAGCAGATTTGCTTTCTCAGTGCAGCTCTGCCTAGGGCAATGAGGCAGATTTGCATGACATGTAGTACGTGAGAGAACAGATATTCCGGAGCTCTTGGAGTGCAGAGGAAATCTCGCTCTCCCAAGGAAGAGTTCAGTGTGTTGCCTTACTCTCGGCATACACAGAATGACTGGGAATGGCTTCCGGAACTGGATGTTTCTTAGCAGGCCAGTGGAGCCTGCCGGTACTCAGTGTTCTTGCAGGGAATAGGGTGCCCACGCGAGGGGCCTAGTTGTCCTGAAACGCATACTAACGTTAAAAGAAACAGAACGGCGACTAAGGTTTCATGGAAACTGCTCCACACTTCCACTTCAGGAGGGCTATTCAAGGACTTCACTTGAGGAAAGTACTCACGTCGAGTTTCCATTTAGCCCTAGAGCATGTCATAAGGAGCTCCCACCAAGCTTATGAAAGCACCCTGCTTATTTAGAGAAAACGCCTTCTCTTCCCAGAGTCCTGCCTGCAGTGACTAGAGGCCCGTCGAAAAGAGTGTTATTTAGGGAACTTCAAGGCAGCATGAATGGATCTTTCCAAATGAGAAAGCAAGGCTTGTGCCATCAGGCCCCCGGTTCCAGTGAACACACAGCCTACCTCCCTGTGATTTCTGACAAGTAAAAAGAGACGCTAGCTGCACACGGGTCCCTTCCCGGAATCCACTTTTCTTGGTAAGGTGTTCTGCATGTAGCGATATGCCTCTCCCAATGAACGCTCTAGGTACGCAATCGGGACTTAGCCGCTTCTAAAACCCTGCAGGGTAAGAGGAAGAACTGTGCTTTGGTTACAGCAGGAACGCAAGCCGACTTTCTCCTGTAGGTATGGGGTCTTTAGCTCTGAGTTTGTAGAAGGAATGCAAGGCAGATTTGGTTGCTCAGTGTAGCTCTGCCTAGGGTAGTGAGGCAGATTTGCATGACATGTAGTACGTGAGAGAACAGATTTTCTGGAGCTGTTGGAGTGCAGAGGAAATCTAGCTCTCCCAAGGAAGAGTGCAGTGTGTTGCCCTACACTCAGCATACACAGAGTGACTGAGAAAGTTTTCCGGGCCTGGATGTTTCTTAGCAGGCCAATAGAGCCTGCCGGTACTCAGTGTTCTTGCAGGGAATAGGGTGCCCATGCGGGGGTCCTAGGTGTCCTGAAAAGCGTACTAACGTTAAAATAAAGAGAACGGCGACTAAGGTCTCAGGGAAGGTGCTCCACGCTTCCACTTCAGGAGGGCTATTCAAGGCCTTACCTTGAGGAAAGTTCTCACGTTAAGTTGCCCTTTAGCTCTAGAGCATGTCAGGAGGAGCTCCCACCCAGCTTATGAAAGCACCCTGTGTATTTAGGGTAAACTCCATCTCCTCCCAGAGCCCTGCCTACAGTGACTAGAGACCCCTCAACAACAGTGTTATTTAGGTAGCTTCAAGGCAGTATGGATGGAGATTTCAAAACGGGAAAGCAAGGCTTTTGCCATCAGACTTCCGTTTCCAGTGAACGGTAGCCTACCTCCTTGTGATTTCTAACAAATACATACACACTCTAGCTACACACTGGTCCCTCCCCTTGATAAGTTTTTCTTCGCACAGAGTTCTGCATGTAGCGATCTGCCTTTCCCAAGGAAAGCTCTAGGTACGCTCTCGGGCCTTAGCCTCTTTTATAATCCTGCAGTGAAAGAGGAAGAAGTGTGCTTTAGTTGCAGCATTAACCCAAGCCGACTTTCTCCTGTCGGTATGGCGTCTTCAGGTTTCAGTTTGTAGAAAGAATGCGAAGCAGATTTGGTTTCAAATTGCAGCTCAGTCTAGGGCAATGAGGCATATATGCATGACATATAGGACGCGAGAGAACACATTTCCTTGAGCTGTTGGAGTGCTGAGGAAATGTAGCTCTGCCAAGGCAGAGTGCAGTGTGTTGCCCTACACTCAGCATACACAGAGTGACTGGGAAAGGTTTCTGGGCCGGAAGTTTCTTAGCAGGCCAGTGGAGCCTGCCGGTACTCAGTGTTCTTGCAGGGAATAGGGTGCCAACGCGAGGGTCCGATGTGTTTTGAAAAGCGTACTAACTTTAAAAGAAAGCAGAACTGCCACTAATACCTCAAGGAAACTCCTCCACGCTTCCGATTCAGCAAGGTTATTCAAGGCCTTCGCTTGAGGATAGTACTCACGTCGAGTTTCCCTTTAGCTCTAGAACATGTCAGGAGGAGCTCCCTCCCAGGCTATGGAAGCACCCTGCTCATTTAGAGGAAAGACCTTCTCTTCCCAAAGCCCTGCGTACAGTGACTAGAGGCCCATCAACATGAGTGTTATTTAGGTAACTTCAAGGCAGCACGAATGGAGCTTTCCAAATGGCAAGGCAAGGCGTGTGCCATCAGGCTGCCGTTTCCAGTGAACACACAGGCTACCTCCTGTGATTTCTAACAAGTAAATACACACTCTAGCTACCCACTGCAACCTTCCCTCAATAAATTTTTCTTTGCACGGAGTTCTGCACGTAGCGATCTGCCTCTCCCAAGGAACGCTGTAGGTACGCTATCGGGCCTTAGCCTCTTCTAACACGCTGCAGCGTAAGAGGAAGAACTGTGCTTTGGTTACAGCAGGAACGCAAGTTGACTTTCTCCTGTAGGTATGGGGTCTTCAGGTATGAGTTCGTAGAAAGAATGCGAAGCAGATTTGTTTTCTCAGTGCAGCTCAGTCTAGGGCAATGAGGCATATTTGCACGGCATGTAGGACGTGAGAAGAACACATTTCCTGGAGCTGTTGGAGTGCTGAGGAAATCTAGCTTTCCCAAGGCAGTGTGAGGTGTGTTGCCCTACACTCAGCATACACAGAGTGACTGGGAATGGCTTCCAGAACTGAAAGTTTCTTAGCAGGCCAGTGGAGCCTGCCGGTACTCAGTGTTCTTACAGGGAATGGGGTGCCCACGCGAGGGTCGTATGTGTTCTGAAAAGCCTACTAAGTTTAAAATAAAGCAGAACGGCAACTAATGCCTCAAGAAAACTCCTCCACCCGCCGGCGTCAGCAAGGATATTAAAGGCCTTAGCTTGAGAATACTACTCACATCGAGTTTCCCTTGAGCTCTAGAGCATGTCAGGAAGAGCTCCCTCCCATCCTATGGAAGCACCCTGCTTATTTAGAGAAAACTCGTTCTCTTCCCAGAGTCCTGCCTGCAGTGACTAGAGGCCCGTCGAAAAGAGTGTTATTTAGGGAACTTCAAGGCAGCATGAATGGATCTTTCAAAATGAGAAAGCAAGGCTTGGGCCATCAGGCCCCCGTTTCCAGTGAACACACAGCGTACCTCCTTGTGATTTCTAACAAGTAAAAAGAGACTCTAGCTTCACACGGTCCCTTCCCTGAATCAACTTTTCTTGGTAAGGTGTTCTGCATGTAGCGATAGGCCTCTCCCAAGGAACGTTCTAGGTACGCTCTCGGGTCTTAGCCGCTTCTAAAGCCCTGCAGGGTAAGAGGAAGAACTGTGCTTTGGTTACAGCAGGAACGCAGGCCGACTTTCTCTGTAGGTATGGGGTTTTTAGCTATGAGTTTGTAGAAGGAATGCAAAGCAGATTTGCTTTCTCAGTGCAGCTCTGCCTAGGGCAATGAGGCAGATTTGCATGACATGTAGTACGTGAGAGAACAGATATTCCGGAGCTCTTGGAGTGCAGAGGAAATCTCGCTCTCCCAAGGAAGAGTTCAGTGTGTTGCCTTACTCTCGGCATACACAGAATGACTGGGAATGGCTTCCGGAACTGGATGTTTCTTAGCAGGCCAGTGGAGCCTGCCGGTACTCAGTGTTCTTGCAGGGAATAGGGTGCCCACGCGAGGGGCCTAGTTGTCCTGAAACGCATACTAACGTTAAAAGAAACAGAACGGCGACTAAGGTTTCATGGAAACTGCTCCACACTTCCACTTCAGGAGGGCTATTCAAGGACTTCACTTGAGGAAAGTACTCACGTCGAGTTTCCATTTAGCCCTAGAGCATGTCATAAGGAGCTCCCACCAAGCTTATGAAAGCACCCTGCTTATTTAGAGAAAACGCCTTCTCTTCCCAGAGTCCTGCCTGCAGTGACTAGAGGCCCGTCGAAAAGAGTGTTATTTAGGGAACTTCAAGGCAGCATGAATGGATCTTTCCAAATGAGAAAGCAAGGCTTGTGCCATCAGGCCCCCGGTTCCAGTGAACACACAGCCTACCTCCCTGTGATTTCTGACAAGTAAAAAGAGACGCTAGCTGCACACGGGTCCCTTCCCGGAATCCACTTTTCTTGGTAAGGTGTTCTGCATGTAGCGATATGCCTCTCCCAATGAACGCTCTAGGTACGCAATCGGGACTTAGCCGCTTCTAAAACCCTGCAGGGTAAGAGGAAGAACTGTGCTTTGGTTACAGCAGGAACGCAAGCCGACTTTCTCCTGTAGGTATGGGGTCTTTAGCTCTGAGTTTGTAGAAGGAATGCAAGGCAGATTTGGTTGCTCAGTGTAGCTCTGCCTAGGGTAGTGAGGCAGATTTGCATGACATGTAGTACGTGAGAGAACAGATTTTCTGGAGCTGTTGGAGTGCAGAGGAAATCTAGCTCTCCCAAGGAAGAGTGCAGTGTGTTGCCCTACACTCAGCATACACAGAGTGACTGAGAAAGTTTTCCGGGCCTGGATGTTTCTTAGCAGGCCAATAGAGCCTGCCGGTACTCAGTGTTCTTGCAGGGAATAGGGTGCCCATGCGGGGGTCCTAGGTGTCCTGAAAAGCGTACTAACGTTAAAATAAAGAGAACGGCGACTAAGGTCTCAGGGAAGGTGCTCCACGCTTCCACTTCAGGAGGGCTATTCAAGGCCTTACCTTAAGGAAAGTTCTCACGTTAAGTTGCCCTTTAGCTCTAGAGCATGTCAGGAGGAGCTCCCACCCAGCTTATGAAAGCACCCTGTGTATTTAGGGTAAACTCCATCTCCTCCCAGAGCCCTGCCTACAGTGACTAGAGACCCCTCAACAACAGTGTTATTTAGGTAGCTTCAAGGCAGTATGGATGGAGATTTCAAAACGGGAAAGCAAGGCTTTTGCCATCAGACTTCCGTTTCCAGTGAACGGTAGCCTACCTCCTTGTGATTTCTAACAAATACATACACACTCTAGCTACACACTGGTCCCTCCCCTTGATAAGTTTTTCTTCGCACAGAGTTCTGCATGTAGCGATCTGCCTTTCCCAAGGAAAGCTCTAGGTACGCTCTCGGGCCTTAGCCTCTTTTATAATCCTGCAGTGAAAGAGGAAGAAGTGTGCTTTAGTTGCAGCATTAACCCAAGCCGACTTTCTCCTGTCGGTATGGCGTCTTCAGGTGTCAGTTTGTAGAAAGAATGCGAAGCAGATTTGGTTTCAAATTGCAGCTCAGTCTAGGGCAATGAGGCATATATGCATGACATATAGGACGTGAGAGAACACATTTCCTTGAGCTGTTGGAGTGCTGAGGAAATGTAGCTCTGCCAAGGCAGAGTGCAGTGTGTTGCCCTACACTCAGCATACACAGAGTGACTGGGAAAGGTTTCTGGGCCGGAAGTTTCTTAGCAGGCCAGTGGAGCCTGCCGGTACTCAGTGTTCTTGCAGGGAATAGGGTGCCAACGCGAGCGTCCGATGTGTTTTGAAAAGCATACTAACTTTAAAAGAAAGCAGAACTGCCACTAATACCTCAAGGAAACTCCTCCACGCTTCCGATTCAGCAAGGTTATTCAAGGCCTTCGCTTGAGGATAGTACTCACGTCGAGTTTCCCTTTAGCTCTAGAACATGTCAGGAGGAGCTCCCTCCCAGGCTATGGAAGCACCCTGCTCATTTAGAGGAAAGACCTTCTCTTCCCAAAGCCCTGCGTACACTGACTAGAGGCCCATCAACATGAGTGTTATTTAGGTAACTTCAAGGCAGCACGAATGGAGCTTTCCAAATGGCAAGGCAAGGCGTGTGCCATCAGGCTGCCGTTTCCAGTGAACACACAGGCTACCTCCTGTGATTTCTAACAAGTAAATACACACTCTAGCTACCCACTGCAACCTTCCCTCAATAAATTTTTCTTTGCACGGAGTTCTGCACGTAGCGATCTGCCTCTCCCAAGGAACGCTGTAGGTACGCTATCGGGCCTTAGCCTCTTCTAACACGCTGCAGCGTAAGAGGAAGATCTGTGCTTTGGTTACAGCAGGAACGCAAGTTGACTTTCTCCTGTAGGTATGGGGTCTTCAGGTATGAGTTCGTAGAAAGAATGCGAAGCAGATTTGTTTTCTCAGTGCATCTCAGTCTAGGGCAATGAGGCATATTTGCATGGCATGTAGGACGTGAGAAGAACACATTTCCTGGAGCTGTTGGAGTGCTGAGGAAATCTAGCTTTCCCAAGGCAGTGTGAGGTGTGTTGCCCTACACTCAGCATACACAGAGTGACTGGGAATGGCTTCCAGAACTGAAAGTTTCTTAGCAGGCCAGTGGAGCCTGCCGGTACTCAGTGTTCTTGCAGGGAATAGGGTGCCCACGCGAGGGGCCTAGTTGTCCTGAAACGCGTACTAACGTTAAAATAAACAGAACGGCGACTAAGGTCTCATGGAAACTGCTCCACACTTCCACTTCAGGAGGGCTATTCAAGGACCTCACTTGAGGAAAGTACTCACGTCGAGTTTCCATTTAGCCCTAGAGCATGTCATAAGGAGCTCCCACCAAGCTTATGAAAGCACCCTGCTTATTTAGAGAAAACTCCTTCTCTTCCCAGAGTCTTGCCTGCAGTGACTAGAGGCCCGTCGAAAAGAGTGTTATTTAGGGAACTTCAAGGCAGCATGAATGGATCTTTCCAAATGAGAAAGCAAGGCTTGTGCCATCAGGCCCCCGGTTCCAGTGAACACACAGCCTACCTCCCTGTGATTTCTCACAAGTAAAAAGAGACGCTAGCTGCACACGGGTCCCTTCCCGGAATCCACTTTTCTTGGTAAGGTGTTCTGCATGTAGCGATATGCCTCTCCCAATGAACGCTCTAGGTACGCAATCGGGACTTAGCCGCTTCTAAAACCCTGCAGGGTAAGAGGAAGAACTGTGCTTTGGTTACAGCAGGAACGCAAGCCGACTTTCTCCTGTAGGTATGGGGTCTTTAGCTCTGAGTTTGTAGAAGGAATGCAAGGCAGATTTGGTTGCTCAGTGTAGCTCTGCCTAGGGTAGTGAGGCAGATTTGCATGACATGTAGTACGTGAGAGAACAGATTTTCTGGAGCTGTTGGAGTGCAGAGGAAATCTAGCTCTCCCAAGGAAGAGTGCAGTGTGTTGCCCTACACTCAGCATACACAGAGTGACTGAGAAAGTTTTCCGGGCCTGGATGTTTCTTAGCAGGCCAATAGAGCCTGCCGGTACTCAGTGTTCTTGCAGGGAATAGGGTGCCCATGCGGGGGTCCTAGGTGTCCTGAAAAGCGTACTAACGTTAAAATAAAGAGAACGGCGACTAAGGTCTCAGGGAAGGTGCTCCACGCTTCCACTTCAGGAGGGCTATTCAAGGCCTTACCTTGAGGAAAGTTCTCACGTTAAGTTGCCCTTTAGCTCTAGAGCATGTCAGGAGGAGCTCCCACCCAGCTTATGAAAGCACCCTGTGTATTTAGGGTAAACTCCATCTCCTCCCAGAGCCCTGCCTACAGTGACTAGAGACCCCTCAACAACAGTGTTATTTAGGTAGCTTCAAGGCAGTATGGATGGAAATTTCAAAACGGGAAAGCAAGGCTTTTGCCATCAGACTTCCGTTTCCAGTGAACGGTAGCCTACCTCCTTGTGATTTCTAACAAATACATACACACTCTAGCTACACACTGGTCCCTCCCCTTGATAAGTTTTTCTTCGCACAGAGTTCTGCATGTAGCGATCTGCCTTTCCAAGGAAAGCTCTAGGTACGCTCTCGGGCCTTAGCCTCTTTTATAATCCTGCAGTGAAAGAGGAAGAAGTGTGCTTTAGTTGCAGCATTAACCCAAGCCGACTTTCTCCTGTCGGTATGGCGTCTTCAGGTTTCAGTTTGTAGAAAGAATGCGAAGCAGATTTGGTTTCAAATTGCAGCTCAGTCTAGGGCAATGAGGCATATATGCATGACATATAGGACGTGAGAGAACACATTTCCTTGAGCTGTTGGAGTGCTGAGGAAATGTAGCTCTGCCAAGGCAGAGTGCAGTGTGTTGCCCTACACTCAGCATACACAGAGTGACTGGGAAAGGTTTCTGGGCCGGAAGTTTCTTAGCAGGCCAGTGGAGCCTGCCGGTACTCAGTGTTCTTGCAGGGACTAGGGTGCCAACGCGAGGGTCCGATGTGTTTTGAAAAGCGTACTAACTTTAAAAGAAAGCAGAACTGCCACTAATACCTCAAGGAAACTCCTCCACGCTTCCGATTCAGCAAGGTTATTCAAGGCCTTCGCTTGAGGATAGTACTCACGTCGAGTTTCCCTTTAGCTCTAGAACATGTCAGGAGGAGCTCCCTCCCAGGCTATGGAAGCACCCTGCTCATTTAGAGGAAAGACCTTCTCTTCCCAAAGCCCTGCGTACAGTGACTAGAGGCCCATCAACATGAGTGTTATTTAGGTAACTTCAAGGCAGCACGAATGGGGCTTTCCAAATGGCAAGGCAAGGCGTGTGCCATCAGGCTGCCGTTTCCAGTGAACACACAGGCTACCTCCTGTGATTTCTAACAAGTAAATATACACTCTAGCTACCCACTGCAACCTTCCCTCAATAAATTTTTCTTTGCACGGAGTTCTGCACGTAGCGATCTGCCTCTCCCAAGGAACGCTGTAGGTACGCTATCGGGCCTTAGCCTCTTCTAACACGCTGCAGCGTAAGAGGAAGAACTGTGCTTTGGTTACAGCAGGAACGCAAGTTGACTTTCTCCTGTAGGTATGGGGTCTTCAGGTATGAGTTCGTAGAAAGAATGCGAAGCAGATTTGTTTTCTCAGTGCAGCTCAGTCTAGGGCAATGAGGCATATTTGCATGGCATGTAGGACGTGAGAAGAACACATTTCCTGGAGCTGTTGGAGTGCTGAGGAAATCTAGCTTTCCCAAGGCAGTGTGAGGTGTGTTGCCCTACACTCAGCATACACAGAGTGACTGGGAATGGCTTCCAGAACTGAAAGTTTCTTAGCAGGCCAGTGGAGCCTGCCGGTACTCAGTGTTCTTACAGGGAATGGGGTGCCCACGCGAGGGTCGTATGTGTTCTGAAAAGCCTACTAAGTTTAAAATAAAGCAGAACGGCAACTAATGCCTCAAGAAAACTCCTCCACCCTCCGGCGTCAGCAAGGATATTAAAGGCCTTAGCTTGAGAATACTACTCACATCGAGTTTCCCTTGAGCTCTAGAGCATGTCAGGAAGAGCTCCCTCCCATCCTATGGAAGCACCCTGCTTATTTAGAGAAAACTCGTTCTCTTCCCAGAGTCCTGCCTGCAGTGACTAGAGGCCCGTCGAAAAGAGTGTTATTTAGGGAACTTCAAGGCAGCATGAATGGATCTTTCAAAATGAGAAAGCAAGGCTTGGGCCATCAGGCCCCCGTTTCCAGTGAACACACAGCGTACCTCCTTGTGATTTCTAACAAGTAAAAAGAGACTCTAGCTTCACACGGTCCCTTCCCTGAATCAACTTTTCTTGGTAAGGTGTTCTGCATGTAGCGATAGGCCTCTCCCAAGGAACGTTCTAGGTACGCTCTCGGGTCTTAGCCGCTTCTAAAGCCCTGCAGGGTAAGAGGAAGAACTGTGCTTTGGTTACAGCAGGAACGCAGGCCGACTTTCTCTGTAGGTATGGGGTTTTTAGCTATGAGTTTGTAGAAGGAATGCAAAGCAGATTTGGTTTCTCAGTGCAGCTCTGCCTAGGGCAATGAGGCAGATTTGCATGACATGTAGTACGTGAGAGAACAGATATTCCGGAGCTCTTGGAGTGCAGAGGAAATCTCGCTCTCCCAAGGAAGAGTTCAGTGTGTTGCCTTACTCTCGGCATACACAGAATGACTGGGAATGGCTTCCGGAACTGGATGTTTCTTAGCAGGCCAGTGGAGCCTGCCGGTACTGAGTGTTCTTGCAGGGAATAGGGTGCCCACGCGAGGGGCCTAGTTGTCCTGAAACGCGTACTAACGTTAAAATAAACAGAACGGCGACTAAGGTTTCATGAAAACTGCTCCACACTTCCACTTCAGGAGGGCTATTCAAGGACTTCACTTGAGGAAAGTACTCACGTCGAGTTTCCATTTAGCCCTAGAGCATGTCATAAGGAGCTCCCACCAAGCTTATGAAAGCACCCTGCTTATTTAGAGAAAACTCCTTCTCTTCACAGAGTCTTGCCTGCAGTGACTAGAGGCCCGTCGAAAAGAGTGTTATTTAGGGAACTTCAAGGCAGCATGAATGGATCTTTCCAAATGAGAAAGCAAGGCTTGTGCCATCAGGCCCCCGGTTCCAGTGAACACACAGCCTACCTCCCTGTGATTTCTGACAAGTAAAAAGAGACGCTAGCTGCACACGGGTCCCTTCCCGGAATCCACTTTTCTTGGTAAGGTGTTCTGCATGTAGCGATATTCCTCTCCCAATGAACGCTCTAGGTACGCAATCGGGACTTAGCCGCTTCTAAAACCCTGCAGGGTAAGAGGAAGAACTGTGCTTTGGTTACAGCAGGAACGCAAGCCGACTTTCTCCTGTAGGTATGGGGTCTTTAGCTCTGAGTTTGTAGAAGGAATGCAAGGCAGATTTGGTTGCTCAGTGTAGCTCTGCCTAGGGTAGTGAGGCAGATTTGCATGACATGTAGTACGTGAGAGAACAGATTTTCTGGAGCTGTTGGAGTGCAGAGGAAATCTAGCTCTCCCAAGGAAGAGTGCAGTGTGTTGCCCTACACTCAGCATACACAGAGTGACTGAGAAAGTTTTCCGGGCCTGGATGTTTCTTAGCAGGCCAATAGAGCCTGCCGGTACTCAGTGTTCTTGCAGGGAATAGGGTGCCCATGCGGGGGTCCTAGGTGTCCTGAAAAGCGTACTAACGTTAAAATAAAGAGAACGGCGACTAAGGTCTCAGGGAAGGTGCTCCACGCTTCCACTTCAGGAGGGCTATTCAAGGCCTTACCTTGAGGAAAGTTCTCACGTTAAGTTGCCCTTTAGCTCTAGAGCATGTCAGGAGGAGCTCCCACCCAGCTTATGAAAGCACCCTGTGTATTTAGGGTAAACTCCATCTCCTCCCAGAGCCCTGCCTACAGTGACTAGAGACCCCTCAACAACAGTGTTATTTAGGTAGCTTCAAGGCAGTATGAATGGAGATTTCAAAACGGGAAAGCAAGGCTTTTGCTATCAGACTTCCGTTTCCAGTGAACGGTAGCCTACCTCCATGTGATTTCTAACAAATACATACACACTCTAGCTACACACTGGTCCCTCCCCTTGATAAGTTTTTCTTCGCACAGAGTTCTGCATGTAGCGATCTGCCTTTCCCAAGGAAATCTCTAGGTACGCTCTCGGGCCTTAGCCTCTTTTATAATCCTGCAGTGAAAGAGGAAGAAGTGTGCTTTAGTTGCAGCATTAACCCAAGCCGACTTTCTCCTGTCGGTATGGCGTCTTCAGGTGTCAGTTTGTAGAAAGAATGCGAAGCAGATTTGGTTTCAAATTGCAGCTCAGTCTAGGGCAATGAGGCATATATGCATGACATATAGGACGTGAGAGAACACATTTCCTTGAGCCGTTGGAGTGCTGAGGAAATGTAGCTCTGCCAAGGCAGAGTGCAGTGTGTTGCCCTACGCTCAGCATACACAGAGTGACTGGGAAAGGTTTCTGGGCCGGAAGTTTCTTAGCAGGCCAGTGGAGCCTGCCGGTACTCAGTGTTCTTGCAGGGAATAGGGTGCCAACGCGAGGGTCCGATGTGTTTTGAAAAGCGTACTAACTTTAAAAGAAAGTAGAACTGCCACTAATACCTCAAGGAAACTCCTCCACGCTTCCGATTCAGCAAGGTTATTCAAGGCCTTCGCTTGAGGATAGTACTCACGTCGAGTTTCCCTTTAGCTCTAGAACATGTCAGGAGGAGCTCCCTCCCAGGCTATGGAAGCACCCTGCTCATTTAGAGGAAAGACCTTCTCTTCCCAAAGCCCTGCGTACAGTGACTAGAGGCCCATCAACATGAGTGTTATTTAGGTAACTTCAAGGCAGCACGAATGGAGCTTTCCAAATGGCAAGGCAAGGCGTGTGCCATCAGGCCGCCGTTTCCAGTGAACACACAGGCTACCTCCTGTGATTTCTAACAAGTAAATACACACTCTAGCTACCCACTGCAACCTTCCCTCAATAAATTTTTCTTTGCACGGAGTTCTGCACGTAGCGATCTGCCTCTCCCAAGGAACGCTGTAGGTACGCTATCGGGCCTTAGCCTCTTCTAACACGCTGCAGCGTAAGAGGAAGAACTGTGCTTTGGTTACAGCAGGAACGCAAGTTGACTTTCTCCTGTAGGTATGGGGTCTTCAGGTATGAGTTCGTAGAAAGAATGCGAAGCAGATTTGTTTTCTCAGTGCAGCTCAGTCTAGGGCAATGAGGCATATTTGCATGGCATGTAGGACGTGAGAAGAACACATTTCCTGGAGCTGTTGGAGTGCTGAGGAAATCTAGCTTTCCCAAGGCAGTGTGAGGTGTGTTGCCCTACACTCAGCATACACAGAGTGACTGGGAATGGCTTCCAGAACTGAAAGTTTCTTAGCAGGCCAGTGGAGCCTGCCGGTACTCAGTGTTCTTACAGGGAATGGGGTGCCCACGCGAGGGTCGTATGTGTTCTGAAAAGCCTACTAAGTTTAAAATAAAGCAGAACGGCAACTGATGCCTCAAGAAAACTCCTCCACCCTCCGGCGTCAGCAAGGATATTAAAGGCCTTAGCTTGAGAATACTACTCACATCGAGTTTCCCTTGAGCTCTAGAGCATGTCAGGAAGAGCTCCCTCCCATCCTATGGAAGCACCCTGCTTATTTAGAGAAAACTCGTTCTCTTCCCAGAGTCCTGCCTGCAGTGACTAGAGGCCCGTCGAAAAGAGTGTTATTTAGGGAACTTCAAGGCAGCATGAATGGATCTTTCAAAATGAGAAAGCAAGGCTTGGGCCATCAGGCCCCCGTTTCCAGTGAACACACAGCGTACCTCCTTGTGATTTCTAACAAGTAAAAAGAGACTCTAGCTTCACACGGTCCCTTCCCTGAATCAACTTTTCTTGGTAAGGTGTTCTGCATGTAGCGATAGGCCTCTCCCAAGGAACGTTCTAGGTACGCTCTCGGGTCTTAGCCGCTTCTAAAGCCCTGCAGGGTAAGAGGAAGAACTGTGCTTTGGTTACAGCAGGAACGCAGGCCGACTTTCTCTGTAGGTATGGGGTTTTTAGCTATGAGTTTGTAGAAGGAATGCAAAGCAGATTTGGTTTCTCAGTGCAGCTCTGCCTAGGGCAATGAGGCAGATTTGCATGACATGTAGTACGTGAGAGAACAGATATTCCGGAGCTCTTGGAGTGCAGAGGAAATCTCGCTCTCCCAAGGAAGAGTTCAGTGTGTTGCCTTACTCTCGGCATACACAGAATGACTGGGAATGGCTTCCGGAACTGGATGTTTCTTAGCAGGCCAGTGGAGCCTGCCGGTACTCAGTGTTCTTGCAGGGAATAGGGTGCCCACGCGAGGGGCCTAGTTGTCCTGAAACGCGTACTAACGTTAAAATAAACAGAACGGCGACTAAGGTCTCATGGAAACTGCTCCACACTTCCACTTCAGGAGGGCTATTCAAGGACTTCACTTGAGGAAAGTACTCACGTCGAGTTTCTATTTAGCCCTAGAGCATGTCATAAGGAGCTCCCACCAAGCTTATGAAAGCACCCTGCTTATTTAGAGAAAACGCCTTCTCTTCCCAGAGTCCTGCCTGCAGTGACTAGAGGCCCGTCGAAAAGAGTGTTATTTAGGGAACTTCAAGGCAGCATCAATGGATCTTTCCAAATGAGAAAGCAAGGCTTGTGCCATCAGGCCCCCGGTTCCAGTGAACACACAGCCTACCTCCCTGTGATTTCTCACAAGTAAAAAGAGACGCTAGCTGCACACGGGTCCCTTCCCGGAATCCACTTTTCTTGGTAAGGTGTTCTGCATGTAGCGATATTCCTCTCCCAATGAACGCTCTAGGTACGCAATCGGGACTTAGCCGCTTCTAAAACCCTGCAGGGTAAGAGGAAGAACTGTGCTTTGGTTACAGCAGGAACGCAAGCCGACTTTCTCCTGTAGGTATGGGGTCTTTAGCTCTGAGTTTGTAGAAGGAATGCAAGGCAGATTTGGTTGCTCAGTGTAGCTCTGCCTAGGGTAGTGAGGCAGATTTGCATGACATGTAGTACGTGAGAGAACAGATTTTCTGGAGCTGTTGGAGTGCAGAGGAAATCTAGCTCTCCCAAGGAAGAGTGCAGTGTGTTGCCCTACACTCAGCATACACAGAGTGACTGAGAAAGTTTTCCGGGCCTGGATGTTTCTTAGCAGGCCAATAGAGCCTGCCGGTACTCAGTGTTCTTGCAGGGAATAGGGTGCCCATGCGGGGGTCCTAGGTGTCCTGAAAAGCGTACTAACGTTAAAATAAAGAGAACGGCGACTAAGGTCTCAGGGAAGGTGCTCCACGCTTCCACTTCAGGAGGGCTATTCAAGGCCTTACGTTGAGGAAAGTTCTCACGTTAAGTTGCCCTTTAGCTCTAGAGCATGTCAGGAGGAGCTCCCACCCAGCTTATGAAAGCACCCTGTGTATTTAGGGTAAACTCCATCTCCTCCCAGAGCCCTGCCTACAGTGACTAGAGACCCCTCAACAACAGTGTTATTTAGGTAGCTTCAAGGCAGTATGAATGGAGATTTCAAAACGGGAAAGCAAGGCTTTTGCCATCAGACTTCCGTTTCCAGTGAACGGTAGCCTACCTCCTTGTGATTTCTAACAAATACATACACACTCTAGCTACACACTGGTCCCTCCCCTTGATAAGTTTTTCTTCGCACAGAGTTCTGCATGTAGCGATCTGCCTTTCCCAAGGAAAGCTCTAGGTACGCTCTCGGGCCTTAGCCTCTTTTATAATCCTGCAGTGAAAGAGGAAGAAGTGTGCTTTAGTTGCAGCATTAACCCAAGCCGACTTTCTCCTGTCGGTATGGCGTCTTCAGGTTTCAGTTTGTAGAAAGAATGCAAAGCAGATTTGGTTTCAAATTGCAGCTCAGTCTAGGGCAATGAGGCATATATGCATGACATATAGGACGTGAGAGAACACATTTCCTTGAGCTGTTGGAGTGCTGAGGAAATGTAGCTCTGCCAAGGCAGAGTGCAGTGTGTTGCCCTACACTCAGCATACACAGAGTGACTGGGAATGGCTTCCAGAACTGAAAGTTTCTTAGCAGGCCAGTGGAGCCTGCCGGTACTCAGTGTTCTTAGAGGGAATAGGGTGCCCACGCGAGTTTTGTATGTGTTCTGAAAAGCCTACTAAGTTTAAAATAAAGCAGAACGGCAACTAATGCCTCAAGAAAACTCCTCCACCCGCCGGCGTCAGCAAGGATATTAAAGGCCTTAGCTTGAGAATACTACTCACATCGAGTTTCCCTTGAGCTCTAGAGCATGTCAGGAAGAGCTCCCTCCCATCCTATGGAAGCACCCTGCTTATTTAGAGAAAACTCGTTCTCTTCCCAGAGTCCTGCCTGCAGTGACTAGAGGCCCGTCGAAAAGAGTGTTATTTAGGGAACTTCAAGGCAGCATGAATGGATCTTTCAAAATGAGAAAGCAAGGCTTGGGCCATCAGGCCCCCGTTTCCAGTGAACACACAGCGTACCTCCTTGTGATTTCTAACAAGTAAAAAGAGACTCTAGCTTCACACGGTCCCTTCCCTGAATCAACTTTTCTTGGTAAGGTGTTCTGCATGTAGCGATAGGCCTCTCCCAAGGAACGTTCTAGGTATGCTCTCGGGTCTTAGCCGCTTCTAAAGCCCTGCAGGGTAAGAGGAAGAACTGTGCTTTGGTTACAGCAGGAACGCAGGCCGACTTTCTCTGTAGGTATGGGGTTTTTAGCTATGAGTTTGTAGAAGGAATGCAAAGCAGATTTGCTTTCTCAGTGCAGCTCTGCCTATGGCAATGAGGCAGATTTGCATGACATGTAGTACGTGAGAGAATAGATATTCCGTAGCTCTTGTAGTGCAGAGGAAATCTCGCTCTCCCAAGGAAGAGTTCAGTGTGTTGCCTTACTCTCGGCATACACAGAATGACTGGGAATGGCTTCCGGAACTGGATGTTTCTTAGCAGGCCAGTGGAGCCTGCCGGTACTCAGTGTTCTTGCAGGGAATAGGGTGCCCACGCGAGGGGCCTAGTTGTCCTGAAACGCGTACTAATGTTAAAATAAACAGAACGGCGACTAAGGTCTCATGGAAACTGCTCCACACTTCCACTTCAGGAGGGCTATTCAAGGCCTTACCTTGAGGAAAGTACTCACGTCAAGTTGCCCTTTAGCTCTAGAGCATGTCAGGAGGAACTCACACCCAGCTTATGAAAGAACCCTCTTTATTTAGAGAAAACTCCATCTATTCCCAGAGCCCTGCCTACAGTGACTAGAGACCCCTCAAAAACAGTGTTATTGAGGTAGCTTCAAGGCAGTATGAATGGAGATTTAAATATGGGAAAACAAGGCTTGTGCCATCAGACCGCCATTTGCAGTGAACACGTAGCCTACCTCCTTGTAATTTCTAACAAGTACATATACACTCTAGCTACACACTGGTCCCTCCACTTAATAAATTTTTCTTCGCACAGAGTTCTGCATGTAGCCATCTGCCTCTCCCAAGGAAAGCACTAGGTACGCTCTCGGGCCTTAGCCTCTTTTAAATCCTGCAGTGAAAAAGGAAGAAGTGTGCTTTCGTTGCAGCATTAACGCAAGCCGACTTTCTCCTGTCGGTATGGCGTCTTCAGGTTTGTGTTTGGAGAAGGAATGCGAAGCAGATTTGGTTTCTTAGTGCAGCTCCGTCAAGGGCAATGAGGAAGATTTGCATGGCATGTAGGACGTGAAAGAAAAGAGTTCCTGGAGCTGTTGGAGTGCTGAGGAAATCTCGCTCTCCCAAGGAAGAGTTCAGTGTGTTGCCTTACTCTCGGCATACACAGAATGACTGGGAATGGCTTCCGGAACTGGATGTTTCTTAGCAGGCCAGTGGAGCCTGCCGGTACTCAGTGTTCTTGCAGGGAATAGGGTGCCCACGCGAGGGGCCTAGTTGTCCTGAAACGCGTACTAACGTTAAAATAAACAGAACGGCGACTAAGGTCTCATGGAAACTGCTCCACACTTCCACTTCAGGAGGGCTATTCAAGGACCTCACTTGAGGAAAGTACTCACGTCGAGTTTCCATTTAGCCCTAGAGCATGTCATAAGGAGCTCCCACCAAGCTTATGAAAGCACCCTGCTTATTTAGAGAAAACTCCTTCTCTTCCCAGAGTCCTGCCTGCAGTGACTAGAGGCCCGTCGAAAAGAGTGTTATTTAGGGAACTTCAAGGCAGCATGAATGGATCTTTCCAAATGAGAAAGCAAGGCTTGTGCCATCAGGCCCCCGGTTCCAGTGAACACACAGCCTACCTCCCTGTGATTTCTCACAAGTAAAAAGAGACGCTAGCTGCACACGGGTCCCTTCCCGGAATCCACTTTTCTTGGTAAGGTGTTCTGCATGTAGCGATATTCCTCTCCCAATGAACGCTCTAGGTACGCAATCGGGACTTAGCCGCTTCTAAAACCCTGCAGGGTAAGAGGAAGAACTGTGCTTTGGTTACAGCAGGAACGCAAGCCGACTTTCTCCTGTAGGTATGGGGTCTTTAGCTCTGAGTTTGTAGAAGGAATGCAAGGCAGATTTGGTTGCTCAGTGTAGCTCTGCCTAGGGTAGTGAGGCAGATTTGCATGACATGTAGTACGTGAGAGAACAGATATTCCGGAGCTCTTGGAGTGCAGAGGAAATCTCGCTCTCCCAAGGAAGAGTTCAGTGTGTTGCCTTACTCTCGGCATACACAGAATGACTGGGAATGGCTTCCGGAACTGGATGTTTCTTAGCAGGCCAGTGGAGCCTGCCGGTACTGAGTGTTCTTGCAGGGAATAGGGTGCCCACGCGAGGGGCCTAGTTGTCCTGAAACGCGTACTAACGTTAAAAGAAACAGAACGGCGACTAAGGTTTCATGGAAACTGCTCCACACTTCCACTTCAGGAGGGCTATTCAAGGACTTCACTTGAGGAAAGTACTCACGTCGAGTTTCCATTTAGCCCTAGAGCATGTCATAAGGAGCTCCCACCAAGCTTATGAAAGCACCCTGCTTATTTAGAGAAAACTCCTTCTCTTCCCAGAGTCCTGCCTGCAGTGCCTAGAGGCCCGTCGAAAAGAGTGTTATTTAGGGAACTTCAAGGCAGCATGAATGGATCTTTCAAAATGAGAAAGCAAGGCTTGTGCCATCAGGCCCCCGGTTCCAGTGAACACACAGCCTACCTCCTTTTGATTTCTAACAAGTAAAAAGAGACGCTAGCTGCACACGTGTCCCTTCCCGGAATCCACTTTTCTTGGTAAGGTGTTCTGCATGTAGCGATATTCCTCTCCCAATGAACGCTCTAGGTACGCAATCGGGACTTAGCCGCTTCTAAAACGCTGCAGGGTAAGAGGAAGAACTGTGCTTTGGTTACAGCAGGAACGCAAGCCGGCTTTCTCCTGTAGGTATGGGGTCTTTAGCTCTGAGTTTGTAGAAGGAATGCAAGGCAGATTTGGTTGCTCAGTGTAGCTCTGCCTAGGGTAGTGAGGCAGATTTGCATGACATGTAGTACGTGAGAGAACAGATTTTCTGGAGCTGTTGGAGTGCAGAGGAAATCTAGCTCTCCCAAGGAAGAGTGCAGTGTGTTGCCCTACACTCAGCATACACAGAGTGACTGAGAAAGTTTTCCGGGCCTGGATGTTTCTTAGCAGGCCAATGGAGTCTGCCGGTACTCAGTGTTCTTGCAGGGAATAGGGTGCCCACGCGAGGGGCCTAGTTGTCCTGAAACGCGTACTAACGTTAAAATAAAGAGAACGGCGACGAAGGTCTCATGGAAACTGCTCCACACTTCCACTTCAGGAGGGCTATTCAAGGCCTTACCTTGAGGAAAGTACTCACGTCAAGTTGCCCTTTAGCTCTAGAGCATGTCAGGAGGAACTCACACCCAGCTTATGAAAGAACCCTCTTTATTTAGAGAAAACTCCATCTCTTCCCAGAGCCCTGCCTACAGTGACTAGAGACCCCTCAAAAACAGTGTTATTGAGGTAGGTTCAAGGCAGTATGAATGGAGATTTAAATATGGGAAAACAAGGCTTGTGCCATCAGACCGCCGTTTGCAGTGAACACGTAGCCTACCTCCTTGTGATTTCTAACAAGTACATATACACTCTAGCTACACACTGGTCCCTCCACTTAATAAATTTTTCTTCGCACAGAGTTCTGCATGTAGCCATCTGCCTCTCCCAAGGAAAGCTCTAGGTACGCTCTCGGGCCTTAGCCTCTTTTAAATCCTGCAGTGAAAAAGGAAGAAGTGTGCTTTCGTTACAGCATTAACGCAAGCCGACTTTCTCCTGTCGGTATGGCGTCTTCAGGTTTGAGTTTGTAGAAGGAATGCGAAGCAGATTTGGTTTCTTAGTGCCGCTCCGTCAAGGGCAATGAGGAAGATTTGCATGGCATGTAGGACGTGAAAGAAAAGAGTTCCTGGAGCTGTTGGAGTGCTGAGGAAATCTCGCTCTCCCAAGGAAGAGTTCAGTGTGTTGCCTTACTCTCGGCATACACAGAATGACTGGGAATGGCTTCCGGAACTGGATGTTTCTTAGCAGGCCAGTGGAGCCTGCCGGTACTCAGTGTTCTTGCAGGGAATAGGGTGCCCACGCGAGGGGCCTAGTTGTCCTGAAACGCGTACTAACGTTAAAATAAACAGAACGGCGACTAAGGTTTCATGGAAACTGCTCCACACTTCCACTTCAGGAGGGCTATTCAAGGACTTCACTTGAGGAAAGTACTCACGTCGAGTTTCCATTTAGCCCTAGAGCACGTCATAAGGAGCTCCCACCAAGCTTATGAAAGCACCCTGCTTATTTAGAGAAAACGCCTTCTCTTCCCAGAGTCCTGCCTGCAGTGACTAGAGGCCCGTCGAAAAGAGTGTTATTTAGGGAACTTCAAGGCAGCATGAATGGATCTTTCCAAATGAGAAAGCAAGGCTTGTGCCATCAGGCCCCCGGTTCCAGTGAACACACAGCCTACCTCCCTGTGATTTCTGACAAGTAAAAAGAGACGCTAGCTGCACACGGGTCCCTTCCCTGAATCCACTTTTCTTGGTAAGGTGTTCTGCATGTAGCGATATGCCTCTCCCAATGAACGCTCTAGGTACGCAATCGGGACTTAGCCGCTTCTAAAACCCTGCAGGGTAAGAGGAAGAACTGTGCTTTGGTTACAGCAGGAACGCAAGCCGACTTTCTCCTGTAGGTATGGGGTCTTTAGCTCTGAGTTTGTAGAAGGAATGCAAGGCAGATTTGGTTGCTCAGTGTAGCTCTGCCTAGGGTAGTGAGGCAGATTTGCATGACATGTAGTACGTGAGAGAACAGATTTTCTGGAGCTGTTGGAGTGCAGAGGAAATCTAGCTCTCCCAAGGAAGAGTGCAGTGTGTTGCCCTACACTCAGCATACACAGAGTGACTGAGAAAGTTTTCCGGGCCTGGATGTTTCTTAGCAGGCCAATAGAGCCTGCCGGTACTCAGTGTTCTTGCAGGGAATAGGGTGCCCATGCGGGGGTCCTAGGTGTCCTGAAAAGCGTACTAACGTTAAAATAAAGAGAACGGCGACTAAGGTCTCAGGGATGGTGCTCCACGCTTCCACTTCAGGAGGGCTATTCAAGGCCTTACCTTGAGGAAAGTTCTCACGTTAAGTTGCCCTTTAGCTCTAGAGCATGTCAGGAGGAGCTCCCACCCAGCTTATGAAAGCACCCTGTGTATTTAGGGTAAACTCCATCTCCTCCCAGAGCCCTGCCTACAGTGACTAGAGACCCCTCAACAACAGTGTTATTTAGGTAGCTTCAAGGCAGTATGAATGGAGATTTCAAAACGGGAAAGCAAGGCTTTTGCTATCAGACTTCCGTTTCCAGTGAACGGTAGCCTACCTCCATGTGATTTCTAACAAATACATACACACTCTAGCTACACACTGGTCCCTCCCCTTGATAAGTTTTTCTTCGCACAGAGTTCTGCATGTAGCGATCTGCCTTTCCCAAGGAAATCTCTAGGTACGCTCTCGGGCCTTAGCCTCTTTTATAATCCTGCAGTGAAAGAGGAAGAAGTGTGCTTTAGTTGCAGCATTAACCCAAGCCGACTTTCTCCTGTCGGTATGGCGTCTTCAGGTGTCAGTTTGTAGAAAGAATGCGAAGCAGATTTGGTTTCAAATTGCAGCTCAGTCTAGGGCAATGAGGCATATATGCATGACATATAGGACGTGAGAGAACACATTTCCTTGAGCCGTTGGAGTGCTGAGGAAATGTAGCTCTGCCAAGGCAGAGTGCAGTGTGTTGCCCTACGCTCAGCATACACAGAGTGACTGGGAAAGGTTTCTGGGCCGGAAGTTTCTTAGCAGGCCAGTGGAGCCTGCCGGTACTCAGTGTTCTTGCAGGGAATAGGGTGCCAACGCGAGGGTCCGATGTGTTTTGAAAAGCGTACTAACTTTAAAAGAAAGTAGAACTGCCACTAATACCTCAAGGAAACTCCTCCACGCTTCCGATTCAGCAAGGTTATTCAAGGCCTTCGCTTGAGGATAGTACTCACGTCGAGTTTCCCTTTAGCTCTAGAACATGTCAGGAGGAGCTCCCTCCCAGGCTATGGAAGCACCCTGCTCATTTAGAGGAAAGACCTTCTCTTCCCAAAGCCCTGCGTACAGTGACTAGTGGCCCATCAACATGAGTGTTATTTAGGTAACTTCAAGGCAGCACGAATGGAGCTTTCCAAATGGCAAGGCAAGGCGTGTGCCATCAGGCCGCCGTTTCCAGTGAACACACAGGCTACCTCCTGTGATTTCTAACAAGTAAATACACACTCTAGCTACCCACTGCAACCTTCCCTCAATAAATTTTTCTTTGCACGGAGTTCTGCACGTAGCGATCTGCCTCTCCCAAGGAACGCTGTAGGTACGCTATCGGGCCTTAGCCTCTTCTAACACGCTGCAGCGTAAGAGGAAGAACTGTGCTTTGGTTACAGCAGGAACGCAAGTTGACTTTCTCCTGTAGGTATGGGGTCTTCAGGTATGAGTTCGTAGAAAGAATGCGAAGCAGATTTGTTTTCTCAGTGCAGCTCAGTCTAGGGCAATGAGGCATATTTGCATGGCATGTAGGACGTGAGAAGAACACATTTCCTGGAGCTGTTGGAGTGCTGAGGAAATCTAGCTTTCCCAAGGCAGTGTGAGGTGTGTTGCCCTACACTCAGCATACACAGAGTGACTGGGAATGGCTTCCAGAACTGAAAGTTTCTTAGCAGGCCAGTGGAGCCTGCCGGTACTCAGTGTTCTTACAGGGAATGGGGTGCCCACGCGAGGGTCGTATGTGTTCTGAAAAGCCTACTAAGTTTAAAATAAAGCAGAACGGCAACTGATGCCTCAAGAAAACTCCTCCACCCTCCGGCGTCAGCAAGGATATTAAAGGCCTTAGCTTGAGAATACTACTCACATCGAGTTTCCCTTGAGCTCTAGAGCATGTCAGGAAGAGCTCCCTCCCATCCTATGGAAGCACCCTGCTTATTTAGAGAAAACTCGTTCTCTTCCCAGAGTCCTGCCTGCAGTGACTAGAGGCCCGTCGAAAAGAGTGTTATTTAGGGAACTTCAAGGCAGCATGAATGGATCTTTCAAAATGAGAAAGCAAGGCTTGGGCCATCAGGCCCCCGTTTCCAGTGAACACACAGCGTACCTCCTTGTGATTTCTAACAAGTAAAAAGAGACTCTAGCTTCACACGGTCCCTTCCCTGAATCAACTTTTCTTGGTAAGGTGTTCTGCATGTAGCGATAGGCCTCTCCCAAGGAACGTTCTAGGTACGCTCTCGGGTCTTAGCCGCTTCTAAAGCCCTGCAGGGTAAGAGGAAGAACTCTGCTTTGGTTACAGCAGGAACGCAGGCCGACTTTCTCTGTAGGTATGGGGTTTTTAGCTATGAGTTTGTAGAAGGAATGCAAAGCAGATTTGGTTTCTCAGTGCAGCTCTGCCTAGGGCAATGAGGCAGATTTGCATGACATGTAGTACGTGAGAGAACAGATATTCCGGAGCTCTTGGAGTGCAGAGGAAATCTCGCTCTCCCAAGGAAGAGTTCAGTGTGTTGCCTTACTCTCGGCATACACAGAATGACTGGGAATGGCTTCCGGAACTGGATGTTTCTTAGCAGGCCAGTGGAGCCTGCCGGTACTCAGTGTTCTTGCAGGGAATAGGGTGCCCACGCGAGGGGCCTAGTTGTCCTGAAACGCGTACTAACGTTAAAAGAAACAGAACGGCGACTAAGGTCTCATGGAAACTGCTCCACACTTCCACTTCAGGAGGGCTATTCAAGGACTTCACTTGAGGAAAGTACTCACGTCGAGTTTCCATTTAGCCCTAGAGCATGTCATAAGGAGCTCCCACCAAGCTTATGAAAGCACCCTGCTTATTTAGAGAAAACGCCTTCTCTTCCCAGAGTCCTGCCTGCAGTGACTAGAGGCCCGTCGAAAAGAGTGTTATTTAGGGAACTTCAAGGCAGCATCAATGGATCTTTCCAAATGAGAAAGCAAGGCTTGTGCCATCAGGCCCCCGGTTCCAGTGAACACACAGCCTACCTCCCTGTGATTTCTCACAAGTAAAAAGAGACGCTAGCTGCACACGGGTCCCTTCCCGGAATCCACTTTTCTTGGTAAGGTGTTCTGCATGTAGCGATATTCCTCTCCCAATGAACGCTCTAGGTACGCAATCGGGACTTAGCCGCTTCTAAAACCCTGCAGGGTAAGAGGAAGAACTGTGCTTTGGTTACAGCAGGAACGCAAGCCGACTTTCTCTGTAGGTATGGGGTTTTTAGCTATGAGTTTGTAGAAGGAATGCAAAGCAGATTTGCTTTCTCAGTGCAGCTCTGCCTATGGCAATGAGGCAGATTTGCATGACATGTAGTACGTGAGAGAATAGATATTCCGTAGCTCTTGTAGTGCAGAGGAAATCTCGCTCTCCCAAGGAAGAGTTCAGTGTGTTGCCTTACTCTCGGCATACACAGAATGACTGGGAATGGCTTCCGGAACTGGATGTTTCTTAGCAGGCCAGTGGAGCCTGCCGGTACTCAGTGTTCTTGCAGGGAATAGGGTGCCCACGCGAGGGGCCTAGTTGTCCTGAAACGCGTACTAATGTTAAAATAAACAGAACGGCGACTAAGGTCTCATGGAAACTGCTCCACACTTCCACTTCAGGAGGGCTATTCAAGGCCTTACCTTGAGGAAAGTACTCACGTCAAGTTGCCCTTTAGCTCTAGAGCATGTCAGGAGGAACTCACACCCAGCTTATGAAAGAACCCTCTTTATTTAGAGAAAACTCCATCTATTCCCAGAGCCCTGCCTACAGTGACTAGAGACCCCTCAAAAACAGTGTTATTGAGGTAGCTTCAAGGCAGTATGAATGGAGATTTAAATATGGGAAAACAAGGCTTGTGCCATCAGACCGCCATTTGCAGTGAACACGTAGCCTACCTCCTTGTAATTTCTAACAAGTACATATACACTCTAGCTACACACTGGTCCCTCCACTTAATAAATTTTTCTTCGCACAGAGTTCTGCATGTAGCCATCTGCCTCTCCCAAGGAAAGCACTAGGTACGCTCTCGGGCCTTAGCCTCTTTTAAATCCTGCAGTGAAAAAGGAAGAAGTGTGCTTTCGTTGCAGCATTAACCCAAGCCGACTTTCTCCTGTCGGTATGGCGTCTTCAGGTTTGTGTTTGGAGAAGGAATGCGAAGCAGATTTGGTTTCTTAGTGCAGCTCCGTCAAGGGCAATGAGGAAGATTTGCATGGCATGTAGGACGTGAAAGAAAAGAGTTCCTGGAGCTGTTGGAGTGCTGAGGAAATCTCGCTCTCCCAAGGAAGAGTTCAGTGTGTTGCCTTACTCTCGGCATACACAGAATGACTGGGAATGGCTTCCGGAACTGGATGTTTCTTAGCAGGCCAGTGGAGCCTGCCGGTACTCAGTGTTCTTGCAGGGAATAGGGTGCCCACGCGAGGGGCCTAGTTGTCCTGAAACGCGTACTAACGTTAAAATAAACAGAACGGCGACTAAGGTCTCATGGAAACTGCTCCACACTTCCACTTCAGGAGGGCTATTCAAGGACCTCACTTGAGGAAAGTACTCACGTCGAGTTTCCATTTAGCCCTAGAGCATGTCATAAGGAGCTCCCACCAAGCTTATGAAAGCACCCTGCTTATTTAGAGAAAACTCCTTCTCTTCCCAGAGTCCTGCCTGCAGTGACTAGAGGCCCGTCGAAAAGAGTGTTATTTAGGGAACTTCAAGGCAGCATGAATGGATCTTTCCAAATGAGAAAGCAAGGCTTGTGCCATCAGGCCCCCGGTTCCAGTGAACACACAGCCTACCTCCCTGTGATTTCTGACAAGTAAAAAGAGACGCTAGCTGCACACGGGTCCCTTCCCGGAATCCACTTTTCTTGGTAAGGTGTTCTGCATGTAGCGATATGCCTCTCCCAATGAACGCTCTAGGTACGCAATCGGGACTTAGCCGCTTCTAAAACCCTGCAGGGTAAGAGGAAGAACTGTGCTTTGGTTACAGCAGGAACGCAAGCCGACTTTCTCCTGTAGGTATGGGGTCTTTAGCTCTGAGTTTGTAGAAGGAATGCAAGGCAGATTTGGTTGCTCAGTGTAGCTCTGCCTAGGGTAGTGAGGCAGATTTGCATGACATGTAGTACGTGAGAGAACAGATTTTCTGGAGCTGTTGGAGTGCAGAGGAAATCTAGCTCTCCCAAGGAAGAGTGCAGTGTGTTGCCCTACACTCAGCATACACAGAGTGACTGAGAAAGTTTTCCGGGCCTGGATGTTTCTTAGCAGGCCAATAGAGCCTGCCGGTACTCAGTGTTCTTGCAGGGAATAGGGTGCCCATGCGGGGGTCCTAGGTGTCCTGAAAAGCGTACTAACGTTAAAATAAAGAGAACGGCGACTAAGGTCTCAGGGAAGGTGCTCCACGCTTCCACTTCAGGAGGGCTATTCAAGGCCTTACGTTGAGGAAAGTTCTCACGTTAAGTTGCCCTTTAGCTCTAGAGCATGCCAGGAGGAGCTCCCACCCAGCTTATGAAAGCACCCTGTGTATTTAGGGTAAACTCCATCTCCTCCCAGAGCCCTGCCTACAGTGACTAGAGACCCCTCAACAACAGTGTTATTTAGGTAGCTTCAAGGCAGTATGAATGGAGATTTCAAAACGGGAAAGCAAGGCTTTTGCCATCAGACTTCCGTTTCCAGTGAACGGTAGCCTACCTCCTTGTGATTTCTAACAAATACATACACACTCTAGCTACACACTGGTCCCTCCCCTTGATAAGTTTTTCTTCGCACAGAGTTCTGCATGTAGCGATCTGCCTTTCCCAAGGAAAGCTCTAGGTACGCTCTCGGGCCTTAGCCTCTTTTATAATCCTGCAGTGAAAGAGGAAGAAGTGTGCTTTAGTTGCAGCATTAACCCAAGCCGACTTTCTCCTGTCGGTATGGCGTCTTCAGGTGTCAGTTTGTAGAAAGAATGTGAAGCAGATTTGGTTTCAAATTGCAGCTCAGTCTAGGGCAATGAGGCATATATGCATGACATATAGGACGTGAGAGAACACATTTCCTTGAGCTCTTGGAGTGCTGAGGAAATGTAGCTCTGCCAAGGCAGAGTGCAGTGTGTTGCCCTACACTCAGCATACACAGAATGACTGGGAAAGGTTTCTGGGCCGGAAGTTTCTTAGCAGGCCAGTGGAGCCTGCCGGTACTCAGTGTTCTTGCAGGGAATAGGGTGCCAACGCGAGGGTCCGATGTGTTTTGAAAAGCGTACTAACTTTAAAAGAAAGCAGAACTGCCACTAATACCTCAAGGAAACTCCTCCACGCTTCCGATTCAGCAAGGTTATTCAAGGCCTTCGCTTGAGGATAGTACTCACGTCGAGTTTCCCTTTAGCTCTAGAACATGTCAGGAGGAGCTCCCTCCCAGGCTATGGAAGCACCCTGCTCATTTAGAGGAAAGACCTTCTCTTCCCAAAGCCCTGCGTACAGTGACTAGAGGCCCATCAACATGAGTGTTATTTAGGTAACTTCAAGGCAGCACGAATGGAGCTTTCCAAATGGCAAGGCAAGGCGTGTGCCATCAGGCCGCCGTTTCCAGTGAACACACAGGCTACCTCCTGTGATTTCTAACAAGTAAATACACACTCTAGCTACCCACTGCAACCTTCCCTCAATAAATTTTTCTTTGCACGGAGTTCTGCACGTAGCGATCTGCCTCTCCCAAGGAACGCTGTAGGTACGCTATCGGGCCTTAGCCTCTTCTAACACGCTGCAGCGTAAGAGGAAGAACTGTGCTTTGGTTACAGCAGGAACGCAAGTTGACTTTCTCCTGTAGGTATGGGGTCTTCAGGTATGAGTTCGTAGAAAGAATGCGAAGCAGATTTGTTTTCTCAGTGCAGCTCAGTCTAGGGCAATGAGGCATATTTGCATGGCATGTAGGACGTGAGAAGAACACATTTCCTGGAGCTGTTGGAGTGCTGAGGAAATCTAGCTTTCCCAAGGCAGTGTGAGGTGTGTTGCCCTACACTCAGCATACACAGAGTGACTGGGAATGGCTTCCAGAACTGAAAGTTTCTTAGCAGGCCAGTGGAGCCTGCCGGTACTCAGTGTTCTTACAGGGAATAGGGTGCCCACGCGAGGGTTGTATGTGTTCTGAAAAGCCTACTAAGTTTAAAATAAAGCAGAACGGCAACTAATGCCTCAAGAAAACTCCTCCACCCGCCGGCGTCAGCAAGGATATTAAAGGCCTTAGCTTGAGAATACTACTCACATCGAGTTTCCCTTGAGCTCTAGAGCATGTCAGGAAGAGCTCCCTCCCATCCTATGGAAGCACCCTGCTTATTTAGAGAAAACTCGTTCTCTTCCCAGAGTCCTGCCTGCAGTGACTAGAGGCCCGTCGAAAAGAGTGTTATTTAGGGAACTTCAAGGCAGCATGAATGGATCTTTCAAAATGAGAAAGCAAGGCTTGGGCCATCAGGGCCCCGTTTCCAGTGAACACACAGCGTACCTCCTTGTGATTTCTAACAAGTAAAAAGAGACTCTAGCTTCACACGGTCCCTTCCCTGAATCAACTTTTCTTGGTAAGGTGTTCTGCATGTAGCGATAGGCCTCTCCCAAGGAACGTTCTAGGTACGCTCTCGGGTCTTAGCCGCTTCTAAAGCCCTGCAGGGTAAGAGGAAGAACTGTGCTTTGGTTACAGCAGGAACGCAGGCCGACTTTCTCTGTAGGTATGGGGTTTTTAGCTATGAGTTTGTAGAAGGAATGCAAAGCAGATTTGGTTTCTCAGTGCAGCTCTGCCTAGGGCAATGAGGCAGATTTGCATGACATGTAGTACGTGAGAGAACAGATATTCCGGAGCTCTTGGAGTGCAGAGGAAATCTCGCTCTCCCAAGGAAGAGTTCAGTGTGTTGCCTTACTCTCGGCATACACAGAATGACTGGGAATGGCTTCCGGAACTGGATGTTTCTTAGCAGGCCAGTGGAGCCTGCCGGTACTCAGTGTTCTTGCAGGGAATAGGGTGCCCACGCGAGGGGCCTAGTTGTCCTGAAACGCGTACTAACGTTAAAATAAAGAGAACGGCGACTAAGGTCTCATGGAAACTGCTCCACACTTCCACTTCAGGAGGGCTATTCAAGGACTTCACTTGAGGAAAGTACTCACGTCGAGTTTCCATTTAGCCCTAGAGCATGTCATAAGGAGCTCCCACCAAGCTTATGAAAGCACCCTGCTTATTTAGAGAAAACTCCTTCTCTTCCCAGAGTCCTGCCTGCAGTGACTAGAGGCCCGTCAAAAAGAGTGTTATTTAGGGAACTTCAAGGCAGCATGAATGGATCTTTCCAAATGAGAAAGCAAGGCTTGTGCCATCAGGCCCCCGGTTCCAGTGAACACACAGCCTACCTCCCTGTGATTTCTCACAAGTAAAAAGAGACTCTAGCTGCACACGGGTCCCTTCCCGGAATCCACTTTTCTTGGTAAGGTGTTCTGCATGTAGCGATATTCCTCTCCCAATGAACGCTCTAGGTACGCAATCGGGACTTAGCCGCTTCTAAAACCCTGCAGGGTAAGAGGAAGAACTGTGCTTTGGTTACAGCAGGAACGCAAGCCGACTTTCTCCTGTAGGTATGGGGTCTTTAGCTCTGAGTTTGTAGAAGGAATGCAAGGCAGATTTGGTTGCTCAGTGTAGCTCTGCCTAGGGTAGTGAGGCAGATTTGCATGACATGTAGTACGTGAGAGAACAGATTTTCTGGAGCTGTTGGAGTGCAGAGGAAATCTAGCTCTCCCAAGGAAGAGTGCAGTGTGTTGCCCTACACTCAGCATACACAGAGTGACTGAGAAAGTTTTCCGGGCCTGGATGTTTCTTAGCAGGCCAATAGAGCCTGCCGGTACTCAGTGTTCTTGCAGGGAATAGGGTGCCCATGCGGGGGTCCTAGGTGTCCTGAAAAGCGTACTAACGTTAAAATAAAGAGAACGGCGACTAAGGTCTCAGGGAAGGTGCTCCACGCTTCCACTTCAGGAGGGCTATTCAAGGCCTTACGTTGAGGAAAGTTCTCACGTTAAGTTGCCCTTTAGCTCTAGAGCATGTCAGGAGGAGCTCCCACCCAGCTTATGAAAGCACCCTGTGTATTTAGGGTAAACTCCATCTCCTCCCAGAGCCCTGCCTACAGTGACTAGAGACCCCTCAACAACAGTGTTATTTAGGTAGCTTCAAGGCAGTATGAATGGAGATTTCAAAACGGGAAAGCAAGGCTTTTGCCATCAGACTTCCGTTTCCAGTGAACGGTAGCCTACCTCCTTGTGATTTCTAACAAATACATACACACTCTAGCTACACACTGGTCCCTCCCCTTGATAAGTTTTTCTTCGCACAGAGTTCTGCATGTAGCGATCTGCCTTTCCCAAGGAAAGCTCTAGGTACGCTCTCGGGCCTTAGCCTCTTTTATAATCCTGCAGTGAAAGAGGAAGAAGTGTGCTTTAGTTGCAGCATTAACCCAAGCCGACTTTCTCCTGTCGGTATGGCGTCTTCAGGTTTCAGTTTGTAGAAAGAATGCGAAGCAGATTTGGTTTCAAATTGCAGCTCAGTCTAGGGCAATGAGGCATATATGCATGACATATAGGACGTGAGAGAACACATTTCCTGGAGCTGTTGGAGTGCTGAGGAAATGTAGCTCTGCCAAGGCAGAGTGCAGTGTGTTGCCCTACACTCAGCATACACAGAGTGACTGGGAATGGCTTCCAGAACTGAAAGTTTCTTAGCAGGCCAGTGGAGCCTGCCGGTACTCAGTGTTCTTAGAGGGAATAGGGTGCCCACGCGAGGGTTGTATGTGTTCTGAAAAGCCTACTAAGTTTAAAATAAAGCAGAACGGCAACTAATGCCTCAAGAAAACTCCTCCACCCGCCGGCGTCAGCAAGGATATTAAAGGCCTTAGCTTGAGAATACTACTCACATCGAGTTTCCCTTGAGCTCTAGAGCATGTCAGGAAGAGCTCCCTCCCATCCTATGGAAGCACCCTGCTTATTTAGAGAAAACTCGTTCTCTTCCCAGAGTCCTGCCTGCAGTGACTAGAGGCCCGTCGAAAAGAGTGTTATTTAGGGAACTTCAAGGCAGCATGAATGGATCTTTCAAAATGAGAAAGCAAGGCTTGGGCCATCAGGCCCCCGTTTCCAGTGAACACACAGCGTACCTCCTTGTGATTTCTAACAAGTAAAAAGAGACTCTAGCTTCACACGGTCCCTTCCCTGAATCAACTTTTCTTGGTAAGGTGTTCTGCATGTAGCGATAGGCCTCTCCCAAGGAACGTTCTAGGTACGCTCTCGGGTCTTAGCCGCTTCTAAAGCCCTGCAGGGTAAGAGGAAGAACTGTGCTTTGGTTACAGCAGGAACGCAGGCCGACTTTCTCTGTAGGTATGGGGTTTTTAGCTATGAGTTTGTAGAAGGAATGCAAAGCAGATTTGCTTTCTCAGTGCAGCTCTGCCTAGGGCAATGAGGCAGATTTGCATGACATGTAGTACGTGAGAGAATAGATATTCCGGAGCTCTTGTAGTGCAGAGGAAATCTCGCTCTCCCAAGGAAGAGTTCAGTGTGTTGCCTTACTCTCGGCATACACAGAATGACTGGGAATGGCTTCCGGAACTGGATGTTTCTTAGCAGGCCAGTGGAGCCTGCCGGTACTCAGTGTTCTTGCAGGGAATAGGGTGCCCACGCGAGGGGCCTAGTTGTCCTGAAACGCGTACTAACGTTAAAATAAACAGAACGGCGACTAAGGTCTCATGGAAACTGCTCCACACTTCCACTTCAGGAGGGCTATTCAAGGACCTCACTTGAGGAAAATACTCACGTCGAGTTTCCATTTAGCCCTAGAGCATGTCATAAGGAGCTCCCACCAAGCTTATGAAAGCACCCTGCTTATTTAGAGAAAACTCCTTCTCTTCCCAGAGTCCTGCCTGCAGTGACTAGAGGCCCGTCAAAAAGAGTGTTATTTAGGGAACTTCAAGGCAGCATGAATGGATCTTTCCAAATGAGAAAGCAAGGCTTGTGCCATCAGGCCCCCGGTTCCAGTGAACACACAGCCTACCTCCCTGTGATTTCTGACAAGTAAAAAGAGACGCTAGCTGCACACGGGTCCCTTCGCGGAATCCACTTTTCTTGGTAAGGTGTTCTGCATGTAGCGATATGCCTCTCCCAATGAACGCTCTAGGTACGCAATCGGGACTTAGCCGCTTCTAAAACCCTGCAGGGTAAGAGGAAGAACTGTGCTTTGGTTACAGCAGGAACGCAAGCCGACTTTCTCCTGTAGGTATGGGGTCTTTAGCTCTGAGTTTGTAGAAGGAATGCAAGGCAGATTTGGTTGCTCAGTGTAGCTCTGCCTAGGGTAGTGAGGCAGATTTGCATGACATGTAGTACGTGAGAGAACAGATTTTCTGGAGCTGTTGGAGTGCAGAGGAAATCTAGCTCTCCCAAGGAAGAGTGCAGTGTGTTGCCCTACACTCAGCATACACAGAGTGACTGAGAAAGTTTTCCGGGCCTGGATGTTTCTTAGCAGGCCAATAGAGCCTGCCGGTACTCAGTGTTCTTGCAGGGAATAGGGTGCCCATGCGGGGGTCCTAGGTGTCCTGAAAAGCGTACTAACGTTAAAATAAAGAGAACGGCGACTAAGGTCTCAGGGAAGGTGCTCCACGCTTCCACTTCAGGAGGGCTATTCAAGGCCTTACCTTGAGGAAAGTTCTCACGTTAAGTTGCCCTTTAGCTCTAGAGCATGTCAGGAGGAGCTCCCACCCAGCTTATGAAAGCACCCTGTGTATTTAGGGTAAACTCCATCTCCTCCCAGAGCCCTGCCTACAGTGACTAGAGACCCCTCAACAACAGTGTTATTTAGGTAGCTTCAAGGCAGTATGAATGGAGATTTCAAAACGGGAAAGCAAGGCTTTTGCCATCAGACTTCCGTTTCCAGTGAACGGTAGCCTACCTCCTTGTGATTTCTAACAAATACATACACACTCTAGCGACACACTGGTCCCTCCCCTTGATAAGTTTTTCTTCGCACAGAGTTCTGCATGTAGCGATCTGCCTTTCCCAAGGAAAGCTCTAGGTACGCTCTCGGGCCTTAGCCTCTTTTATAATCCTGCAGTGAAAGAGGAAGAAGTGTGCTTTAGTTGCAGCATTAACCCAAGCCGACTTTCTCCTGTCGGTATGGCGTCTTCAGGTTTCAGTTTGTAGAAAGAATGCGAAGCAGATTTGGTTTCAAATTGCAGCTCAGTCTAGGGCAATGAGGCATATATGCATGACATATAGGACGTGAGAGAACACATTTCCTTGAGCTGTTGGAGTGCTGAGGAAATGTAGCTCTGCCAAGGCAGAGTGCAGTGTGTTGCCCTACACTCAGCATACACAGAGTGACTGGGAAAGGTTTCTGGGCCGGAAGTTTCTTAGCAGGCCAGTGGAGCCTGCCGGTACTCAGTGTTCTTGCAGGGAATAGGGTGCCAATGCGAGGGTCCGATGTGTTTTGAAAAGCATACTAACTTTAAAAGAAAGCAGAACTGCCACTAATACCTCAAGGAAACTCCTCCACGCTTCCGATTCAGCAAGGTTATTCAAGGCCTTCGCTTGAGGATAGTACTCACGTCGAGTTTCCCTTTAGCTCTAGAACATGTCAGGAGGAGCTCCCTCCCAGGCTATGGAAGCACCCTGCTCATTTAGAGGAAAGACCTTCTCTTCCCAAAGCCCTGCGTACAGTGACTAGAGGCCCATCAACATGAGTGTTATTTAGGTAACTTCAAGGCAGCACGAATGGGGCTTTCCAAATGGCAAGGCAAGGCGTGTGCCATCAGGCCGCCGTTTCCAGTGAACACACAGGCTACCTCCTGTGATTTCTAACAAGTAAATACACACTCTAGCTACCCACTGCAACCTTCCCTCAATAAATTTTTCTTTGCACGGAGTTCTGCACGTACCAATCTGCCTCTCCCAAGGAACGCTGTAGGTACGCTATCGGGCCTTAGCCTCTTCTAACACGCTGCAGCGTAAGAGGAAGAACTGTGCTTTGGTTACAGCAGGAACGCAAGTTGACTTTCTCCTGTAGGTATGGGGTCTTCAGGTATGAGTTCGTAGAAAGAATGCGAAGCAGATTTGTTTTCTCAGTGCAGCTCAGTCTAGGGCAATGAGGCATATTTGCATGGCATGTAGGACGTGAGAAGAACACATTTCCTGGAGCTGTTGGAGTGCTGAGGAAATCTAGCTTTCCCAAGGCAGTGTGAGGTGTGTTGCCCTACACTCAGCATACACAGAGTGACTGGGAATGGCTTCCAGAACTGAAAGTTTCTTAGCAGGCCAGTGGAGCCTGCCGGTACTCAGTGTTCTTACAGGGAATAGGGTGCCCACGCGAGGGTCGTATGTGTTCTGAAAAGCCTACTAAGTTTAAAATAAAGCAGAACGGCAACTAATGCCTCAAGAAAACTCCTCCACCCGCCGGCGTCAGCAAGGATATTAAAGGCCTTAGCTTGAGAATACTACTCACATCGAGTTTCCCTTGAGCTCTAGAGCATGTCAGGAAGAGCTCCCTCCCATCCTATGGAAGCACCCTGCTTATTTAGAGAAAACTCGTTCTCTTCCCAGAGTCCTGCCTGCAGTGACTAGAGGCCCGTCGAAAAGAGTGTTATTTAGGGAACTTCAAGGCAGCATGAATGGATCTTTCAAAATGCGAAAGCAAGGCTTGGGCCATCAGGGCCCCGTTTCCAGTGAACACACAGCGTACCTCCTTGTGATTTCTAACAAGTAAAAAGAGACTCTAGCTTCACACGGTCCCTTCCCTGAATCAACTTTTCTTGGTAAGGTGTTCTGCATGTAGCGATAGGCCTCTCCCAAGGAACGTTCTAGGTACGCTCTCGGGTCTTAGCCGCTTCTAAAGCCCTGCAGGGTAAGAGGAAGAACTGTGCTTTGGTTACAGCAGGAACGCAGGCCGACTTTCTCTGTAGGTATGGGGTTTTTAGCTATGAGTTTGTAGAAGGAATGCAAAGCAGATTTGGTTTCTCAGTGCAGCTCTGCCTAGGGCAATGAGGCAGATTTGCATGACATGTAGTACGTGAGAGAACAGATATTCCGGAGCTCTTGGAGTGCAGAGGAAATCTCGCTCTCCCAAGGAAGAGTTCAGTGTGTTGCCTTACTCTCGGCATACACAGAATGACTGGGAATGGCTTCCGGAACTGGATGTTTCTTAGCAGGCCAGTGGAGCCTGCCGGTACTCAGTGTTCTTGCAGGGAATAGGGTGCCCACGCGAGGGGCCTAGTTGTCCTGAAACGCGTACTAACGTTAAAATAAACAGAACGGTGACTAAGGTTTCATGGAAACTGCACCACACTTCCACTTCAGGAGGGCTATTCAAGGACTTCACTTGAGGAAAGTACTCACGTCGAGTTTCCATTTAGCCCTAGAGCATGTCATAAGGAGCTCCCACCAAGCTTATGAAAGCACCCTGCTTATTTAGAGAAAACGCCTTCTCTTCCCAGAGTCCTGCCTGCAGTGGCTAGAGGCCCGTCGAAAAGAGTGTTATTTAGGGAACTTCAAGGCAGCATGAATGGATCTTTCCAAATGAGAAAGCAAGGCTTGTGCCATCAGGCCCCCGGTTCCAGTGAACACACAGCCTACCTCCCTGTGATTTCTCACAAGTAAAAAGAGACGCTAGCTGCACACGGGTCCCTTCGCGGAATCCACTTTTCTTGGTAAGGTGTTCTGCATGTAGCGATATGCCTCTCCCAATGAACGCTCTAGGAACGCAATCGGGACTTAGCCGCTTCTAAAACCCTGCAGGGTAAGAGGAAGAACTGTGCTTTGGTTACAGCAGGAACGCAAGCCGACTTTCTCCTGTAGGTATGGGGTCTTTAGCTCTGGGTTTGTAGAAGGAATGCAAGGCAGATTTGGTTGCTCAGTGTAGCTCTGCCTAGGGTAGTGAGGCAGATTTGCATGACATGTAGTACGTGAGAGAACAGATTTTCTGGAGCTGTTGGAGTGCAGAGGAAATCTAGCTCTCCCAAGGAAGAGTGCAGTGTGTTGCCCTACACTCAGCATACACAGAGTGACTGAGAAAGTTTTCCGGGCGTGGATGTTTCTTAGCAGGCCAATAGAGCCTGCCGGTACTCAGTGTTCTTGCAGGGAATAGGGTGCCCATGCGGGGGTCCTAGGTGTCCTGAAAAGCGTACTAACGTTAAAATAAAGAGAACGGCGACTAAGGTCTCAGGGAAGGTGCTCCACGCTTCCACTTCAGGAGGGCTATTCAAGGCCTTACCTTGAGGAAAGTTCTCACGTTAAGTTGCCCTTTAGCTCTAGAGCATGTCAGGAGGAGCTCCCACCCAGCTTATGAAAGCACCCTGTGTATTTAGGGTAAACTCCATCTCCTCCCAGAGCCCTGCCTACAGTGACTAGAGACCCCTCAACAACAGTGTTATTTAGGTAGCTTCAAGGCAGTATGAATGGAGATTTCAAAACGGGAAAGCAAGGCTTTTGCCATCAGACTTCCGTTTCCAGTGAACGGTAGCCTACCTCCTTGTGATTTCTAACAAATACATACACACTCTAGCTACACACTGGTCCCTCCCCTTGATAAGTTTTTCTTCGCACAGAGTTCTGCATGTAGCGATCTGCCTTTCCCAAGGAAAGCTCTAGGTACGCTCTCGGGCCTTAGCCTCTTTTATAATCCTGCAGTGAAAGAGGAAGAAGTGTGCTTTAGTTGCAGCATTAACCCAAGCCGACTTTCTCCTGTCGGTATGGCGTCTTCAGGTGTCAGTTTGTAGAAAGAATGCGAAGCAGATTTGGTTTCAAATTGCAGCTCAGTCTAGGGCAATGAGGCATATATGCATGACATATAGGACGTGAGAGAACACATTTCCTTGAGCTGTTGGAGTGCTGAGGAAATGTAGCTCTGCCAAGGCAGAGTGCAGTGTGTTGCCCTACACTCAGCATACACAGAGTGACTGGGAAAGGTTTCTGGGCCGGAAGTTTCTTAGCAGGCCAGTGGAGCCTGCCGGTACTCAGTGTTCTTGCAGGGAATAGGGTGCCAATGCGAGGGTCCGATGTGTTTTGAAAAGCGTACTAACTTTAAAAGAAAGCAGAACTGCCACTAATACCTCAAGGAAACTCCTCCACGCTTCCGATTCAGCAAGGTTATTCAAGGCCTTCGCTTGAGGATAGTACTCACGTCAAGTTTCCCTTTAGCTCTATAACATGTCAGGAGGAGCTCCCTCCCAGGCTATGGAAGCACCCTGCTCATTTAGAGGAAAGACCTTCTCTTCCCAAAGCCCTGCGTACAGTGACTAGAGGCCCATCAACATGAGTGTTATTTAGGTAACTTCAAGGCAGCACGAATGGAGCTTTCCAAATGGCAAGGCAAGGCGTGTGCCATCAGGCCGCCGTTTCCAGTGAACACACAGGCTACCTCCTGTGATTTCTAACAAGTAAATACGCACTCTAGCTACCCACTGCAACCTTCCCTCAATAAATTTTTCTTTGCACGGAGTTCTGCACGTAGCGATCTGCCTCTCCCAAGGAACGCTGTAGGTACGCTATCGGGCCTTAGCCTCTTCTAACACGCTGCAGCGTAAGAGGAAGAACTGTGCTTTGGTTACAGCAGGAACGCAAGTTGACTTTCTCCTGTAGGTATGGGGTCTTCAGGTCTGAGTTCGTAGAAAGAATGCGAAGCAGATTTGTTTTCTCAGTGCAGCTCAGTCTAGGGCAATGAGGCATATTTGCATGGCATGTAGGACGTGAGAAGAACACATTTCCTGGAGCTGTTGGAGTGCTGAGGAAATCTAGCTTTCCCAAGGCAGTGTGAGGTGTGTTGCCCTACACTCAGCATACACAGAGTGACTGGGAATGGCTTCCAGAACTGAAAGTTTCTTAGCAGGCCAGTGGAGCCTGCCGGTACTCAGTGTTCTTACAGGGAATGGGGTGCCCACGCGAGGGTCGTATGTGTTCTGAAAAGCCTACTAAGTTTAAAATAAAGCAGAACGGCAACTAATGCCTCAAGAAAACTCCTCCACCCTCCGGCGTCAGCAAGGATATTAAAGGCCTTAGCTTGAGAATACTACTCACATCGAGTTTCCCTTGAGCTCTAGAGCATGTCAGGAAGAGCTCCCTCCCATCCTATGGAAGCACCCTGCTTATTTAGAGAAAACTCGTTCTCTTCCCAGAGTCCTGCCTGCAGTGACTAGAGGCCCGTCGAAAAGAGTGTTATTTAGGGAACTTCAAGGCAGCATGAATGGATCTTTCAAAATGAGAAAGCAAGGCTTGGGCCATCAGGCCCCCGTTTCCAGTGAACACACAGCGTACCTCCTTGTGATTTCTAACAAGTAAAAAGAGACTCTAGCTTCACACGGTCCCTTCCCTGAATCAACTTTTCTTGGTAAGGTGTTCTGCATGTAGCGATAGGCCTCTCCCAAGGAACGTTCTAGGTACGCTCTCGGGTCTTAGCCGCTTCTAAAGCCCTGCAGGGTAAGAGGAAGAACTGTGCTTTGGTTACAGCAGGAACGCAGGCCGACTTTCTCTGTAGGTATGGGGTTTTTAGCTATGAGTTTGTAGAAGGAATGCAAAGCAGATTTGGTTTCTCAGTGCAGCTCTGCCTAGGGCAATGAGGCAGATTTGCATGACATGTAGTACGTGAGAGAACAGATATTCCGGAGCTCTTGGAGTGCAGAGGAAATCTCGCTCTCCCAAGGAAGAGTTCAGTGTGTTGCCTTACTCTCGGCATACACAGAATGACTGGGAATGGCTTCCGGAACTGGATGTTTCTTAGCAGGCCAGTGGAGCCTGCCGGTACTCAGTGTTCTTGCAGGGAATAGGGTGCCCACGCGAGGGGCCTAGTTGTCCTGAAACGCGTACTAACGTTAAAATAAACAGAACGGTGACTAAGGTTTCATGGAAACTGCACCACACTTCCACTTCAGGAGGGCTATTCAAGGACTTCACTTGAGGAAAGTACTCACGTCGAGTTTCCATTTAGCCCTAGAGCATGTCATAAGGAGCTCCCACCAAGCTTATGAAAGCACCCTGCTTATTTAGAGAAAACGCCTTCTCTTCCCAGAGTCCTGCCTGCAGTGGCTAGAGGCCCGTCGAAAAGAGTGTTATTTAGGGAACTTCAAGGCAGCATGAATGGATCTTTCCAAATGAGAAAGCAAGGCTTGTGCCATCAGGCCCCCGGTTCCAGTGAACACACAGCCTACCTCCCTGTGATTTCTCACAAGTAAAAAGAGACGCTAGCTGCACACGGGTCCCTTCGCGGAATCCACTTTTCTTGGTAAGGTGTTCTGCATGTAGCGATATGCCTCTCCCAATGAACGCTCTAGGAACGCAATCGGGACTTAGCCGCTTCTAAAACCCTGCAGGGTAAGAGGAAGAACTGTGCTTTGGTTACAGCAGGAACGCAAGCCGACTTTCTCCTGTAGGTATGGGGTCTTTAGCTCTGGGTTTGTAGAAGGAATGCAAGGCAGATTTGGTTGCTCAGTGTAGCTCTGCCTAGGGTAGTGAGGCAGATTTGCATGACATGTAGTACGTGAGAGAACAGATTTTCTGGAGCTGTTGGAGTGCAGAGGAAATCTAGCTCTCCCAAGGAAGAGTGCAGTGTGTTGCCCTACACTCAGCATACACAGAGTGACTGAGAAAGTTTTCCGGGCCTGGATGTTTCTTAGCAGGCCAATAGAGCCTGCCGGTACTCAGTGTTCTTGCAGGGAATAGGGTGCCCATGCGGGGGTCCTAGGTGTCCTGAAAAGCGTACTAACGTTAAAATAAAGAGAACGGCGACTAAGGTCTCAGGGAAGGTGCTCCACGCTTCCACTTCAGGAGGGCTATTCAAGGCCTTACCTTGAGGAAAGTTCTCACGTTAAGTTGCCCTTTAGCTCTAGAGCATGTCAGGAGGAGCTCCCACCCAGCTTATGAAAGCACCCTGTGTATTTAGGGTAAACTCCATCTCCTCCCAGAGCCCTGCCTACAGTGACTAGAGACCCCTCAACAACAGTGTTATTTAGGTAGCTTCAAGGCAGTATGAATGGAGATTTCAAAACGGGAAAGCAAGGCTTTTGCCATCAGACTTCCGTTTCCAGTGAACGGTAGCCTACCTCCTTGTGATTTCTAACAAATACATACACACTCTAGCTACACACTGGTCCCTCCCCTTGATAAGTTTTTCTTCGCACAGAGTTCTGCATGTAGCGATCTGCCTTTCCCAAGGAAAGCTCTAGGTACGCTCTCGGGCCTTAGCCTCTCTTATAATTCTGCAGTGAAAGAGGAAGAAGTGTGCTTTAGTTGCAGCATTAACCCAAGCCGACTTTCTCCTGTCGGTATGGCGTCTTCAGGTGTCAGTTTGTAGAAAGAATGCGAAGCAGATTTGGTTTCAAATTGCAGCTCAGTCTAGGGCAATGAGGCATATATGCATGACATATAGGACGTGAGAGAACACATTTCCTTGAGCTGTTGGAGTGCTGAGGAAATGTAGCTCTGCCAAGGCAGAGTGCAGTGTGTTGCCCTACACTCAGCATACACAGAGTGACTGGGAAAGGTTTCTGGGCCGGAAGTTTCTTAGCAGGCCAGTGGAGCCTGCCGGTACTCAGTGTTCTTGCAGGGAATAGGGTGCCAACGCGAGGGTCCGATGTGTTTTGAAAAGCGTACTAACTTTAAAAGAAAGCAGAACTGCCACTAATACCTCAAGGAAACTCCTCCACGCTTCCGATTCAGCAAGGTTATTCAAGGCCTTCGCTTGAGGATAGTACTCACGTCGAGTTTCCCTTTAGCTCTAGAACATGTCAGGAGGAGCTCCCTCCCAGGCTATGGAAGCACCCTGCTCATTTAGAGGAAAGACCTTCTCTTCCCAAAGCCCTGCGTACAGTGACTAGAGGCCCATCAACATGAGTGTTATTTAGGTAACTTCAAGGCAGCACGAATGGAGCTTTCCAAATGGCAAGGCAAGGCGTGTGCCATCAGGCCGCCGTTTCCAGTGAACACACAGGCTACCTCCTGTGATTTCTAACAAGTAAATACACACTCTAGCTACCCACTGCAACCTTCCCTCAATAAATTTTTCTTTGCACGGAGTTCTGCACGTAGCGATCTGCCTCTCCCAAGGAACGCTGTAGGTACGCTATCGGGCCTTAGCCTCTTCTAACACGCTGCAGCGTAAGAGGAAGAACTGTGCTTTGGTTACAGCAGGAACGCAAGTTGACTTTCTCCTGTAGGTATGGGGTCTTCAGGTATGAGTTCGTAGAAAGAATGCGAAGCAGATTTGTTTTCTCAGTGCAGCTCAGTCTAGGGCAATGAGGCATATTTGCATGGCATGTAGGACGTGAGAAGAACACATTTCCTGGAGCTGTTGGAGTGCTGAGGAAATCTAGCTTTCCCAAGGCAGTGTGAGGTGTGTTGCCCTACACTCAGCATACACAGAGTGACTGGGAATGGCTTCCAGAACTGAAAGTTTCTTAGCAGGCCAGTGGAGCCTGCCGGTACTCAGTGTTCTTACAGGGAATAGGGTGCCCACGCGAGGGTCCTATGTGTTCTGAAAAGCCTACTAAGTTTAAAATAAAGCAGAACGGCAACTGATGCCTCAAGAAAACTCCTCCACCCTCCGGCGTCAGCAAGGATATTAAAGGCCTTAGCTTGAGAATACTACTCACATCGAGTTTCCCTTGAGCTCTAGAGCATGTCAGGAAGAGCTCCCTCCCATCCTATGGAAGCACCCTGCTTATTTAGAGAAAACTCGTTCTCTTCCCAGAGTCCTGCCTGCAGTGACTAGAGGCCCGTCGAAAAGAGTGTTATTTAGGGAACTTCAAGGCAGCATGAATGGATCTTTCCAAATGAGAAAGCAAGGCTTGGGCCATCAGGCCCCCGTTTCCAGTGAACACACAGCGTACCTCCTTGTGATTTCTAACAAGTAAAAAGAGACTCTAGCTTCACACGGTCCCTTCCCTGAATCAACTTTTCTTGGTAAGGTGTTCTGCATGTAGCGATAGGCCTCTCCCAAGGAACGTTCTAGGTACGCTCTCGGGTCTTAGCCGCTTCTAAAGCCCTGCAGGGTAAGAGGAAGAACTGTGCTTTGGTTACAGCAGGAACGCAGGCCGACTTTCTCTGTAGGTATGGGGTTTTTAGCTATGAGTTTGTAGAAGGAATGCAAAGCAGATTTGCTTTCTCAGTGCAGCTCTGCCTAGGGCAATGAGGCAGATTTGCATGACATGTAGTACGTGAGAGAACAGATATTCCGGAGCTCTTGGAGTGCAGAGGAAATCTCGCTCTCCCAAGGAAGAGTTCAGTGTGTTGCCTTACTCTCGGCATACACAGAATGACTGGGAATGGCTTCCGGAACTGGATGTTTCTTAGCAGGCCAGTGGAGCCTGCCGGTACTCAGTGTTCTTGCAGGGAATAGGGTGCCCACGCGAGGGGCCTAGTTGTCCTGAAACGCGTACTAACGTTAAAAGAAACAGAACGGCGACTAAGGTCTCATGGAAACTGCTCCACACTTCCACTTCAGGAGGGCTATACAAGGACTTCACTTGAGGAAAGTACTCACGTCGAGTTTCCATTTAGCCCTAGAGCATGTCATAAGGAGCTCCCACCAAGCTTATGAAAGCACCCTGCTTATTTAGAGAAAACGCCTTCTCTTCCCAGAGTCCTGCCTGCAGTGACTAGAGGCCCGTCGAAAAGAGTGTTATTTAGGGAACTTCAAGGCAGCATGAATGGATCTTTCCAATGAGAAAGCAAGGCTTGTGCCATCAGGCCCCCGGTTCCAGTGAACACACAGCCTACCTCCCTGTGATTTCTGACAAGTAAAAAGAGACGCTAGCTGCACACGGGTCCCTTCCCGGAATCCACTTTTCTTGGTAAGGTGTTCTGCATGTAGCGATATGCCTCTCCCAATGAACGCTCTAGGTACGCAATCGGGACTTAGCCGCTTGTAAAACCCTGCAGGGTAAGAGGAAGAACTGTGCTTTGGTTACAGCAGGAACGCAAGCCGACTTTCTCCTGTAGGTATGGGGTCTTTAGCTCTGAGTTTGTAGAAGGAATGCAAGGCAGATTTGGTTGCTCAGTGTAGCTCTGCCTAGGGTAGTGAGGCAGATTTGCATGACATGTAGTACGTGAGAGAACAGATTTTCTGGAGCTGTTGGAGTGCAGAGGAAATCTAGCTCTCCCAAGGAAGAGTGCAGTGTGTTGCCCTACACTCAGCATACACAGAGTGACTGAGAAAGTTTTCCGGGCCTGGATGTTTCTTAGCAGGCCAATAGAGCCTGCCGGTACTCAGTGTTCTTGCAGGGAATAGGGTGCCCATGCGGGGGTCCTAGGTGTCCTGAAAAGCGTACTAACGTTAAAATAAAGAGAACGGCGACTAAGGTCTCAGGGAAGGTGCTCCACGCTTCCACTTCAGGAGGGCTATTCAAGGCCTTACGTTGAGGAAAGTTCTCACGTTAAGTTGCCCTTTAGCTCTAGAGCATGTCAGTAGGAGCTCCCACCCAGCTTATGAAAGCACCCTGTGTATTTAGGGTAAACTCCATCTCCTCCCAGAGCCCTGCCTACAGTGACTAGAGACCCCTCAACAACAGTGTTATTTAGGTAGCTTCAAGGCAGTATGGATGGAGATTTCAAAACGGGAAAGCAAGGCTTTTGCCATCAGACTTCCGTTTCCAGTGAACGGTAGCCTACCTCCTTGTGATTTCTAACAAATACATACACACTCTAGCTACACACTGGTCCCTCCCCTTGACAAGTTTTTCTTCGCACAGAGTTCTGCATGTAGCGATCTGCCTTTCCCAAGGAAAGCTCTAGGTACGCTCTCGGGCCTTAGCCTCTTTTATAATCCTGCAGTGAAAGAGGAAGAAGTGTGCTTTAGTTGCAGCATTAACCCAAGCCGACTTTCTCCTGTCGGTATGGCGTCTTCAGGTTTCAGTTTGTAGAAAGAATGCGAAGCAGATTTGGTTTCAAATTGCAGCTCAGTCTAGGGCAATGAGGCATATATGCATGACATATAGGACGCGAGAGAACACATTTCCTTGAGCTGTTGGAGTGCTGAGGAAATGTAGCTCTGCCAAGGCAGAGTGCAGTGTGTTGCCCTAAACTCAGCATACACAGAGTGACTGGGAAAGGTTTCTGGGCCGGAAGTTTCTTAGCAGGCCAGTGGAGCCTGCCGGTACTCAGTGTTCTTGCAGGGAATAGGGTGCCAACGCGAGGGTCCGATGTGTTTTGAAAAGCGTACTAACTTTAAAAGAAAGCAGAACTGCCACTAATACCTCAAGGAAACTCCTCCACGCTTCCGATTCAGCAAGGTTATTCAAGGCCTTCGCTTGAGGATAGTACTCATGTCGAGTTTCCCTTTAGCTCTAGAACATGTCAGGAGGAGCTCCCTCCCAGGCTATGGAAGCACCCTGCTCATTTAGAGGAAAGACCTTCTCTTCCCAAAGCCCTGCGTACAGTGACTAGAGGCCCATCAACATGAGTGTTATTTAGGTAACTTCAAGGCAGCACGAATGGAGCTTTCCAAATGGCAAGGCAAGGCGTGTGCCATCAGGCCGCCGTTTCCAGTGAACACACAGGCTACCTCCTGTGATTTCTAACAAGTAAATACACACTCTAGCTACCCACTGCAACCTTCCCTCAATAAATTTTTCTTTGCACGGAGTTCTGCACGTAGCGATCTGCCTCTCCCAAGGAACGCTGTAGGTACGCTATCGGGCCTTAGCCTCTTCTAACACGCTGCAGCGTAAGAGGAAGAACTGTGCTTTGGTTACAGCAGGAACGCAAGTTGACTTTCTCCTGTAGGTATGGGGTCTTCAGGTATGAGTTCGTAGAAAGAATGCGAAGCAGATTTGTTTTCTCAGTGCAGCTCAGTCTAGGGCAATGAGGCATATTTGCATGGCATGTAGGACGTGAGAAGAACACATTTCCTGGAGCTGTTGGAGTGCTGAGGAAATCTAGCTTTCCCAAGGCAGTGTGAGGTGTGTTGCCCTACACTCAGCATACACAGAGTGACTGGGAATGGCTTCCAGAACTGAAAGTTTCTTAGCAGGCCAGTGGAGCCTGCCGGTACTCAGTGTTCTTACAGGGAATAGGGTGCCCACGCGAGGGTCGTATGTGTTCTGAAAAGCCTACTAAGTTTAAAATAAAGCAGAACGGCAACTGATGCCTCAAGAAAACTCCTCCACCCTCCGGCGTCAGCAAGGATATTAAAGGCCTTAGCTTGAGAATACTACTCACATCGAGTTTCCCTTGAGCTCTAGAGCATGTCAGGAAGAGCTCCCTCCCATCCTATGGAAGCACCCTGCTTATTTAGAGAAAACTCGTTCTCTTCCCAGAGTCCTGCCTGCAGTGACTAGAGGCCCGTCGAAAAGAGTGTTATTTAGGGAACTTCAAGGCAGCATGAATGGATCTTTCAAAATGAGAAAGCAAGGCTTGGGCCATCAGGCCCCCGTTTCCAGTGAACACACAGCGTACCTCCTTGTGATTTCTAACAAGTAAAAAGAGACTCTAGCTTCACACGGTCCCTTCCCTGAATCAACTTTTCTTGGTAAGGTGTTCTCCATGTAGCGATAGGCCTCTCCCAAGGAACGTTCTAGGTACGCTCTCGGGTCTTAGCCGCTTCTAAAGCCCTGCAGGGTAAGAGGAAGAACTGTGCTTTGGTTACAGCAGGAACGCAGGCCGACTTTCTCTGTAGGTATGGGGTTTTTAGCTATGAGTTTGTAGAAGGAATGCAAAGCAGATTTGCTTTCTCAGTGCAGCTCTGCCTAGGGCAATGAGGCAGATTTGCATGACATGTAGTACGTGAGAGAACAGATATTCCGGAGCTCTTGGAGTGCAGAGGAAATCTCGCTCTCCCAAGGAAGAGTTCAGTGTGTTGCCTTACTCTCGGCATACACAGAATGACTGGGAATGGCTTCCGGAACTGGATGTTTCTTAGCAGGCCAGTGGAGCCTGCCGGTACTCAGTGTTCTTGCAGGGAATAGGGTGCCCACGCGAGGGGCCTAGTTGTCCTGAAACGCGTACTAACGTTAAAATAAACAGAACGGCGACTAAGGTTTCATGGAAACTGCTCCACACTTCCACTTCAGGAGGGCTATACAAGGACTTCACTTGAGGAAAGTACTCACGTCGAGTTTCCATTTAGCCCTAGAGCATGTCATAAGGAGCTCCCACCAAGCTTATGAAAGCACCCTGCTTATTTAGAGAAAACGCCTTCTCTTCCCAGAGTCCTGCCTGCAGTGACTAGAGGCCCGTCGAAAAGAGTGTTATTTAGGGAACTTCAAGGCAGCATGAATGGATCTTTCCAATGAGAAAGCAAGGCTTGTGCCATCAGGCCCCCGGTTCCAGTGAACACACAGCCTACCTCCCTGTGATTTCTGACAAGTAAAAAGAGACGCTAGCTGCACACGGGTCCCTTCCCGGAATCCACTTTTCTTGGTAAGGTGTTCTGCATGTAGCGATATGCCTCTCCCAATGAACGCTCTAGGTACGCAATCGGGACTTAGCCGCTTGTAAAACCCTGCAGGGTAAGAGGAAGAACTGTGCTTTGGTTACAGCAGGAACGCAAGCCGACTTTCTCCTGTAGGTATGGGGTCTTTAGCTCTGAGTTTGTAGAAGGAATGCAAGGCAGATTTGGTTGCTCAGTGTAGCTCTGCCTAGGGTAGTGAGGCAGATTTGCATGACATGTAGTACGTGAGAGAACAGATTTTCTGGAGCTGTTGGAGTGCAGAGGAAATCTAGCTCTCCCAAGGAAGAGTGCAGTGTGTTGCCCTACACTCAGCATACACAGAGTGACTGAGAAAGTTTTCCGGGCCTGGATGTTTCTTAGCAGGCCAATAGAGCCTGCCGGTACTCAGTGTTCTTGCAGGGAATAGGGTGCCCATGCGGGGGTCCTAGGTGTCCTGAAAAGCGTACTAACGTTAAAATAAAGAGAACGGCGACTAAGGTCTCAGGGAAGGTGCTCCACGCTTCCACTTCAGGAGGGCTATTCAAGGCCTTACCTTGAGGAAAGTTCTCACGTTAAGTTGCCCTTTAGCTCTAGAGCATGTCAGGAGGAGCTCCCAACCAGCTTATGAAAGCACCCTGTGTATTTAGGGTAAACTCCATCTCCTCCCAGAGCCCTGCCTACAGTGACTAGAGACCCCTCAACAACAGTGTTATTTAGGTAGCTTCAAGGCAGTATGGATGGAGATTTCAAAACGGGAAAGCAAGGCTTTTGCCATCAGACTTCCGTTTCCAGTGAACGGTAGCCTACCTCCTTGTGATTTCTAACAAATACATACACACTCTAGCTACACACTGGTCCCTCCCCTTGACAAGTTTTTCTTCGCACAGAGTTCTGCATGTAGCGATCTGCCTTTCCCAAGGAGAGCTCTAGGTACGCTCTCGGGCCTTAGCCTCTTTTATAATCCTGCAGTGAAAGAGGAAGAAGTGTGCTTTAGTTGCAGCATTAACCCAAGCCGACTTTCTCCTGTCGGTATGGCGTCTTCAGGTTTCAGTTTGTAGAAAGAATGCGAAGCAGATTTGGTTTCAAATTGCAGCTCAGTCTAGGGCAATGAGGCATATATGCATGACATATAGGACGCGAGAGAACACATTTCCTTGAGCTGTTGGAGTGCTGAGGAAATGTAGCTCTGCCAAGGCAGAGTGCAGTGTGTTGCCCTAAACTCAGCATACACAGAGTGACTGGGAAAGGTTTCTGGGCCGGAAGTTTCTTAGCAGGCCAGTGGAGCCTGCCGGTACTCAGTGTTCTTGCAGGGAATAGGGTGCCAACGCGAGGGTCCGATGTGTTTTGAAAAGCGTACTAACTTTAAAAGAAAGCAGAACTGCCACTAATACCTCAAGGAAACTCCTCCACGCTTCCGATTCAGCAAGGTTATTCAAGGCCTTCGCTTGAGGATAGTACTCATGTCGAGTTTCCCTTTAGCTATAGAACATGTCAGGAGGAGCTCCCTCCCAGGCTATGGAAGCACCCTGCTCATTTAGAGGAAAGACCTTCTCTTCCCAAAGCCCTGCGTACAGTGACTAGAGGCCCATCAACATGAGTGTTATTTAGGTAACTTCAAGGCAGCACGAATGGAGCTTTCCAAATGGCAAGGCAAGGCGTGTGCCATCAGGCCGCCGTTTCCAGTGAACACACAGGCTACCTCCTGTGATTTCTAACAAGTAAATACACACTCTAGCTACCCACTGCAACCTTCCCTCAATAAATTTTTCTTTGCACGGAGTTCTGCACGTAGCGATCTGCCTCTCCCAAGGAACGCTGTAGGTACGCTATCGGGCCTTAGCCTCTTCTAACACGCTGCAGCGTAAGAGGAAGAACTGTGCTTTGGTTACAGCAGGAACGCAAGTTGACTTTCTCCTGTAGGTATGGGGTCTTCAGGTATGAGTTCGTAGAAAGAATGCGAAGCAGATTTGTTTTCTCAGTGCAGCTCAGTCTAGGGCAATGAGGCATATTTGCATGGCATGTAGGACGTGAGAAGAACACATTTCCTGGAGCTGTTGGAGTGCTGAGGAAATCTAGCTTTCCCAAGGCAGTGTGAGGTGTGTTGCCCTACACTCAGCATACACAGAGTGACTGGGAATGGCTTCCAGAACTGAAAGTTTCTTAGCAGGCCAGTGGAGCCTGCCGGTACTCAGTGTTCTTACAGGGAATAGGGTGCCCACGCGAGGGTCCTATGTGTTCTGAAAAGCCTACTAAGTTTAAAATAAAGCAGAACGGCAACTGATGCCTCAAGAAAACTCCTCCACCCTCCGGCGTCAGCAAGGATATTAAAGGCCTTAGCTTGAGAATACTACTCACATCGAGTTTCCCTTGAGCTCTAGAGCATGTCAGGAAGAGCTCCCTCCCATCCTATGGAAGCACCCTGCTTATTTAGAGAAAACTCGTTCTCTTCCCAGAGTCCTGCCTGCAGTGACTAGAGGCCCGTCGAAAAGAGTGTTATTTAGGGAACTTCAAGGCAGCATGAATGGATCTTTCCAAATGAGAAAGCAAGGCTTGGGCCATCAGGCCCCCGTTTCCAGTGAACACACAGCGTACCTCCTTGTGATTTCTAACAAGTAAAAAGAGACTCTAGCTTCACACGGTCCCTTCCCTGAATCAACTTTTCTTGGTAAGGTGTTCTGCATGTAGCGATAGGCCTCTCCCAAGGAACGTTCTAGGTACGCTCTCGGGTCTTAGCCGCTTCTAAAGCCCTGCAGGGTAAGAGGAAGAACTGTGCTTTGGTTACAGCAGGAACGCAGGCCGACTTTCTCTGTAGGTATGGGGTTTTTAGCTATGAGTTTGTAGAAGGAATGCAAAGCAGATTTGCTTTCTCAGTGCAGCTCTGCCTAGGGCAATGAGGCAGATTTGCATGACATGTAGTACGTGAGAGAACAGATATTCCGGAGCTCTTGGAGTGCAGAGGAAATCTCGCTCTCCCAAGGAAGAGTTCAGTGTGTTGCCTTACTCTCGGCATACACAGAATGACTGGGAATGGCTTCCGGAACTGGATGTTTCTTAGCAGGCCAGTGGAGCCTGCCGGTACTCAGTGTTCTTGCAGGGAATAGGGTGCCCACGCGAGGGGCCTAGTTGTCCTGAAACGCGTACTAACGTTAAAAGAAACAGAACGGCGACTAAGGTTTCATGGAAACTGCTCCACACTTCCACTTCAGGAGGGCTATACAAGGACTTCACTTGAGGAAAGTACTCACGTCGAGTTTCCATTTAGCCCTAGAGCATGTCATAAGGAGCTCCCACCAAGCTTATGAAAGCACCCTGCTTATTTAGAGAAAACGCCTTCTCTTCCCAGAGTCCTGCCTGCAGTGACTAGAGGCCCGTCGAAAAGAGTGTTATTTAGGGAACTTCAAGGCAGCATGAATGGATCTTTCCAATGAGAAAGCAAGGCTTGTGCCATCAGGCCCCCGGTTCCAGTGAACACACAGCCTACCTCCCTGTGATTTCTGACAAGTAAAAAGAGACGCTAGCTGCACACGGGTCCCTTCCCGGAATCCACTTTTCTTGGTAAGGTGTTCTGCATGTAGCGATAGGCCTCTCCCAATGAACGCTCTAGGTACGCAATCGGGACTTAGCCGCTTGTAAAACCCTGCAGGGTAAGAGGAAGAACTGTGCTTTGGTTACAGCAGGAACGCAAGCCGACTTTCTCCTGTAGGTATGGGGTCTTTAGCTCTGAGTTTGTAGAAGGAATGCAAGGCAGATTTGGTTGCTCAGTGTAGCTCTGCCTAGGGTAGTGAGGCAGATTTGCATGACATGTAGTACGTGAGAGAACAGATTTTCTGGAGCTGTTGGAGTGCAGAGGAAATCTAGCTCTCCCAAGGAAGAGTGCAGTGTGTTGCCCTACACTCAGCATACACAGAGTGACTGAGAAAGTTTTCCGGGCCTGGATGTTTCTTAGCAGGCCAATAGAGCCTGCCGGTACTCAGTGTTCTTGCAGGGAATAGGGTGCCCATGCGGGGGTCCTAGGTGTCCTGAAAAGCGTACTAACGTTAAAATAAAGAGAACGGCGACTAAGGTCTCAGGGAAGGTGCTCCACGCTTCCACTTCAGGAGGGCTATTCAAGGCCTTACCTTGAGGAAAGTTCTCACGTTAAGTTGCCCTTTAGCTCTAGAGCATGTCAGGAGGAGCTCCCAACCAGCTTATGAAAGCACCCTGTGTATTTAGGGTAAACTCCATCTCCTCCCAGAGCCCTGCCTACAGTGACTAGAGACCCCTCAACAACAGTGTTATTTAGGTAGCTTCAAGGCAGTATGAATGGAGATTTCAAAACGGGAAAGCAAGGCTTTTGCCATCAGACTTCCATTTCCAGTGAACGGTAGCCTACCTCCTTGTGATTTCTAACAAATACATACACACTCTAGCTACACACTGGTCCCTCCCCTTGATAAGTTTTTCTTCGCACAGAGTTCTGCATGTAGCGATCTGCCTTTCCCGAGGAAAGCTCTAGGTACGCTCTCGGGCCTTAGCCTCTTTTATAATCCTGCAGTGAAAGAGGAAGAAGTGTGCTTTAGTTGCAGCATTAACCCAAGCCGACTTTCTCCTGTCGGTATGGCGTCTTCAGGTTTCAGTTTGTAGAAAGAATGCGAAGCAGATTTGGTTTCAAATTGCAGCTCAGTCTAGGGCAATGAGGCATATATGCATGACATATAGGACGTGAGAGAACACATTTCCTTGAGCTGTTGGAGTGCTGAGGAAATGTAGCTCTGCCAAGGCAGAGTGCAGTGTGTTGCCCTACACTCAGCATACACAGAGTGACTGGGAAAGGTTTCTGGGCCGGAAGTTTCTTAGCAGGCCAGTGGAGCCTGCCGGTACTCAGTGTTCTTGCAGGGAATAGGGTGCCAACGCGAGGGTCCGATGTGTTTTGAAAAGCGTACTAACTTTAAAAGAAAGCAGAACTGCCACTAATACCTCAAGGAAACTCCTCCACGCTTCCGATTCAGCAAGGTTATTCAAGGCCTTCGCTTGAGGATAGTACTCACGTCGAGTTTCCCGTTAGCTCTAGAACATGTCAGGAGGAGCTCCCTCCCAGGCTATGGAAGCACCCTGCTCATTTAGAGGAAAGACCTTCTCTTCCCAAAGCCCTGCGTACAGTGACTAGAGGCCCATCAACATGAGTGTTATTTAGGTAACTTCAAGGCAGCACGAATGGAGCTTTCCAAATGGCAAGGCAAGGCGTGTGCCATCAGGCCGCCGTTTCCAGTGAACACACAGGCTACCTCCTGTGATTTCTAACAAGTAAATACACACTCTAGCTACCCACTGCAACCTTCCCTCAATAAATTTTTCTTTGCACGGAGTTCTGCACGTAGCGATCTGCCTCTCCCAAGGAACGCTGTAGGTACGCTATCGGGCCTTAGCCTCTTCTAACACGCTGCAGCGTAAGAGGAAGAACTGTGCTTTGGTTACAGCAGGAACGCAAGTTGACTTTCTCCTGTAGGTATGGGGTCTTCAGGTATGAGTTCGTAGAAAGAATGCGAAGCAGATTTGTTTTCTCAGTGCAGCTCAGTCTAGGGCAATGAGGCATATTTGCATGGCATGTAGGACGTGAGAAGAACACATTTCCTGGAGCTGTTGGAGTGCTGAGGAAATCTAGCTTTCCCAAGGCAGTGTGAGGTGTGTTGCCCTACACTCAGCATACACAGAGTGACTGGGAATGGCTTCCAGAACTGAAAGTTTCTTAGCAGGCCAGTGGAGCCTGCCGGTACTCAGTGTTCTTACAGAGAATAGGGTTCCCACGCGAGGGTCGTATGTGTTCTGAAAAGCCTACTAAGTTTAAAATAAAGCAGAATGGCAACTAATGCCTCAAGAAAACTCCTCCACCCTCCGGCGTCAGCAAGGATATTAAAGGCCTTAGCTTGAGAATACTACTCACATCGAGTTTCCCTTGAGCTCTAGAGCATGTCAGGAAGAGCTCCCTCCCATCCTATGGAAGCACCCTGCTTATTTAGAGAAAACTCGTTCTCTTCCCAGAGTCCTGCCTGCAGTGACTAGAGGCCCGTCGAAAAGAGTGTTATTTAGGGAACTTCAAGGCAGCATGAATGGATCTTTCCAAATGAGAAAGCAAGGCTTGGGCCATCAGGCCCCCGTTTCCAGTGAACACACAGCGTACCTCCTTGTGATTTCTAACAAGTAAAAAGAGACTCTAGCTTCACACGGTCCCTTCCCTGAATCAACTTTTCTTGGTAAGGTGTTCTGCATGTAGCGATAGGCCTCTCCCAAGGAACGTTCTAGGTACGCTCTCGGGTCTTAGCCGCTTCTAAAGCCCTGCAGGGTAAGAGGAAGAACTGTGCTTTGGTTACAGCAGGAACGCAGGCCGACTTTCTCTGTAGGTATGGGGTTTTTAGCTATGAGTTTGTAGAAGGAATGCAAAGCAGATTTGCTTTCTCAGTGCAGCTCTGCCTAGGGCAATGAGGCAGATTTGCATGACATGTAGTACGTGAGAGAACAGATATTCCGGAGCTCTTGGAGTGCAGAGGAAATCTCGCTCTCCCAAGGAAGAGTTCAGTGTGTTGCCTTACTCTCGGCATACACAGAATGACTGGGAATGGCTTCCGGAACTGGATGTTTCTTAGCAGGCCAGTGGAGCCTGCCGGTACTCAGTGTTCTTGCAGGGAATAGGGTGCCCACGCGAGGGGCCTAGTTGTCCTGAAACGCGTACTAACGTTAAAATAAACAGAACGGCGACTAAGGTTTCATGGAAACTGCTCCACACTTCCACTTCAGGAGGGCTATTCAAGGACTTCACTTGAGGAAAGTACTCACGTCGAGTTTCCATTTAGCCCTAGAGCATGTCATAAGGAGCTCCCACCAAGCTTATGAAAGCACCCTGCTTATTTAGAGAAAACGCCTTCTCTTCCCAGAGTCCTGCCTGCAGTGACTAGAGGCCCGTCGAAAAGAGTGTTATTTAGGGAACTTCAAGGCAGCATGAATGGATCTTTCCAAATGAGAAAGCAAGGCTTGGGCCATCAGGCCCCCGGTTCCAGTGAACACACAGCCTACCTCCCTGTGATTTCTCACAAGTAAAAAGAGACGCTAGCTGCACACGGGTCCCTTCCCGGAATCCACTTTTCTTGGTAAGGTGTTCTGCATGTAGCGATAGGCCTCTCCCAATGAACGCTCTAGGTACGCAATCGGGACTTAGCCGCTTCTAAAACCCTGCAGGGTAAGAGGAAGAACTGTGCTTTGGTTACAGCAGGAACGCAAGCCGACTTTCTCCTGTAGGTATGGGGTCTTTAGCTCTGAGTTTGTAGAAGGAATGCAAGGCAGATTTGGTTGCTCAGTGTAGCTCTGCCTAGGGTAGTGAGGCAGATTTGCATGACATGTAGTACGTGAGAGAACAGATTTTCTGGAGCTGTTGGAGTGCAGAGGAAATCTAGCTCTCCCAAGGAAGAGTGCAGTGTGTTGCCCTACACTCAGCATACACAGAGTGACTGAGAAAGTTTTCCGGGCCTGGATGTTTCTTAGCAGGCCAATAGAGCCTGCCGGTACTCAGTGTTCTTGCAGGGAATAGGGTGCCCATGCGGGGGTCCTAGGTGTCCTGAAAAGCGTACTAACGTTAAAATAAAGAGAACGGCGACTAAGGTCTCAGGGAAGGTGCTCCACGCTTCCACTTCAGGAGGGCTATTCAAGGCCTTACCTTGAGGAAAGTTCTCACGTTAAGTTGCCCTTTAGCTCTAGAGCATGTCAGGAGGAGCTCCCACCCAGCTTATGAAAGCACCCTGTGTATTTAGGGTAAACTCCATCTCCTCCCAGAGCCCTGCCTACAGTGACTAGAGACCCCTCAACAACAGTGTTATTTAGGTAGCTTCAAGGCAGTATGAATGGAGATTTCAAAACGGGAAAGCAAGGCTTTTGCCATCAGACTTCCATTTCCAGTGAACGGTAGCCTACCTCCTTGTGATTTCTAACAAATACATACACACTCTAGCTACACACTGGTCCCTCCCCTTGATAAGTTTTTCTTCGCACAGAGTTCTGCATGTAGCGATCTGCCTTTCCCAAGGAAAGCTCTAGGTACGCTCTCGGGCCTTAGCCTCTTTTATAATCCTGCAGTGAAAGAGGAAGAAGTGTGCTTTAGTTGCAGCATTAACCCAAGCCGACTTTCTCCTGTCGGTGTGGCGTCTTCAGGTTTCAGTTTGTAGAAAGAATGCGAAGCAGATTTGGTTTCAAATTGCAGCTCAGTCTAGGGCAATGAGGCATATATGCATGACATATAGGACGTGAGAGAACACATTTCCTTGAGCTGTTGGAGTGCTGAGGAAATGTAGCTCTGCCAAGGCAGAGTGCAGTGTGTTGCCCTACACTCAGCATACACAGAGTGACTGGGAAAGGTTTCTGGGCCGGAAGTTTCTTAGCAGGCCAGTGGAGCCTGCCGGTACTCAGTGTTCTTGCAGGGAATAGGGTGCCAACGCGAGGGTCCGATGTGTTTTGAAAAGCGTACTAACTTTAAAAGAAAGCAGAACTGCCACTAATACCTCAAGGAAACTCCTCCACGCTTCCGATTCAGCAAGGTTATTCAAGGCCTTCGCTTGAGGATAGTACTCACGTCGAGTTTCCCTTTAGCTCTAGAACATGTCAGGAGGAGCTCCCTCCCAGGCTATGGAAGCACCCTGCTCATTTAGAGGAAAGACCTTCTCTTCCCAAAGCCCTGCGTACAGTGACTAGAGGCCCATCAACATGAGTGTTATTTAGGTAACTTCAAGGCAGCACGAATGGAGCTTTCCAAATGGCAAGGCAAGGCGTGTGCCATCAGGCCGCCGTTTCCAGTGAACACACAGGCTACCTCCTGTGATTTCTAACAAGTAAATACACACTCTAGCTACCCACTGCAACCTTCCCTCAATAAATTTTTCTCTGCACGGAGTTCTGCACGTACCAATCTGCCTCTCCCAAGGAACGCTGTAGGTACGCTATCGGGCCTTAGCCTCTTCTAACACGCTGCAGCGTAAGAGGAAGAACTGTGCTTTGGTTACAGCAGGAACGCAAGTTGACTTTCTCCTGTAGGTATGGGGTCTTCAGGTATGAGTTCGTAGAAAGAATGCGAAGCAGATTTGTTTTCTCAGTGCAGCTCAGTCTAGGGCAATGAGGCATATTTGCATGGCATGTAGGACGTGAGAAGAACACATTTCCTGGAGCTGTTGGAGTGCTGAGGAAATCTAGCTTTCCCAAGGCAGTGTGAGGTGTGTTGCCCTACACTCAGCATACACAGAGTGACTGGAAATGGCTTCCAGAACTGAAAGTTTCTTAGCAGGCCAGTGGAGCCTGCCGGTACTCAGTGTTCTTGCAGGGAATAGGGTGCCCACGCGAGGGGCCTAGTTGTCCTGAAACGCGTACTAACGTTAAAATAAACAGAACGGCGACTAAGGTTTCATGGAAACTGCTCCACACTTCCACTTCAGGAGGGCTATTCAAGGACTTCACTTGAGGAAAGTACTCACGTCGAGTTTCCATTTAGCCCTAGAGCATGTCATAAGGAGCTCCACCAAGCTTATGAAAGCACCCTGCTTATTTAGAGAAAACGCCTTCTCTTCCCAGAGTCCTGCCTGCAGTGACTAGAGGCCCGTCGAAAAGAGTGTTATTTAGGGAACTTCAAGGCAGCATGAATGGATCTTTCCAAATGAGAAAGCAAGGCTTGTGCCATCAGGCCCCCGGTTCCAGTGAACACACAGCCTACCTCCCTGTGATTTCTCACAAGTAAAAAGAGACGCTAGCTGCACACGGGTCCCTTCCCGGAATCCACTTTTCTTGGTAAGGTGTTCTGCATGTAGCGATATGCCTCTCCCAATGAACGCTCTAGGTACGCAATGGGGACTTAGCCGCTTCTAAAACCCTGCAGGGTAAGAGGAAGAACTGTGCTTTGGTTACAGCAGGAACGCAAGCCGACTTTCTCCTGTAGGTATGGGGTCTTTAGCTCTGAGTTTGTAGAAGGAATGCAAGGCAGATTTGGTTGCTCAGTGTAGCTCTGCCTAGGGTAGTGAGGCAGATTTGCATGACATGTAGTACGTGAGAGAACAGATTTTCTGGAGCTGTTGGAGTGCAGAGGAAATCTAGGTCTCCCAAGGAAGAGTGCAGTGTGTTGCCCTACACTCAGCATACACAGAGTGACTGAGAAAGTTTTCCGGGCCTGGATGTTTCTTAGCAGGCCAATAGAGCCTTCCGGTACTCAGTGTTCTTGCAGGGAATAGGGTGCCCATGCGGGGGTCCTAGGTATCCTGAAAAGCGTACTAACGTTAAAAGAAAGCAGAACTGCCACTAATACCTCAAGGAAACTCCTCCACGCTTCCGATTCAGCAAGGTTATTCAAGGCCTTCGCTTGAGGATAGTAGTCACGTCGAGTTTCCCTTTAGCTCTAGAACATGTCAGGAGGAGCTCCCTCCCAGGCTATGGAAGCACCCTGCTCATTTAGAGGAAAGACCTTCTCTTCCCAAAGCCCTGCGTACAGTGACTAGAGGCCCATCAACATGAGTGTTATTTAGGTAACTTCAAGGCAGCACGAATGGAGCTTTCCAAATGGCAAGGCAAGGCGTGTGCCATCAGGCCGCCGTTTCCAGTGAAAACACAGGCTACCTCCTGTGATATCTAACAAGTAAATACACACTCTAGCTACCCACTGCAACCTTCCCTCAATAAATTTTTCTTTGCACGGAGTTCTGCACGTAGCGATCTGCCTCTCACAAGGAACGCTGTAGGTACGCTATCGGGCCTTAGCCTCTTCTAACACGCTGCAGCGTAAGAGGAAGAACTGTGCTTTGGTTACAGCAGGAACGCAAGTTGACTTTCTCCTGTAGGTATGGGGTCTTCAGGTCTGAGTTCGTAGAAAGAATGCGAAGCAGATTTGTTTTCTCAGTGCAGCTCAGTCTAGGGCAATGAGGCATATTTGCATGGCATGTAGGACGTGAGAAGAACACATTTCCTGGAGCTGTTGGAGTGCTGAGGAAATCTAGCTTTCCCAAGGCAGTGTGAGGTGTGTTGCCCTACACTCAGCATACACAGAGTGACTGGGAATGGCTTCCAGAACTGAAAGTTTCTTAGCAGGCCAGTGGAGCCTGCCGGTACTCAGTGTTCTTGCAGGGAATAGGGTGCCCACGCGAGGGGCCTAGTTGTCCTGAAACGCGTACTAACGTTAAAATAAACAGAACGGCGACTAAGGTTTCATGGAAACTGCTCCACACTTCCACTTCAGGAGGGCTATTCAAGGACTTCACTTGAGGAAAGTACTCACGTCGAGTTTCCATTTAGCCCTAGAGCATGTCATAAGGAGCTCCACCAAGCTTATGAAAGCACCCTGCTTATTTAGAGAAAACGCCTTCTCTTCCCAGAGTCCTGCCTGCAGTGACTAGAGGCCCGTCGAAAAGAGTGTTATTTAGGGAACTTCAAGGCAGCATGAATGGATCTTTCCAAATGAGAAAGCAAGGCTTGTGCCATCAGGCCCCCGGTTCCAGTGAACACACAGCCTACCTCCCTGTGATTTCTCACAAGTAAAAAGAGACGCTAGCTGCACACGGGTCCCTTCCCGGAATCCACTTTTCTTGGTAAGGTGTTCTGCATGTAGCGATATGCCTCTCCCAATGAACGCTCTAGGTACGCAATCGGGACTTAGCCGCTTCTAAAACCCTGCAGGGTAAGAGGAAGAACTGTGCTTTGGTTACAGCAGGAACGCAAGCCGACTTTCTCCTGTAGGTATGGGGTCTTTAGCTCTGAGTTTGTAGAAGGAATGCAAGGCAGATTTGGTTGCTCAGTGTAGCTCTGCCTAGGGTAGTGAGGCAGATTTGCATGACATTTAGTACGTGAGAGAACAGATTTTCTGGAGCTGTTGGAGTGCAGAGGAAATCTAGCTCTCCCAAGGAAGAGTGCAGTGTGTTGCCCTACACTCAGCATACACAGAGTGACTGAGAAAGTTTTCCGGGCCTGGATGTTTCTTAGCAGGCCAATAGAGCCTTCCGGTACTCAGTGTTCTTGCAGGGAATAGGGTGCCCATGCGGGGGTCCTAGGTATCCTGAAAAGCGTACTAACGTTAAAAGAAAGCAGAACTGCCACTAATACCTCAAGGAAACTCCTCCACGATTCCGATTCAGCAAGGTTATTCAAGGCCTTCGCTTGAGGATAGTAGTCACGTCGAGTTTCCCTTTAGCTCTAGAACATGTCAGGAGGAGCTCCCTCCCAGGCTATGGAAGCACCCTGCTCATTTAGAGGAAAGACCTTCTCTTCCCAAAGCCCTGCGTACAGTGACTAGAGGCCCATCAACATGAGTGTTATTTAGGTAACTTCAAGGCAGCACGAATGGAGCTTTCCAAATGGCAAGGCAAGGCGTGTGCCATCAGGCCGCCGTTTCCAGTGAAAACACAGGCTACCTCCTGTGATATCTAACAAGTAAATACACACTCTAGCTACCCACTGCAACCTTCCCTCAATAAATTTTTCTTTGCACGGAGTTCTGCACGTAGCGATCTGCCTCTCCCAAGGAACGCTGTAGGTACGCTATCGGGCCTTAGCCTCTTCTAACACGCTGCAGCGTAAGAGGAAGAACTGTGCTTTGGTTACAGCAGGAACGCAAGTTGACTTTCTCCTGTAGGTATGGGGTCTTCAGGTCTGAGTTCGTAGAAAGAATGCGAAGCAGATTTGTTTTCTCAGTGCAGCTCAGTCTAGGGCAATGAGGCATATTTGCATGGCATGTAGGACGTGAGAAGAACACATTTCCTGGAGCTGTTGGAGTGCTGAGGAAATCTAGCTTTCCCAAGGCAGTGTGAGGTGTGTTGCCCTACACTCAGCATACACAGAGTGACTGGGAATGGCTTCCAGAACTGAAAGTTTCTTAGCAGGCCAGTGGAGCCTGCCGGTACTCAGTGTTCTTACAGGGAATAGGGTGCCCACGCGAGGGTCGTATGTGTTCTGAAAAGCCTATTAAGTTTAAAATAAAGCAGAACGGCAACTAATGCCTCAAGAAAACTCCTCCACCCTCCGGCGTCAGCAAGGATATTAAAGGCCTTAGCTTGAGAATACTACTCACATCGAGTTTCCCTTGAGCTCTAGAGCATGTCAGGAAGAGCTCCCTCCCATCCTATGGAAGCACCCTGCTTATTTAGAGAAAACTCGTTCTCTTCCCAGAGTCCTGCCTGCAGTGACTAGAGGCCCGTCGAAAAGAGTGTTATTTAGGGAACTTCAAGGCAGCATGAATGGATCTTTCCAAATGAGAAAGCAAGGCTTGGGCCATCAGGCCCCCGTTTCCAGTGAACACACAGCGTACCTCCTTGTGATTTCTAACAAGTAAAAAGAGACTCTAGCTTCACACGGTCCCTTCCCTGAATCAACTTTTCTTGGTAAGGTGTTCTGCATGTAGCGATAGGCCTCTCCCAAGGAACGTTCTAGGTACGCTCTCGGGTCTTAGCCGCTTCTAAAGCCCTGCAGGGTAAGAGGAAGAACTGTGCTTTGGTTACAGCAGGAACGCAGGCCGACTTTCTCTGTAGGTATGGGGTTTTTAGCTATGAGTTTGTAGAAGGAATGCAAAGCAGATTTGGTTTCTCAGTGCAGCTCTGCCTAGGGCAATGAGGCAGATTTGCATGACATGTAGTACGTGAGAGAACAGATATTCCGGAGCTCTTGAAGTGCAGAGGAAATCTCGCTCTCCCAAGGAAGAGTTCAGTGTGTTGCCTTACTCTCGGCATACACAGAATGACTGGGAATGGCTTCCGGAACTGGATGTTTCTTAGCAGGCCAGTGGAGCCTGCCGGTACTCAGTGTTCTTGCAGGGAATAGGGTGCCCACGCGAGGGGCCTAGTTGTCCTGAAACGCGTACTAACGTTAAAATAAACAGAACGGCGACTAAGGTCTCATGGAAACTGCTCCACACTTCCACTTCAGGAGGGCTATTCAAGGCCTTACCTTGAGGAAAGTACTCACGTCAAGTTGCCCTTTAGCTCTAGAGCATGTCAGGAGGAACTCACACCCAACTTATGAAAGAACCCTCTTTATTTAGAGAAAACTCCATCTCTTCCCATAGCCCTGCCTACAGTGACTAGAGACCCCTCAAAAACAGTGTTATTGAGGTAGCTTCAAGGCAGTATGAATGGAGATTTAAATATGGGAAAACAAGGCTTGTGCCATCAGACCACCGTTTGCAGTGAACACGTAGCCTACCTCCTTGTGATTTCTAACCAGTACATATACACTCTAGATACACACTGGTCCCTCCCCTTAATAAATTTTTCTTCGCACAGAGTTCTGCATGTAGCCATCTGCCTCTCCCAAGGAAAGCTCTAGGTACGCTCTCGGGCCTTAGCCTCTTTTAAATCCTGCAGTGAAAAAGGAAGAAGTGTGCTTTCGTTGCAGCATTAACGCAAGCCGACTTTCTCCTGTCGGTATGGCGTCTTCAGGTTTGAGTTTGTAGAAGGAATGCGAAGCAGATTTGGTTTCTTAGTGCAGCTCCGTCAAGGGCAATGAGGAAGATTTGCATGGCATGTAGGACGTGAAAGAAAAGAGTTCCTGGAGCTGTTGGAGTGCTGAGGAAATCTCGCTCTCCCAAGGAAGAGTTCAGTGTGTTGCCTTACTCTCGGCATACACAGAATGACTGGGAATGGCTTCCGGAACTGGATGTTTCTTAGCAGGCCAGTGGAGCCTGCCGGTACTCAGTGTTCTTGCAGGGAATAGGGTGCCCACGCGAGGGGCCTAGTTGTCCTGAAACGCGTACTAACGTTAAAATAAACAGAACGGCGACTAAGGTCTCATGGAAACTGCTCCACACTTCCACTTCAGGAGGGCTATTCAAGGACTTCACTTGAGGAAAGTACTCACGTCGAGTTTCCATTTAGCCCTAGAGCATGTCATAAGGAGCTCCCACCAAGCTTATGAAAGCACCCTGCTTATTTAGAGAAAACTCCTTCTCTTCCCAGAGTCCTGCCTGCAGTGACCAGAGGCCCGTCGAAAAGAGTGTTATTTAGGGAACTTCAAGGCAGCATGAATGGATCTTTCAAAATGAGAAAGCAAGGCTTGTGCCATCAGGCCCCCGGTTCCAGTGAACACACAGCCTACCTCCCTGTGATTTCTCACAAGTAAAAAGAGACGCTAGCTGCACACGGGTCCCTTCCCGGAATCCACTTTTCTTGGTAAGGTGTTCTGCATGTAGCGATATGCCTCTCCCAATGAACGCTCTAGTTACGCAATCGGGACTTAGCCGCTTCTAAAACCCTGCAGGGTAAGAGGAAGAACTGTGCTTTGGTTACAGCAGGAACGCAAGCCGACTTTCTCCTGTAGGTATGGGGTCTTTAGCTCTGAGTTTGTAGAAGGAATGCAAGGCAGATTTGGTTGCTCAGTGTAGCTCTGCCTAGGGTAGTGAGGCAGATTTGCATGACATGTAGTACGTGAGAGAACAGATTTTCTGGAGCTGTTGGAGTGCAGAGGAAATCTAGCTCTCCCAAGGAAGAGTGCAGTGTGTTGCCCTACACTCAGCATACACAGAGTGACTGAGAAAGTTTTCCGGGCCTGGATGTTTCTTAGCAGGCCAATAGAGCCTGCCGGTACTCAGTGTTCTTGCAGGGAATAGGGTGCCCATGCGGGGGTCCTAGGTGTCCTGAAAAGCGTACTAACGTTAAAATAAAGAGAACGGCGACTAAGGTCTCAGGGAAGGTGCTCCACGCTTCCACTTCAGGAGGGCTATTCAAGGCCTTACGTTGAGGAAAGTTCTCACGTTAAGTTGCCCTTTAGCTCTAGAGCATGTCAGGAGGAGCTCCCACCCAGCTTATGAAAGCACCCTGTGTATTTAGGGTAAACTCCATCTCCTCCCAGAGCCCTGCCTACAGTGCCTAGAGACCCCTCAACAACAGTGTTATTTAGGTAGCTTCAAGGCAGTATGAATGGAGATTTCAAAACGGGAAAGCAAGGCTTTTGCCATCAGACTTCCGTTTCCAGTGAACGGTAGCCTACCTCCTTGTGATTTCTAACAAATACATACACACTCTAGCTACACACTGGTCCCTCCCCTTGATAAGTTTTTCTTCGCACAGAGTTCTGCATGTAGCGATATGCCTTTCCCAAGGAAAGCTCTAGGTACGCTCTCGGGCCTTAGCCTCTATTATAATCCTGCAGTGAAAGAGGAAGAAGTGTGCTTTAGTTGCAGCATTAACCCAAGCCGACTTTCTCCTGTCGGTATGGCGTCTTCAGGTTTCAGTTTGTAGAAAGAATGCGAAGCAGATTTGGTTTCAAATTGCAGCTCAGTCTAGGGCAATGAGGCATATATGCATGACATATAGGACGTGAGAGAACACATTTCCTTGAGCTGTTGGAGTGCTGAAGAAATGTAGCTCTGCCAAGGCAGAGTGCAGTGTGTTGCCCTACACTCAGCATACACAGAGTGACTGGGAAAGGTTTCTGGGCCGGAAGTTTCTTAGCAGGCCAGTGGAGCCTGCCAGTACTCAGTGTTCTTGCAGGGAATAGGGTGCCAACGCGAGGGTCCGATGTGTTTTGAAAAGCGTACTAACTTTAAAAGAAAGCAGAACTGCCACTAATACCTCAAGGAAACTCCTCCACGCTTCCGATTCAGCAAGGTTATTCAAGGCCTTCGCTTGAGGATAGTACTCACGTCGAGTTTCCCTTTAGCTCTAGAACATGTCAGGAGGAGCTCCCTCCCAGGCTATGGAAGCACCCTGCTCATTTAGAGGAAAGACCTTCTCTTCCCAAAGCCCTGCGTACAGTGACTAGAGGCCCATCAACATGAGTGTTATTTAGGTAACTTCAAGGCAGCACGAATGGAGCTTTCCAAATGGCAAGGCAAGGCGTGTGCCATCAGGCCGCCGTTTCCAGTGAACACACAGGCTACCTCCTGTGATTTCTAACAAGTAAATATGCACTCTAGCTACCCACTGCAACCTTCCCTCAATAAATTTTTCTTTGCACGGAGTTCTGCACGTAGCGATCTGCCTCTCCCAAGGAACGCTGTAGGTACGCTATCGGGCCTTAGCCTCTTCTAACACGCTGCAGCGTAAGAGGAAGAACTGTGCTTTGGTTACAGCAGGAACGCAAGTTGACTTTCTCCTGTAGGTATGGGGTCTTCAGGTATGAGTTCGTAGAAAGAATGCGAAGCAGATTTGTTTTCTCAGTGCAGCTCAGTCTAGGTCAATGAGGCATATTTGCATGGCATGTAGGACGTGAGAAGAACACATTTCCTGGAGCTGTTGGAGTGCTGAGGAAATCTAGCTTTCCCAAGGCAGTGTGAGGTGTGTTGCCCTACACTCAGCATACACAGAGTGACTGGGAATGGCTTCCAGAACTGAAAGTTTCTTAGCAGGCCAGTGGAGCCTGCCGGTACTCAGTGTTCTTACAGGGAATGGGGTGCCCACGCGAGGGTCGTATGTGTTCTGAAAAGCCTACTAAGTTTAAAATAAAGCAGAACGGCAACTGATGCCTCAAGAAAACTCCTCCACCCTCCGGCGTCAGCAAGGATATTAAAGGCCTTAGCTTGAGAATACTACTCACATCGAGTTTCCCTTGAGCTCTAGAGCATGTCAGGAAGAGCTCCCTCCCATCCTATGGAAGCACCCTGCTTATTTAGAGAAAACTCGTTCTCTTCCCAGAGTCCTGCCTGCAGTGACTAGAGGCCCGTCGAAAAGAGTGTTATTTAGGGAACTTCAAGGCAGCATGAATGGATCTTTCAAAATGAGAAACCAAGGCTTGGGCCATCAGGCCCCCGTTTCCAGTGAACACACAGCGTACCTCCTTGTGATTTCTAACAAGTAAAAAGAGACTCTAGCTTCACACGGTCCCTTCCCTGAATCAACTTTTCTTGGTAAGGTGTTCTGCATGTAGCGATAGGCCTCTCCCAAGGAACGTTCTAGGTACGCTCTCGGGTCTTAGCCGCTTCTAAAGCCCTGCAGGGTAAGAGGAAGAACTGTGCTTTGGTTACAGCAGGAACGCAGGCCGACTTTCTCTGTAGGTATGGGGTTTTTAGCTATGAGTTTGTAGAAGGAATGCAAAGCAGATTTGCTTTCTCAGTGCAGCTCTGCCTAGGGCAATGAGGCAGATTTGCATGACATGTAGTACGTGAGAGAACAGATATTCCGGAGCTCTTGGAGTGCAGAGGAAATCTCGCTCTCCCAAGGAAGAGTTCAGTGTGTTGCCTTACTCTCGGCATACACAGAATGACTGGGAATGGCTTCCGGAACTGGATGTTTCTTAGCAGGCCAGTGGAGCCTGCCGGTACTCAGTGTTCTTGCAGGGAATAGGGTGCCCACGCGAGGGGCCTAGTTGTCCTGAAACGCGTACTAACGTTAAAATAAACAGAACGGCGACTAAGGTCTCATGGAAACTGCTCCACACTTCCACTTCAGGAGGGCTATTCAAGGACTTCACTTGAGGAAAGTACTCACGTCGAGTTTCCATTTAGCCCTAGAGCATGTCATAAGGAGCTCCCACCAAGCTTATGAAAGCACCCTGCTTATTTAGAGAAAACTCCTTCTCTTCCCAGAGTCCTGCCTGCAGTGACTAGAGGCCCGTCGAAAAGAGTGTTATTTAGGGAACTTCAAGGCAGCATGAATGGATCTTTCCAAATGAGAAAGCAAGGCTTGTGCCATCAGGCCCCCGGTTCCAGTGAACACACAGCCTACCTCCCTGTGATTTCTCACAAGTAAAAAGAGACGCTAGCTGCACACGGGTCCCTTCCCGGAATCCACTTTTCTTGGTAAGGTGTTCTGCATGTAGCGATATGCCTCTCCCAATGAACGCTCTAGGTACGCAATCGGGACTTAGCCGCTTCTAAAACCCTGCAGGGTAAGAGGAAGAACTGTGCTTTGCTTACAGCAGGAACGCAAGCTGACTTTCTCCTGTAGGTATGGGGTCTTTAGCTCTGAGTTTGTAGAAGGAATGCAAGGCAGATTTGGTTGCTCAGTGTAGCTCTGCCTAGGGTAGTGAGGCAGATTTGCATGACATGTAGTACGTGAGAGAACAGATTTTCTGGAGCTGTTGGAGTGCAGAGGAAATCTAGCTCTCCCAAGGAAGAGTGCAGTGTGTTGCCCTACACTCAGCATACACAGAGTGACTGAGAAAGTTTTCCGGGCCTGGATGTTTCTTAGCAGGCCAATAGAGCCTGCCGGTACTCAGTGTTCTTGCAGGGAATAGGGTGCCCATGCGGGGGTCCTAGGTGTCCTGAAAAGCGTACTAACGTTAAAATAAAGAGAACGGCAACTAAGGTCTCAGGGAAGGTGCTCCACGCTTCCACTTCAGGAGGGCTATTCAAGGCCTTACCTTGAGGAAAGTTCTCACGTTAAGTTGCCCTTTAGCTCTAGAGCATGTCAGGAGGAGCTCCCACCCAGCTTATGAAAGCACCCTGTGTATTTAGGGTAAACTCCATCTCCTCCCAGAGCCCTGACTACAGTGACTAGAGACCCCTCAACAACAGTGTTATTTAGGTAGCTTCAAGGCAGTATGAATGGAGATTTCAAAACGGGAAAGCAAGGCTTTTGCCATCAGACTTCCGTTTCCAGTGAACGGTAGCCTACCTCCTTGTGATTTCTAACAAATACATACACACTCTAGCGACACACTGGTCCCTCCCCTTGATAAGTTTTTCTTCGCACAGAGTTCTGCATGTAGCGATCTGCCTTTCCCAAGGAAAGCTCTAGGTACGCTCTCGGGCCTTAGCCTCTTTTATAATCCTGCAGTGAAAGAGGAAGAAGTGTGCTTTAGTTGCAGCATTAACCCAAGCCGACTTTCTCCTGTCGGTATGGCGTCTTCAGGTTTCAGTTTGTAGAAAGAATGCGAAGCAGATTTGGTTTCAAATTGCAGATCAGTCTAGGGCAATGAGGCATATATGCATGACATATAGGACGTGAGAGAACACATTTCCTTGAGCTGTTGGAGTGCTGAGGAAATGTAGCTCTGCCAAGGCAGAGTGCAGTGTGTTGCCCTACACTCAGCATACACAGAGTGACTGGGAAAGGTTTCTGGGCCGGAAGTTTCTTAGCAGGCCAGTGGAGCCTGCCGGTACTCAGTGTTCTTGCAGGGAATAGGGTGCCAACGCGAGGGTCCGATGTGTTTTGAAAAGCGTACTAACTTTAAAAGAAAGCAGAACTGCCACTAATACCTCAAGGAAACTCCTCCACGCTTCCGATTCAGCAAGGTTATTCAAGGCCTTCGCTTGAGGATAGTACTCACGTCGAGTTTCCCTTTAGCTCTAGAACATGTCAGGAGGAGCTCCCTCCCAGGCTATGGAAGCACCCTGCTCATTTAGAGGAAAGACCTTCTCTTCCCAAAGCCCTGCGTACAGTGACTAGAGGCCCATCAACATGAGTGTTATTTAGGTAACTTCAAGGCAGCACGAATGGAGCTTTCCAAATGGCAAGGCAAGGCGTGTGCCATCAGGCCGCCGTTTCCAGTGAACACACAGGCTACCTCCTGTGATTTCTAACAAGTAAATACACACTCTAGGTACCCACTGCAACCTTCCCTCAATAAATTTTTCTTTGCACGGAGTTCTGCACGTACCAATCTGCCTCTCCCAAGGAACGCTGTAGGTACGCTATCGGGCCTTAGCCTCTTCTAACACGCTGCAGCGTAAGAGGAAGAACTGTGCTTTGGTTACAGCAGGAACGCAAGTTGACTTTCTCCTGTAGGTATGGGGTCTTCAGGTATGAGTTCATAGAAAGAATGCGAAGCAGATTTGTTTTCTCAGTGCAGCTCAGTCTAGGGCAATGAGGCATATTTGCATGGCATGTAGGACGTGAGAAGAACACATTTCCTGGAGCTGTTGGAGTGCTGAGGAAATCTAGCTTTCCCAAGGCAGTGTGAGGTGTGTTGCCCTACACTCAGCATACACAGAGTGACTGGGAATGGCTTCCAGAACTGAAAGTTTCTTAGCAGGCCAGTGGAGCCTGCCGGTACTCAGTGTTCTTACAGGGAATAGGGTGCCCACGCGAGGGTCGTATGTGTTCTGAAAAGCCTACTAAGTTTAAAATAAAGCAGAACGGCAACTAATGCCTCAAGAAAACTCCTCCACCCTCCGGCGTCAGCAAGGATATTAAAGGCATTAGCTTGAGAATACTACTCACATCGAGTTTCCCTTGAGCTCTAGAGCATGTCAGGAAGAGCTCCCTCCCATCCTATGGAAGCACCCTGCTTATTTAGAGAAAACTCGTTCTCTTCCCAGAGTCCTGCCTGCAGTGACTAGAGGCCCGTCGAAAAGAGTGTTATTTAGGGAACTTCAAGGCAGCATGAATGGATCTTTCAAAATGAGAAAGCAAGGCTTGGGCCATCAGGCCCCCGTTTCCAGTGAACACACAGCGTACCTCCTTGTGATTTCTAACAAGTAAAAAGAGACTCTAGCTTCACACGGTCCCTTCCCTGAATCAACTTTTCTTGGTAAGGTGTTCTGCATGTAGCGATAGGCCTCTCCCAAGGAACGTTCTAGGTTCGCTCTCGGGTCTTAGCCGCTTCTAAAGCCCTGCAGGGTAAGAGGAAGAACTGTGCTTTGGTTACAGCAGGAACGCAGGCCGACTTTCTCTGTAGGTATGGGGTTTTTAGCTATGAGTTTGTAGAAGGAATGCAAAGCAGATTTGCTTTCTCAGTGCAGCTCTGCCTAGGGCAATGAGGCAGATTTGCATGACATGTAGTACGTGAGAGAACAGATATTCCGGAGCTCTTGGAGTGCAGAGGAAATCTCGCTCTCCCAAGGAAGAGTTCAGTGTGTTGCCTTACTCTCGGCATACACAGAATGACTGGGAATGGCTTCCGGAACTGGATGTTTCTTAGCAGGCCAGTGGAGCCTGCCGGTACTCAGTGTTCTTGCAGGGAATAGGGTGCCCACGCGAGGGGCCTAGTTGTCCTGAAACGCGTACTAACGTTAAAATAAACAGAACGGCGACTAAGGTTTCATGGAAACTGCTCCACACTTCCACTTCAGGAGGGCTATTCAAGGACTTCACTTGAGGAAAGTACTCACGTCGAGTTTCCATTTAGCCCTAGAGCATGTCATAAGGAGCTCCCACCAAGCTTATGAAAGCACCCTGCTTATTTAGAGAAAACGCCTTCTCTTCCCAGAGTCCTGCCTGCAGTGACTAGAGGCCCGTCGAAAAGAGTGTTATTTAGGGAACTTCAAGGCAGCATGAATGGATCTTTCCAAATGAGAAAGCAAGGCTTGTGCCATCAGGCCCCCGGTTCCAGTGAACACACAGCCTACCTCCCTGTGATTTCTCACAAGTAAAAAGAGACGCTAGCTGCACACGGGTCCCTTCCCGGAATCCACTTTTCTTGGTAAGGTGTTCTGCATGTAGCGATAGGCCTCTCCCAATGAACGCTCTAGGTACGCAATCGGGACTTAGCCGCTTCTAAAACCCTGCAGGGTAAGAGGAAGAACTGTGCTTTGGTTACAGCAGGAACGCAAGCCGACTTTCTCCTGTAGGTATGGGGTCTTTAGCTCTGAGTTTGTAGAAGGAATGCAAGGCAGATTTGGTTGCTCAGTGTAGCTCTGCCTAGGGTAGTGAGGCAGATTTGCATGACATGTAGTACGTGAGAGAACAGATTTTCTGGAGCTGTTGGAGTGCAGAGGAAATCTAGCTCTCCCAAGGAAGAGTGCAGTGTGTTGCCCTACACTCAGCATACACAGAGTGACTGAGAAAGTTTTCCGGGCCTGGATGTTTCTTAGCAGGCCAATAGAGCCTGCCGGTACTCAGTGTTCTTGCAGGGAATAGGGTGCCCATGCGGGGGTCCTAGGTGTCCTGAAAAGCGTACTAACGTTAAAATAAAGAGAACGGCGACTAAGGTCTCAGGGAAGGTGCTCCACGCTTCCACTTCAGGAGGGCTATTCAAGGCCTTACCTTGAGGAAAGTTCTCACGTTAAGTTGCCCTTTAGCTCTAGAGCATGTCAGGAGGAGCTCCCACCCAGCTTATGAAAGCACCCTGTGTATTTAGGGTAAACTCCATCTCCTCCCAGAGCCCTGCCTACAGTGACTAGAGACCCCTCAACAACAGTGTTATTTAGGTAGCTTCAAGGCAGTATGAATGGAGATTTCAAAACGGGAAAGCAAGGCTTTTGCCATCAGACTTCCATTTCCAGTGAACGGTAGCCTACCTCCTTGTGATTTCTAACAAATACATACACACTCTAGCTACACACTGGTCCCTCCCCTTGATAAGTTTTTCTTCGCACAGAGTTCTGCATGTAGCGATCTGCCTTTCCCAAGGAAAGCTCTAGGTACGCTCTCGGGCCTTAGCCTCTTTTATAATCCTGCAGTGAAAGAGGAAGAAGTGTGCTTTAGTTGCAGCATTAACCCAAGCCGACTTTCTCCTGTCGGTATGGCGTCTTCAGGTTTCAGTTTGTAGAAAGAATGCGAAGCAGATTTGGTTTCAAATTGCAGCTCAGTCTAGGGCAATGAGGCATATATGCATGACATATAGGACGTGAGAGAACACATTTCCTTGAGCTGTTGGAGTGCTGAGGAAATGTAGCTCTGCCAAGGCAGAGTGCAGTGTGTTGCCCTACACTCAGCATACACAGAGTGACTGGGAAAGGTTTCTGGGCCGGAAGTTTCTTAGCAGGCCAGTGGAGCCTGCCGGTACTCAGTGTTCTTGCAGGGAATAGGGTGCCAACGCGAGGGTCCGATGTGTTTTGAAAAGCGTACTAACTTTAAAAGAAAGCAGAACTGCCACTAATACCTCAAGGAAACTCCTCCACGCTTCCGATTCAGCAAGGTTATTCAAGGCCTTCGCTTGAGGATAGTACTCACGTCGAGTTTCCCTTTAGCTCTAGAACATGTCAGGAGGAGCTCCCTCCCAGGCTATGGAAGCACCCTGCTCATTTAGAGGAAAGACCTTCTCTTCCCAAAGCCCTGCGTACAGTGACTAGAGGCCCATCAACATGAGTGTTATTTAGGTAACTTCAAGGCAGCACGAATGGAGCTTTCCAAATGGCAAGGCAAGGCGTGTGCCATCAGGCCGCCGTTTCCAGTGAACACACAGGCTACCTCCTGTGATTTCTAACAAGTAAATACACACTCTAGCTACCCACTGCAACCTTCCCTCAATAAATTTTTCTCTGCACGGAGTTCTGCACGTACCAATCTGCCTCTCCCAAGGAACGCTGTAGGTACGCTATCGGGCCTTAGCCTCTTCTAACACGCTGCAGCGTAAGAGGAAGAACTGTGCTTTGGTTACAGCAGGAACGCAAGTTGACTTTCTCCTGTAGGTATGGGGTCTTCAGGTATGAGTTCGTAGAAAGAATGCGAAGCAGATTTGTTTTCTCAGTGCAGCTCAGTCTAGGGCAATGAGGCATATTTGCATGGCATGTAGGACGTGAGAAGAACACATTTCCTGGAGCTGTTGGAGTGCTGAGGAAATCTAGCTTTCCCAAGGCAGTGTGAGGTGTGTTGCCCTACACTCAGCATACACAGAGTGACTGGAAATGGCTTCCAGAACTGAAAGTTTCTTAGCAGGCCAGTGGAGCCTGCCGGTACTCAGTGTTCTTGCAGGGAATAGGGTGCCCACGCGAGGGGCCTAGTTGTCCTGAAACGCGTACTAACGTTAAAATAAACAGAACGGCGACTAAGGTTTCATGGAAACTGCTCCACACTTCCACTTCAGGAGGGCTATTCAAGGACTTCACTTGAGGAAAGTACTCACGTCGAGTTTCCATTTAGCCCTAGAGCATGTCATAAGGAGCTCCACCAAGCTTATGAAAGCACCCTGCTTATTTAGAGAAAACGCCTTCTCTTCCCAGAGTCCTGCCTGCAGTGACTAGAGGCCCGTCGAAAAGAGTGTTATTTAGGGAACTTCAAGGCAGCATGAATGGATCTTTCCAAATGAGAAAGCAAGGCTTGTGCCATCAGGCCCCCGGTTCCAGTGAACACACAGCCTACCTCCCTGTGATTTCTCACAAGTAAAAAGAGACGCTAGCTGCACACGGGTCCCTTCCCGGAATCCACTTTTCTTGGTAAGGTGTTCTGCATGTAGCGATATGCCTCTCCCAATGAACGCTCTAGGTACGCAATCGGGACTTAGCTGCTTCTAAAACCCTGCAGGGTAAGAGGAAGAACTGTGCTTTGGTTACAGCAGGAACGCAAGCCGACTTTCTCCTGTAGGTATGGGGTCTTTAGCTCTGAGTTTGTAGAAGGAATGCAAGGCAGATTTGGTTGCTCAGTGTAGCTCTGCCTAGGGTAGTGAGGCAGATTTGCATGACATGTAGTACGTGAGAGAACAGATTTTCTGGAGCTGTTGGAGTGCAGAGGAAATCTAGGTCTCCCAAGGAAGAGTGCAGTGTGTTGCCCTACACTCAGCATACACAGAGTGACTGAGAAAGTTTTCCGGGCCTGGATGTTTCTTAGCAGGCCAATAGAGCCTTCCGGTACTCAGTGTTCTTGCAGGGAATAGGGTGCCCATGCGGGGGTCCTAGGTATCCTGAAAAGCGTACTAACGTTAAAAGAAAGCAGAACTGCCACTAATACCTCAAGGAAACTCCTCCACGCTTCCGATTCAGCAAGGTTATTCAAGGCCTTCGCTTGAGGATAGTAGTCACGTCGAGTTTCCCTTTAGCTCTAGAACATGTCAGGAGGAGCTCCCTCCCAGGCTATGGAAGCACCCTGCTCATTTAGAGGAAAGACCTTCTCTTCCCAAAGCCCTGCGTACAGTGACTAGAGGCCCATCAACATGAGTGTTATTTAGGTAACTTCAAGGCAGCACGAATGGAGCTTTCCAAATGGCAAGGCAAGGCGTGTGCCATCAGGCCGCCGTTTCCAGTGAAAACACAGGCTACCTCCTGTGATATCTAACAAGTAAATACACACTCTAGCTACCCACTGCAACCTTCCCTCAATAAATTTTTCTTTGCACGGAGTTCTGCACGTAGCGATCTGCCTCTCCCAAGGAACGCTGTAGGTACGCTATCGGGCCTTAGCCTCTTCTAACACGCTGCAGCGTAAGAGGAAGAACTGTGCTTTGGTTACAGCAGGAACGCAAGTTGACTTTCTCCTGTAGGTATGGGGTCTTCAGGTCTGAGTTCGTAGAAAGAATGCGAAGCAGATTTGTTTTCTCAGTGCAGCTCAGTCTAGGGCAATGAGGCATATTTGCATGGCATGTAGGACGTGAGAAGAACACATTTCCTGGAGCTGTTGGAGTGCTGAGGAAATCTAGCTTTCCCAAGGCAGTGTGAGGTGTGTTGCCCTACACTCAGCATACACAGAGTGACTGGAAATGGCTTCCAGAACTGAAAGTTTCTTAGCAGGCCAGTGGAGCCTGCCGGTACTCAGTGTTCTTGCAGGGAATAGGGTGCCCACGCGAGGGGCCTAGTTGTCCTGAAACGCGTACTAACGTTAAAATAAACAGAACGGCGACTAAGGTTTCATGGAAACTGCTCCACACTTCCACTTCAGGAGGGCTATTCAAGGACTTCACTTGAGGAAAGTACTCACGTCGAGTTTCCATTTAGCCCTAGAGCATGTCATAAGGAGCTCCACCAAGCTTATGAAAGCACCCTGCTTATTTAGAGAAAACGCCTTCTCTTCCCAGAGTCCTGCCTGCAGTGACTAGAGGCCCGTCGAAAAGAGTGTTATTTAGGGAACTTCAAGGCAGCATGAATGGATCTTTCCAAATGAGAAAGCAAGGCTTGTGCCATCAGGCCCCCGGTTCCAGTGAACACACAGCCTACCTCCCTGTGATTTCTCACAAGTAAAAAGAGACGCTAGCTGCACACGGGTCCCTTCCCGGAATCCACTTTTCTTGGTAAGGTGTTCTGCATGTAGCGATATGCCTCTCCCAATGAACGCTCTAGGTACGCAATCGGGACTTAGCCGCTTCTAAAACCCTGCAGGGTAAGAGGAAGAACTGTGCTTTGGTTACAGCAGGAACGCAAGCCGACTTTCTCCTGTAGGTATGGGGTCTTTAGCTCTGAGTTTGTAGAAGGAATGCAAGGCAGATTTGGTTGCTCAGTGTAGCTCTGCCTAGGGTAGTGAGGCAGATTTGCATGACATTTAGTACGTGAGAGAACAGATTTTCTGGAGCTGTTGGAGTGCAGAGGAAATCTAGCTCTCCCAAGGAAGAGTGCAGTGTGTTGCCCTACACTCAGCATACACAGAGTGACTGAGAAAGTTTTCCGGGCCTGGATGTTTCTTAGCAGGCCAATAGAGCCTTCCGGTACTCAGTGTTCTTGCAGGGAATAGGGTGCCCATGCGGGGGTCCTAGGTATCCTGAAAAGCGTACTAACGTTAAAAGAAAGCAGAACTGCCACTAATACCTCAAGGAAACTCCTCCACGATTCCGATTCAGCAAGGTTATTCAAGGCCTTCGCTTGAGGATAGTAGTCACGTCGAGTTTCCCTTTAGCTCTAGAACATGTCAGGAGGAGCTCCCTCCCAGGCTATGGAAGCACCCTGCTCATTTAGAGGAAAGACCTTCTCTTCCCAAAGCCCTGCGTACAGTGACTAGAGGCCCATCAACATGAGTGTTATTTAGGTAACTTCAAGGCAGCACGAATGGAGCTTTCCAAATGGCAAGGCAAGGCGTGTGCCATCAGGCCGCCGTTTCCAGTGAAAACACAGGCTACCTCCTGTGATATCTAACAAGTAAATACACACTCTAGCTACCCACTGCAACCTTCCCTCAATAAATTTTTCTTTGCACGGAGTTCTGCACGTAGCGATCTGCCTCTCCCAAGGAACGCTGTAGGTACGCTATCGGGCCTTAGCCTCTTCTAACACGCTGCAGCGTAAGAGGAAGAACTGTGGTTTGGTTACAGCAGGAACGCAAGTTGACTTTCTCCTGTAGGTATGGGGTCTTCAGGTCTGAGTTCGTAGAAAGAATGCGAAGCAGATTTGTTTTCTCAGTGCAGCTCAGTCTAGGGCAATGAGGCATATTTGCATGGCATGTAGGACGTGAGAAGAACACATTTCCTGGAGCTGTTGGAGTGCTGAGGAAATCTAGCTTTCCCAAGGCAGTGTGAGGTGTGTTGCCCTACACTCAGCATACACAGAGTGACTGGGAATGGCTTCCAGAACTGAAAGTTTCTTAGCAGGCCAGTGGAGCCTGCCGGTACTCAGTGTTCTTACAGGGAATAGGGTGCCCACGCGAGGGTCGTATGTGTTCTGAAAAGCCTATTAAGTTTAAAATAAAGCAGAACGGCAACTAATGCCTCAAGAAAACTCCTCCACCCTCCGGCGTCAGCAAGGATATTAAAGGCCTTAGCTTGAGAATACTACTCACATCGAGTTTCCCTTGAGCTCTAGAGCATGTCAGGAAGAGCTCCCTCCCATCCTATGGAAGCACCCTGCTTATTTAGAGAAAACTCGTTCTCTTCCCAGAGTCCTGCCTGCAGTGACTAGAGGCCCGTCGAAAAGAGTGTTATTTAGGGAACTTCAAGGCAGCATGAATGGATCTTTCCAAATGAGAAAGCAAGGCTTGGGCCATCAGGCCCCCGTTTCCAGTGAACACACAGCGTACCTCCTTGTGATTTCTAACAAGTAAAAAGAGACTCTAGCTTCACACGGTCCCTTCCCTGAATCAACTTTTCTTGGTAAGGTGTTCTGCATGTAGCGATAGGCCTCTCCCAAGGAACGTTCTAGGTACGCTCTCGGGTCTTAGCCGCTTCTAAAGCCCTGCAGGGTAAGAGGAAGAACTGTGCTTTGGTTACAGCAGGAACGCAGGCCGACTTTCTCTGTAGGTATGGGGTTTTTAGCTATGAGTTTGTAGAAGGAATGCAAAGCAGATTTGGTTTCTCAGTGCAGCTCTGCCTAGGGCAATGAGGCAGATTTGCATGACATGTAGTACGTGAGAGAACAGATATTCCGGAGCTCTTGAAGTGCAGAGGAAATCTCGCTCTCCCAAGGAAGAGTTCAGTGTGTTGCCTTACTCTCGGCATACACAGAATGACTGGGAATGGCTTCCGGAACTGGATGTTTCTTAGCAGGCCAGTGGAGCCTGCCGGTACTCAGTGTTCTTGCAGGGAATAGGGTGCCCACGCGAGGGGCCTAGTTGTCCTGAAACGCGTACTAACGTTAAAATAAACAGAACGGCGACTAAGGTCTCATGGAAACTGCTCCACACTTCCACTTCAGGAGGGCTATTCAAGGCCTTACCTTGAGGAAAGTACTCACGTCAAGTTGCCCTTTAGCTCTAGAGCATGTCAGGAGGAACTCACACCCAACTTATGAAAGAACCCTCTTTATTTAGAGAAAACTCCATCTCTTCCCATAGCCCTGCCTACAGTGACTAGAGACCCCTCAAAAACAGTGTTATTGAGGTAGCTTCAAGGCAGTATGAATGGAGATTTAAATATGGGAAAACAAGGCTTGTGCCATCAGACCACCGTTTGCAGTGAACACGTAGCCTACCTCCTTGTGATTTCTAACCAGTACATATACACTCTAGATACACACTGGTCCCTCCCCTTAATAAATTTTTCTTCGCACAGAGTTCTGCATGTAGCCATCTGCCTCTCCCAAGGAAAGCTCTAGGTACGCTCTCGGGCCTTAGCCTCTTTTAAATCCTGCAGTGAAAAAGGAAGAAGTGTGCTTTCGTTGCAGCATTAACGCAAGCCGACTTTCTCCTGTCGGTATGGCGTCTTCAGGTTTGAGTTTGTAGAAGGAATGCGAAGCACATTTGGTTTCTTAGTGCAGCTCCGTCAAGGGCAATGAGGAAGATTTGCATGGCATGTAGGACGTGAAAGAAAAGAGTTCCTGGAGCTGTTGGAGTGCTGAGGAAATCTCGCTCTCCCAAGGAAGAGTTCAGTGTGTTGCCTTACTCTCGGCATACACAGAATGACTGGGAATGGCTTCCGGAACTGGATGTTTCTTAGCAGGCCAGTGGAGCCTGCCGGTACTCAGTGTTCTTGCAGGGAATAGGGTGCCCACGCGAGGGGCCTAGTTGTCCTGAAACGCGTACTAACGTTAAAATAAACAGAACGGCGACTAAGGTCTCATGGAAACTGCTCCACACTTCCACTTCAGGAGGGCTATTCAAGGACTTCACTTGAGGAAAGTACTCACGTCGAGTTTCCATTTAGCCCTAGAGCATGTCATAAGGAGCTCCCACCAAGCTTATGAAAGCACCCTGCTTATTTAGAGAAAACTCCTTCTCTTCCCAGAGTCCTGCCTGCAGTGACCAGAGGCCCGTCGAAAAGAGTGTTATTTAGGGAACTTCAAGGCAGCATGAATGGATCTTTCTAAATGAGAAAGCAAGGCTTGTGCCATCAGGCCCCCGGTTCCAGTGAACACACAGCCTACCTCCCTGTGATTTCTCACAAGTAAAAAGAGACGCTAGCTGCACACGGGTCCCTTCCCGGAATCCACTTTTCTTGGTAAGGTGTTCTGCATGTAGCGATATGCCTCTCCCAATGAACGCTCTAGGTACGCAATCGGGACTTAGCCGCTTCTAAAACCCTGCAGGGTAAGAGGAAGAACTGTGCTTTGGTTACAGCAGGAACGCAAGCCGACTTTCTCCTGTAGGTATGGGGTCTTTAGCTCTGAGTTTGTAGAAGGAATGCAAGGCAGATTTGGTTGCTCAGTGTAGCTCTGCCTAGGGTAGTGAGGCAGATTTGCATGACATGTAGTACGTGAGAGAACAGATTTTCTGGAGCTGTTGGAGTGCAGAGGAAATCTAGCTCTCCCAAGGAAGAGTGCAGTGTGTTGCCCTACACTCAGCATACACAGAGTGACTGAGAAAGTTTTCCGGGCCTGGATGTTTCTTAGCAGGCCAATAGAGCCTGCCGGTACTCAGTGTTCTTGCAGGGAATAGGGTGCCCATGCGGGGGTCCTAGGTGTCCTGAAAAGCGTACTAACGTTAAAATAAAGAGAACGGCGACTAAGGTCTCAGGGAAGGTGCTCCACGCTTCCACTTCAGGAGGGCTATTCAAGGCCTTACGTTGAGGAAAGTTCTCACGTTAAGTTGCCCTTTAGCTCTAGAGCATGTCAGGAGGAGCTCCCACCCAGCTTATGAAAGCACCCTGTGTATTTAGGGTAAACTCCATCTCCTCCCAGAGCCCTGCCTACAGTGCCTAGAGACCCCTCAACAACAGTGTTATTTAGGTAGCTTCAAGGCAGTATGAATGGAGATTTCAAAACGGGAAAGCAAGGCTTTTGCCATCAGACTTCCGTTTCCAGTGAACGGTAGCCTACCTCCTTGTGATTTCTAACAAATACATACACACTCTAGCTACACACTGGTCCCTCCCCTTGATAAGTTTTTCTTCGCACAGAGTTCTGCATGTAGCGATATGCCTTTCCCAAGGAAAGCTCTAGGTACGCTCTCGGGCCTTAGCCTCTATTATAATCCTGCAGTGAAAGAGGAAGAAGTGTGCTTTAGTTGCAGCATTAACCCAAGCCGACTTTCTCCTGTCGGTATGGCGTCTTCAGGTTTCAGTTTGTAGAAAGAATGCGAAGCAGATTTGGTTTCAAATTGCAGCTCAGTCTAGGGCAATGAGGCATATATGCATGACATATAGGACGTGAGAGAACACATTTCCTTGAGCTGTTGGAGTGCTGAGGAAATGTAGCTCTGCCAAGGCAGAGTGCAGTGTGTTGCCCTACACTCAGCATACACAGAGTGACTGGGAAAGGTTTCTGGGCCGGAAGTTTCTTAGCAGGCCAGTGGAGCCTGCCAGTACTCAGTGTTCTTGCAGGGAATAGGGTGCCAACGCGAGGGTCCGATGTGTTTTGAAAAGCGTACTAACTTTAAAAGAAAGCAGAACTGCCACTAATACCTCAAGGAAACTCCTCCACGCTTCCGATTCAGCAAGGTTATTCAAGGCCTTCGCTTGAGGATAGTACTCACGTCGAGTTTCCCTTTAGCTCTAGAACATGTCAGGAGGAGCTCCCTCCCAGGCTATGGAAGCACCCTGCTCATTTAGAGGAAAGACCTTCTCTTCCCAAAGCCCTGCGTACAGTGACTAGAGGCCCATCAACATGAGTGTTATTTAGGTAACTTCAAGGCAGCACGAATGGAGCTTTCCAAATGGCAAGGCAAGGCGTGTGCCATCAGGCCGCCGTTTCCAGTGAACACACAGGCTACCTCCTGTGATTTCTAACAAGTAAATATGCACTCTAGCTACCCACTGCAACCTTCCCTCAATAAATTTTTCTTTGCACGGAGTTCTGCACGTAGCGATCTGCCTCTCCCAAGGAACGCTGTAGGTACGCTATCGGGCCTTAGCCTCTTCTAACACGCTGCAGCGTAAGAGGAAGAACTGTGCTTTGGTTACAGCAGGAACGCAAGTTGACTTTCTCCTGTAGGTATGGGGTCTTCAGGTATGAGTTCGTAGAAAGAATGCGAAGCAGATTTGTTTTCTCAGTGCAGCTCAGTCTAGGGCAATGAGGCATATTTGCATGGCATGTAGGACGTGAGAAGAACACATTTCCTGGAGCTGTTGGAGTGCTGAGGAAATCTAGCTTTCCCAAGGCAGTGTGAGGTGTGTTGCCCTACACTCAGCATACACAGAGTGACTGGGAATGGCTTCCAGAACTGAAAGTTTCTTAGCAGGCCAGTGGAGCCTGCCGGTACTCAGTGTTCTTACAGGGAATGGGGTGCCCACGCGAGGGTCGTATGTGTTCTGAAAAGCCTACTAAGTTTAAAATAAAGCAGAACGGCAACTGATGCCTCAAGAAAACTCCTCCACCCTCCGGCGTCAGCAAGGATATTAAAGGCCTTAGCTTGAGAATACTACTCACATCGAGTTTCCCTTGAGCTCTAGAGCATGTCAGGAAGAGCTCCCTCCCATCCTATGGAAGCACCCTGCTTATTTAGAGAAAACTCGTTCTCTTCCCAGAGTCCTGCCTGCAGTGACTAGAGGCCCGTCGAAAAGAGTGTTATTTAGGGAACTTCAAGGCAGCATGAATGGATCTTTCAAAATGAGAAACCAAGGCTTGGGCCATCAGGCCCCCGTTTCCAGTGAACACACAGCGTACCTCCTTGTGATTTCTAACAAGTAAAAAGAGACTCTAGCTTCACACGGTCCCTTCCCTGAATCAACTTTTCTTGGTAAGGTGTTCTGCATGTAGCGATAGGCCTCTCCCAAGGAACGTTCTAGGTACGCTCTCGGGTCTTAGCCGCTTCTAAAGCCCTGCAGGGTAAGAGGAAGAACTGTGCTTTGGTTACAGCAGGAACGCAGGCCGACTTTCTCTGTAGGTATGGGGTTTTTAGCTATGAGTTTGTAGAAGGAATGCAAAGCAGATTTGCTTTCTCAGTGCAGCTCTGCCTAGGGCAATGAGGCAGATTTGCATGACATGTAGTACGTGAGAGAACAGATATTCCGGAGCTCTTGGAGTGCAGAGGAAATCTCGCTCTCCCAAGGAAGAGTTCAGTGTGTTGCCTTACTCTCGGCATACACAGAATGACTGGGAATGGCTTCCGGAACTGGATGTTTCTTAGCAGGCCAGTGGAGCCTGCCGGTACTCAGTGTTCTTGCAGGGAATAGGGTGCCCACGCGAGGGGCCTAGTTGTCCTGAAACGCGTACTAACGTTAAAATAAACAGAACGGCGACTAAGGTCTCATGGAAACTGCTCCACACTTCCACTTCAGGAGGGCTATTCAAGGACTTCACTTGAGGAAAGTACTCACGTCGAGTTTCCATTTAGCCCTAGAGCATGTCATAAGGAGCTCCCACCAAGCTTATGAAAGCACCCTGCTTATTTAGAGAAAACTCCTTCTCTTCCCAGAGTCCTGCCTGCAGTGACTAGAGGCCCGTCGAAAAGAGTGTTATTTAGGGAACTTCAAGGCAGCATGAATGGATCTTTCCAAATGAGAAAGCAAGGCTTGTGCCATCAGGCCCCCGGTTCCAGTGAACACACAGCCTACCTCCCTGTGATTTCTCACAAGTAAAAAGAGACGCTAGCTGCACACGGGTCCCTTCCCGGAATCCACTTTTCTTGGTAAGGTGTTCTGCATGTAGCGATATGCCTCTCCCAATGAACGCTCTAGGTACGCAATCGGGACTTAGCCGCTTCTAAAACCCTGCAGGGTAAGAGGAAGAACTGTGCTTTGCTTACAGCAGGAACGCAAGCTGACTTTCTCCTGTAGGTATGGGGTCTTTAGCTCTGAGTTTGTAGAAGGAATGCAAGGCAGATTTGGTTGCTCAGTGTAGCTCTGCCTAGGGTAGTGAGGCAGATTTGCATGACATGTAGTACGTGAGAGAACAGATTTTCTGGAGCTGTTGGAGTGCAGAGGAAATCTAGCTCTCCCAAGGAAGAGTGCAGTGTGTTGCCCTACACTCAGCATACACAGAGTGACTGAGAAAGTTTTCCGGGCCTGGATGTTTCTTAGCAGGCCAATAGAGCCTGCCGGTACTCAGTGTTCTTGCAGGGAATAGGGTGCCCATGCGGGGGTCCTAGGTGTCCTGAAAAGCGTACTAACGTTAAAATAAAGAGAACGGCGACTAAGGTCTCAGGGAAGGTGCTCCACGCTTCCACTTCAGGAGGGCTATTCAAGGCCTTACGTTGAGGAAAGTTCTCACGTTAAGTTGCCCTTTAGCTCTAGAGCATGTCAGGAGGAGCTCCCACCCAGCTTATGAAAGCACCCTGTGTATTTAGGGTAAACTCCATCTCCTCCCAGAGCCCTGCCTACAGTGACTAGAGACCCCTCAACAACAGTGTTATTTAGGTAGCTTCAAGGCAGTATGGATGGAGATTTCAAAACGGGAAAGCAAGGCTTTTGCCATCAGACTTCCGTTTCCAGTGAACGGTAGCCTACCTCCTTGTGATTTCTAACAAATACATACACACTCTAGCTACACACTGCTCCCTCCCCTTGATAAGTTTTTCTTCGCACAAAGTTCTGCATGTAGCGATCTGCCTTTCCCAAGGAAAGCTCTAGGTACGCTCTCGGGCCTTAGCCTCTTTTATAATCCTGCAGTGAAAGAGGAAGAAGTGTGCTTTAGTTGCAGCATTAACCCAAGCCGACTTTCTCCTGTCGGTATGGCGTCTTCAGGTTTCAGTTTGTAGAAAGAATGCGAAGCAGATTTGGTTTCAAATTGCAGCTCAGTCTAAGGCAATGAGGCATATATGCATGACATATAGGACGTGAGAGAACACATTTCCTTGAGCTGTTGGAGTGCTGAGGAAATGTAGCTCTGCCAAGGCAGAGTGCAGTGTGTTGCCCTACACTCAGCATACACAGAGTGACTGGGAAAGGTTTCTGGGCCGGAAGTTTCTTAGCAGGCCAGTGGAGCCTGCCGGTACTCAGTGTTCTTGCAGGGAATAGGGTGCCAACGCGAGGGTCCGATGTGTTTTGAAAAGCGTACTAACTTTAAAAGAAAGCAGAACTGCCACTAATACCTCAAGGAAACTCCTCCACGCTTCCGATTCAGCAAGGTTATTCAAGGCCTTCGCTTGAGGATAGTACTCACGTCGAGTTTCCCTTTAGCTCTAGAACATGTCAGGAGGAGCTCCCTCCCAGGCTATGGAAGCACCCTGCTCATTTAGAGGAAAGACCTTCTCTTCCCAAAGCCCTGCGTACAGTGACTAGAGGCCCATCAACATGAATGTTATTTAGGTAACTTCAAGGCAGCACGAATGGAGCTTTCCAAATGGCAAGGCAAGGCGTGTGCCATCAGGCCGCCGTTTCCAGTGAACACACAGGCTACCTCCTGTGATTTCTAACAAGTAAATATGCACTCTAGCTACCCACTGCAACCTTCCCTCAATAAATTTTTCTTTGCACGGAGTTCTGCACGTAGCGATCTGCCTCTCCCAAGGAACGCTGTAGGTACGCTATCGGGCCTTAGCCTCTTCTAACACGCTGCAGCGTAAGAGGAAGAACTGTGCTTTGGTTACAGCAGGAACGCAAGTTGACTTTCTCCTGTAGGTATGGGGTCTTCAGGTATGAGTTCGTAGAAAGAATGCGAAGCAGATTTGTTTTCTCAGTGCAGCTCAGTCTAGGGCAATGAGGCATATTTGCATGGCATGTAGGACGTGAGAAGAACACATTTCCTGGAGCTGTTGGAGTGCTGAGGAAATCTAGCTTTCCCAAGGCAGTGTGAGGTGTGTTGCCCTACACTCAGCATACACAGAGTGACTGGGAATGGCTTCCAGAACTGAAAGTTTCTTAGCAGGCCAGTGGAGCCTGCCGGTACTCAGTGTTCTTACAGGGAATGGGGTGCCCACGCGAGGGTCGTATGTGTTCTGAAAAGCCTACTAAGTTTAAAATAAAGCAGAACGGCAACTAATGCCTCAAGAAAACTCCTCCACCCTCCGGCGTCAGCAAGGATATTAAAGGCCTTAGCTTGAGAATACTACTCACATCGAGTTTCCCTTGAGCTCTAGAGCATGTCAGGAAGAGCTCCCTCCCATCCTATGGAAGCACCCTGCTTATTTAGAGAAAACTCGTTCTCTTCCCAGAGTCCTGCCTGCAGTGACTAGAGGCCCATCGAAAAGAGTGTTATTTAGGGAACTTCAAGGCAGCATGAATGGATCTTTCAAAATGAGAAAGCAAGGCTTGGGCCATCAGGCCCCCGTTTCCAGTGAACACACAGCGTACCTCCTTGTGATTTCTAACAAGTAAAAAGAGACTCTAGCTTCACACGGTCCCTTCCCTGAATCAACTTTTCTTGGTAAGGTGTTCTGCATGTAGCGATAGGCCTCTCCCAAGGAACGTTCTAGGTACGCTCTCGGGTCTTAGCCACTTCTAAAGCCCTGCAGGGTAAGAGGAAGAACTGTGCTTTGGTTACAGCAGGAACGCAGGCCGACTTTCTCTGTAGGTATGGGGTTTTTAGCTATGAGTTTGTAGAAGGAATGCAAAGCAGATTTGCTTTCTCAGTGCAGCTCTGCCTAGGGCAATGAGGCAGATTTGCATGACATGTAGTACGTGAGAGAACAGATATTCCGGAGCTCTTGGAGTGCAGAGGAAATCTCGCTCTCCCAAGGAAGAGTTCAGTGTGTTGCCTTACTCTCGGCATACACAGAATGACTGGGAATGGCTTCCGGAACTGGATGTTTCTTAGCAGGCCAGTGGAGCCTGCCGGTACTCAGTGTTCTTGCAGGGAATAGGGTGCCCATGCGGGGGTCCTAGGTGTCCTGAAAAGCGTACTAACGTTAAAATAAAGAGAACGGCCACTAAGGTCTCATGGAAACTGCTCCACACTTCCACTTCAGGAGGGCTATTGAAGGCCTTACCTTGAGGAAAGTACTCACGTTAACTTGCCCTTTAGCTCTAGAGCATGTCAGGAGGAACTCACACCCAGCTTATGAAAGAACCCTCTTTATTTAGAGAAAACTCCATCTCTTCCCAGAGCCCTGCCTACAGTGACTAGAGACCCCTCAAAAACAGTGTTATTGAGGTAGCTTCAAGGCAGTATGAATGGAGATTTAAATATGGGAAAACAAGGCTTGTGCCATCAGACCGCCGTTTGCAGTGAACACGTAGCCTACCTCCTTGTGATTTCTAACAAGTACATATACACTCTAGCTACACACTGGTCCCTCCCCTTAATAAATTTTTCTTCGCACAGAGTTCTGCATGTAGCCATCTGCCTCTCCCAAGGAAAGCTCTAGGTACGCTCTCGGGCCTTAGCCTCTTTTAAATCCTGCAGTGAAAAAGGAAGAAGTGTGCTTTCGTTGCAGCATTAACGCAAGCCGACTTTCTCCTGTCGGTATGGCTTCTTCAGGTTTGAGTTTGGAGAAGGAATGCGAAGCAGATTTGGTTTCTTAGTGCAGCTCCGTCAAGGGCAATGAGGAAGATTTGCATGGCATGTAGGATGTGAAAGAAAAGAGTTCCTGGAGCTGTTGGAGTGCTGAGGAAATCTCGCTCTCCCAAGGAAGAGTTCAGTGTGTTGCCTTACTCTCGGCATACACAGAATGACTGGGAATGGCTTCCGGAACTGGATGTTTCTTAGCAGGCCAGTGGAGCCTGCCGGTACTCAGTGTTCTTGCAGGGAATAGGGTGCCCACGCGAGGGGCCTAGTTGTCCTGAAACGCGTACTAACGTTAAAATAAACAGAACGGCGACTAAGGTCTCATGGAAACTGCTCCACACTTCCACTTCAGGAGGGCTATTCAAGGACTTCACTTGAGGAAAGTACTCACGTCGAGTTTCCATTTAGCCCTAGAGCATGTCATAAGGAGCTCCCACCAAGCTTATGAAAGCACCCTGCTTATTTAGAGAAAACTCCTTCTCTTCCCAGAGTCCTGCCTGCAGTGACTAGAGGCCCGTCGAAAAGATTGTTATTTAGGGAACTTCAAGGCAGCATGAATGGATCTTTCCAAATGAGAAAGCAAGGCTTGTGCCATCAGGCCCCCGGTTCCAGTGAACACACAGCCTACCTCCCTGTGATTTCTCACAAGTAAAAAGAGATGCTAGCTGCACACGGGTCCCTTCCCGGAATCCACTTTTCTTGGTAAGGTGTTCTGCATGTAGCGATATGCCTCTCCCAATGAACGCTCTAGGTACGCAATCGGGACTTAGCCGCTTCTAAAACCCTGCAGGGTAAGAGGAAGAACTGTGCTTTGCTTACAGCAGGAACGCAAGCTGACTTTCTCCTGTAGGTATGGGGTCTTTAGCTCTGAGTTTGTAGAAGGAATGCAAGGCAGATTTGGTTGCTCAGTGTAGCTCTGCCTAGGGTAGTGAGGCAGATTTGCATGACATGTAGTACGTGAGAGAACAGATTTTCTGGAGCTGTTGGAGTGCAGAGGAAATCTAGCTCTCCCAAGGAAGAGTGCAGTGTGTTGCCCTACACTCAGCATACACAGAGTGACTGAGAAAGTTTTCCGGGCCTGGATGTTTCTTAGCAGGCCAATAGAGCCTGCCGGTACTCAGTGTTCTTGCAGGGAATAGGGTGCCCATGCGGGGGTCCTAGGTGTCCTGAAAAGCGTACTAACGTTAAAATAAAGAGAACGGCGACTAAGGTCTCAGGGAAGGTGCTCCACGCTTCCACTTCAGGAGGGCTATTCAAGGCCTTACCTTGAGGAAAGTTCTCACGTTAAGTTGCCCTTTAGCTCTAGAGCATGTCAGGAGGAGCTCCCACCCAGCTTATGAAAGCACCCTGTGTATTTAGGGTAAACTCCATCTCCTCCCAGAGCCCTGCCTACAGTGACTAGAGACCCCTCAACAACAGTGTTATTTAGGTAGCTTCAAGGCAGTATGGATGGAGATTTCAAAACGGGAAAGCAAGGCTTTTGCCATCAGACTTCCGTTTCCAGTGAACGGTAGCCTACCTCCTTGTGATTTCTAACAAATACATACACACTCTAGCTACACACTGCTCCCTCCCCTTGATAAGTTTTTCTTCGCACAGAGTTCTGCATGTAGCGATCTGCCTTTCCCAAGGAAAGCTCTAGGTACGCTCTCGGGCCTTAGCCTCTTTTATAATCCTGCAGTGAAAGAGGAAGAAGTGTGCTTTAGTTGCAGCATTAACCCAAGCCGACTTTCTCCTGTCGGTATGGCGTCTTCAGGTGTCAGTTTGTAGAAAGAATGCGAAGCAGATTTGGTTTCAAATTGCAGCTCAGTCTAGGGCAATGAGGCATATATGCATGACATATAGGACGTGAGAGAACACATTTCCTTGAGCTGTTGGAGTGCTGAGGAAATGTAGCTCTGCCAAGGCAGAGTGCAGTGTGTTGCCCTACACTCAGCATACACAGAGTGACTGGGAAAGGTTTCTGGGCCGGAAGTTTCTTAGCAGGCCAGTGGAGCCTGCCGGTACTCAGTGTTCTTGCAGGGAATAGGGTGCCAACGCGAGGGTCCGATGTGTTTTGAAAAGCGTACTAACTTTAAAAGAAAGCAGAACTGCCACTAATACCTCAAGGAAACTCCTCCACGCTTCCGATTCAGCAAGGTTATTCAAGGCCTTCGCTTGAGGATAGTACTCACGTCGAGTTTCCCTTTAGCTCTAGAACATGTCAGGAGGAGCTCCCTCCCAGGCTATGGAAGCACCCTGCTCATTTAGAGGAAAGACCTTCTCTTCCCAAAGCCCTGCGTACAGTGACTAGAGGCCCATCAACATGAGTGTTATTTAGGTAACTTCAAGGCAGCACGAATGGAGCTTTCCAAATGGCAAGGCAAGGCGTGTGCCATCAGGCCGCCGTTTCCAGTGAACACACAGGCTACCTCCTGTGATTTCTAACAAGTAAATACACACTCTAGCTACCCACTGCAACCTTCCCTCAATAAATTTTTCTTTGCACGGAGTTCTGCACGTAGCGATCTGCCTCTCCCAAGGAACGCTGTAGGTACGCTATCGGGCCTTAGCCTCTTCTAACACGCTGCAGCGTAAGAGGAAGAACTGTGCTTTGGTTACAGCAGGAACGCAAGTTGACTTTCTCCTGTAGGTATGGGGTCTTCAGGTATGAGTTCGTAGAAAGAATGCGAAGCAGATTTGTTTTCTCAGTGCAGCTCAGTCTAGGGCAATGAGGCATATTTGCATGGCATGTAGGACGTGAGAAGAACACATTTCCTGGAGCTGTTGGAGTGCTGAGGAAATCTAGCTTTCCCAAGGCAGTGTGAGGTGTGTTGCCCTACACTCAGCATACACAGAGTGACTGGGAATGGCTTCCAGAACTGAAAGTTTCTTAGCAGGCCAGTGGAGCCTGCCGGTACTCAGTGTTCTTACAGGGAATAGGGTGCCCACGCGAGGGTCGTATGTGTTCTGAAAAGCCTACTAAGTTTAAAATAAAGCAGAACGGCAACTAATGCCTCAAGAAAACTCCTCCACCCTCCGGCGTCAGCAAGGATATTAAAGGCCTTAGCTTGAGAATACTACTCACATCGAGTTTCCCTTGAGCTCTAGAGCATGTCAGGAAGAGCTCCCTCCCATCCTATGGAAGCACCCTGCTTATTTAGAGAAAACTCGTTCTCTTCCCAGAGTCCTGCCTGCAGTGACTAGAGGCCCGTCGAAAAGAGTGTTATTTAGGGAACTTCAAGGCAGCATGAATGGATCTTTCAAAATGAGAAAGCAAGGCTTGGGCCATCAGGCCCCCGTTTCCAGTGAACACACAGCGTACCTCCTTGTGATTTCTAACAAGTAAAAAGAGACTCTAGCTTCACACGGTCCCTTCCCTGAATCAACTTTTCTTGGTAAGGTGTTCTGCATGTAGCGATAGGCCTCTCCCAAGGAACGTTCTAGGTACGCTCTCGGGTCTTAGCCACTTCTAAAGCCCTGCAGGGTAAGAGGAAGAACTGTGCTTTGGTTACAGCAGGAACGCAGGCCGACTTTCTCTGTAGGTATGGGGTTTTTAGCTATGAGTTTGTAGAAGGAATGCAAAGCAGATTTGCTTTCTCAGTGCAGCTCTGCCTAGGGCAATGAGGCAGATTTGCATGACATGTAGTACGTGAGAGAACAGATATTCCGGAGCTCTTGGAGTGCAGAGGAAATCTCGCTCTCCCAAGGAAGAGTTCAGTGTGTTGCCTTACTCTCGGCATACACAGAATGACTGGGAATGGCTTCCGGAACTGGATGTTTCTTAGCAGGCCAGTGGAGCCTGCCGGTACTCAGTGTTCTTGCAGGGAATAGGGTGCCCATGCGGGGGTCCTAGGTGTCCTGAAACGCGTACTAACGTTAAAATAAACAGAACGGCGACTAAGGTCTCATGGAAACTGCTCCACACTTCCACTTCAGGAGGGCTATTCAAGGCCTTACCTTGAGGAAAGTACTCACGTTAACTTGCCCTTTAGCTCTAGAGCATGTCAGGAGGAACTCACACCCAGCTTATGAAAGAACCCTCTTTATTTAGAGAAAACTCCATCTCTTCCCAGAGCCCTGCCTACAGTGACTAGAGACCCCTCAAAAACAGTGTTATTGAGGTAGCTTCAAGGCAGTATGAATGGAGATTTAAATATGGGAAAACAAGGCTTGTGCCATCAGACCGCCGTTTGCAGTGAACACGTAGCCTACCTCCTTGTGATTTCTAACAAGTACATATACACTCTAGCTACACACTGGTCCCTCCCCTTAATAAATTTTTCTTCGCACAGAGTTCTGCATGTAGCCATCTGCTTCTCCCAAGGAAAGCTCTAGGTACGCTCTCGGGCCTTAGCCTCTTTTCAATCCTGCAGTGAAAAAGGAAGAAGTGTGCTTTCGTTGCAGCATTAACGCAAGCCGACTTTCTCCTGTCGGTATGGCTTCTTCAGGTTTGAGTTTGGAGAAGGAATGCGAAGCAGATTTGGTTTCTTAGTGCAGCTCCGTCAAGGGCAATGAGGAAGATTTGCATGGCATGTAGGATGTGAAAGAAAAGAGTTCCTGGAGCTGTTGGAGTGCTGAGGAAATCTCGCTCTCCCAAGGAAGAGTTCAGTGTGTTGCCTTACTCTCGGCATACACAGAATGACTGGGAATGGCTTCCGGAACTGGATGTTTCTTAGCAGGCCAGTGGAGCCTGCCGGTACTCAGTGTTCTTGCAGGGAATAGGGTGCCCACGCGAGGGGCCTAGTTGTCCTGAAACGCGTACTAACGTTAAAATAAACAGAACGGCGACTAAGGTCTCATGGAAACTGCTCCACACTTCCACTTCAGGAGGGCTATTCAAGGACTTCACTTGAGGAAAGTACTCACGTCGAGTTTCCATTTAGCCCTAGAGCATGTCATAAGGAGCTCCCACCAAGCTTATGAAAGCACCCTGCTTATTTAGAGAAAACTCCTTCTCTTCCCAGAGTCCTGCCTGCAGTGACTAGAGGCCCGTCGAAAAGATTGTTATTTAGGGAACTTCAAGGCAGCATGAATGGATCTTTCCAAATGAGAAAGCAAGGCTTGTGCCATCAGGCCCCCGGTTCCAGTGAACACACAGCCTACCTCCCTGTGATTTCTCACAAGTAAAAAGAGACGCTAGCTGCACACGGGTCCCTTCCCGGAATCCACTTTTCTTGGTAAGGTGTTCTGCATGTAGCGATATGCCTCTCCCAATGAACGCTCTAGGTACGCAATCGGGACTTAGCCGCTTCTAAAACCCTGCAGGGTAAGAGGAAGAACTGTGCTTTGCTTACAGCAGGAACGCAAGCTGACTTTCTCCTGTAGGTATGGGGTCTTTAGCTCTGAGTTTGTAGAAGGAATGCAAGGCAGATTTGGTTGCTCAGTGTAGCTCTGCCTAGGGTAGTGAGGCAGATTTGCATGACATGTAGTACGTGAGAGAACAGATTTTCTGGAGCTGTTGGAGTGCAGAGGAAATCTAGCTCTCCCAAGGAAGAGTGCAGTGTGTTGCCCTACACTCAGCATACACAGAGTGACTGAGAAAGTTTTCCGGGCCTGGATGTTTCTTAGCAGGCCAATAGAGCCTGCCGGTACTCAGTGTTCTTGCAGGGAATAGGGTGCCCATGCGGGGGTCCTAGGTGTCCTGAAAAGCGTACTAACGTTAAAATAAAGAGAACGGCGACTAAGGTCTCATGGAAACTGCTCCACACTTCCACTTCAGGAGGGCTATTCAAGGCCTTACCTTGAGGAAAGTTCTCACGTTAAGTTGCCCTTTAGCTCTAGAGCATCTCAGGAGGAGCTCCCACCCAGGCTATGAAAGCATCCTGTTGATTTAGAGAAAACTCGTTCCCTTCCCAGAGCCCTGCCTACAGTGACTAGAGACCCCTCAACAACAGTGTTATTTAGGTAGCTTCAAGGCAGTATGAATGGAGATTTCAAAACGGGAAAACAAGGCTTTTGCCATCAGACTTCCGTTTCCAGTGAACGGTAGCCTACCTCCTTGTGATTTCTAACAAATACATACACACTCTAGCTACACACTGGTCCCTCCCCTTGATAAGTTTTTCTTCGCACAGAGTTCTGCATGTAGCGATCTGCCTTTCCCAAGGAAAGCTCTAGGTACGCTCTCGGGCCTTAGCCTCTCTTATAATCCTGCAGTGAAAGAGGAAGAAGTGTGCTTTAGTTGCAGCATTAACCCAAGCCGACTTTCTCCTGTCGGTATGGCATCTTCAGGTGTCAGTTTGTAGAAAGAATGCGAAGCAGATTTGGTTTCAAATTGCAGCTCAGTCTAGGGCAATGAGGCATATATGCATGACATATAGGACGTGAGAGAACACATTTCCTTGAGCTGTTGGAGTGCTGAGGAAATGTAGCTCTGCCAAGGCAGAGTGCAGTGTGTTGCCCTACACTCAGCATACACAGAGTGACTGGGAAAGGTTTCTGGGCCGGAAGTTTCTTAGCAGGCCAGTGGAGCCTGCCGGTACTCAGCGTTCTTGCAGGGAATAGGGTGCCAACGCGAGGGTCCGATGTGTTTTGAAAAGCGTACTAACTTTAAAAGAAAGCAGAACTGCCACTAATACCTCAAGGAAACTCCTCCACGCTTCCGATTCAGCAAGGTTATTCAAGGCCTTCGCTTGAGGATAGTACTCACGTCGAGTTTCCCTTTAGCTCTAGAACATGTCAGGAGGAGCTCCCTCTCAGGCTATGGAAGCACCCTGCTCATTTAGAGGAAAGACCTTCTCTTCCCAAAGCCCTGCGTACAGTGACTAGAGGCCCATCAACATGAGTGTTATTTAGGTAACTTCAAGGCAGCACGAATGGAGCTTTCCAAATGGCAAGGCAAGGCGTGTGCCATCAGGCCGCCGTTTCCAGTGAACACACAGGCTACCTCCTGTGATTTCTAACAAGTAAATACACACTCTAGCTACCCACTGCAACCTTCCCTCAATAAATTTTTCTTTGCACGGAGTTCTGCACGTAGCGATCTGCCTCTCCCAAGGAACGCTGTAGGTACGCTATCGGGCCTTAGCCTCTTCTAACACGCTGCAGCGTAAGAGGAAGAACTGTGCTTTGGTTACAGCAGGAACGCAAGTTGACTTTCTCCTGTAGGTATGGGGTCTTCAGGTATGAGTTCGTAGAAAGAATGCGAAGCAGATTTGTTTTCTCAGTGCAGCTCAGTCTAGGGCAATGAGGCATATTTGCATGGCATGTAGGACGTGAGAAGAACACATTTCCTGGAGCTGTTGGAGTGCTGAGGAAATCTAGCTTTCCCAAGGCAGTGTGAGGTGTGTTGCCCTACACTCAGCATACACAGAGTGACTGGGAATGGCTTCCAGAACTGAAAGTTTCTTAGCAGGCCAGTGGAGCCTGCCGGTACTCAGTGTTCTTACAGGGAATAGGGTGCCCACGCGAGGGTCGTATGTGTTCTGAAAAGCCTACTAAGTTTAAAATAAAGCAGAACGGCAACTAATGCCTCAAGAAAACTCCTCCACCCTCCGGCGTCAGCAAGGATATTAAAGGCCTTAGCTTGAGAATACTACTCACATCGAGTTTCCCTTGAGCTCTAGAGCATGTCAGGAAGAGCTCCCTCCCATCCTATGGAAGCACCCTGCTTATTTAGAGAAAACTCGTTCTCTTCCCAGAGTCCTGCCTGCAGTGACTAGAGGCCCGTCGAAAAGAGTGTTATTTAGGGAACTTCAAGGCAGCATGAATGGATCTTTCAAAATGAGAAAGCAAGGCTTGGGCCATCAGGCCCCCGTTTCCAGTGAACACACAGCGTACCTCCTTGTGATTTCTAACAAGTAAAAAGAGACTCTAGCTTCACACGGTCCCTTCCCTGAATCAACTTTTCTTGGTAAGGTGTTCTGCATGTAGCGATAGGCCTCTCCCAAGGAACGTTCTAGGTACGCTCTCGGGTCTTAGCCACTTCTAAAGCCCTGCAGGGTAAGAGGAAGAACTGTGCTTTGGTTACAGCAGGAACGCAGGCCGACTTTCTCTGTAGGTATGGGGTTTTTAGCTATGAGTTTGTAGAAGGAATGCAAAGCAGATTTGCTTTCTCAGTGCAGCTCTGCCTAGGGCAATGAGGCAGATTTGCATGACATGTAGTACGTGAGAGAACAGATATTCCGGAGCTCTTGGAGTGCAGAGGAAATCTCGCTCTCCCAAGGAAGAGTTCAGTGTGTTGCCTTACTCTCGGCATACACAGAATGACTGGGAATGGCTTCCGGAACTGGATGTTTCTTAGCAGGCCAGTGGAGCCTGCCGGTACTCAGTGTTCTTGCAGGGAATAGGGTGCCCATGCGGGGGTCCTAGGTGTCCTGAAAAGCGTACTAACGTTAAAATAAAGAGAACGGCGACTAAGGTCTCATGGAAACTGCTCCACACTTCCACTTCAGGAGGGCTATTCAAGGCCTTACCTTGAGGAAAGTACTCACGTTAACTTGCCCTTTAGCTCTAGAGCATGTCAGGAGGAACTCACACCCAGCTTATGAAAGAACCCTCTTTATTTAGAGAAAACTCCATCTCTTCCCAGAGCCCTGCCTACAGTGACTAGAGACCCCTCAAAAACAGTGTTATTGAGGTAGCTTCAAGGCAGTATGAATGGAGATTTAAATATGGGAAAACAAGGCTTGTGCCATCAGACCGCCGTTTGCAGTGAACACGTAGCCTACCTCCTTGTGATTTCTAACAAGTACATATACACTCTAGCTACACACTGGTCCCTCCCCTTAATAAATTTTTCTTCGCACAGAGTTCTGCATGTAGCCATCTGCCTCTCCCAAGGAAAGCTCTAGGTACGCTCTCGGGCCTTAGCCTCTTTTAAATCCTGCAGTGAAAAAGGAAGAAGTGTGCTTTCGTTGCAGCATTAACGCAAGCCGACTTTCTCCTGTCGGTATGGCTTCTTCAGGTTTGAGTTTGGAGAAGGAATGCGAAGCAGATTTGGTTTCTTAGTGCAGCTCCGTCAAGGGCAATGAGGAAGATTTGCATGGCATGTAGGATGTGAAAGAAAAGAGTTCCTGGAGCTGTTGGAGTGCTGAGGAAATCTCGCTCTCCCAAGGAAGAGTTCAGTGTGTTGCCTTACTCTCGGCATACACAGAATGACTGGGAATGGCTTCCGGAACTGGATGTTTCTTAGCAGGCCAGTGGAGCCTGCCGGTACTCAGTGTTCTTGCAGGGAATAGGGTGCCCACGCGAGGGGCCTAGTTGTCCTGAAACGCGTACTAACGTTAAAATAAACAGAACGGCGACTAAGGTCTCATGGAAACTGCTCCACACTTCCACTTCAGGAGGGCTATTCAAGGACTTCACTTGAGGAAAGTACTCACGTCGA